>NW_024349804.1:10390156-10650127 GCF_902729225.1 Pteropus medius | reverse complement strand
GGAGGGAAACAGCCACGTGGCATAGAAGGACTAAGGTGGCTGGGATGCTGCACTTACATGTGGCCGCAGCAGGCACAGCTGCTCCCCCCACCCCCCACTTCCTCTATCTGGCTCACATCCCTGCACAACCATCGGGCTCCTCCTGGCAAATTACTGCCCAGGGGGCTGATGACGACACTGCAGATAAAGCGCAGGACACTGCTGATAAAGCGCAGGACACTGCTAACTCAAACGTCCCCGCCTTCCAAACTCACTGCGCCAGATACCAGCGCCCTGCAGCCCCCTCCCAGGACCGGACACCAACGACGTTCTTCCAGATGACTTAGGAGGGTCCTCGAAAACAGAAAAGACTCAGCATTATTAACTTGACACAATAAATACGACGGCCATTTAATATCGAGTTACCCGTTTTAGTTTTTTTTTTTTTAAAACAGCATAGCGAGCTTTTAAATGCGGAATTATCTACAGCATCAGCAGGAAGACAGCCACACGCCAAAGAGGGGTGGGTCGTGGCACAGATGTGTGGCCTCCACCCCGTCTTGTCCTCCTGGGGCCAGACCTCAGAGCAGCATTTGCCGCTGGTGGCTTTTCCTTTCGACTTTGAGCTCACTTGTCACGGTTTCTTCGATTTGGTGTTTTTCTCCCATATGTCCTCATAATAAGTTTGTTGGAAACCGGTGACTCTGAGGGCTACATGAACCACGAAGGGCTGTGCGGACACATTCTTACTAAAAAGAGAGCTCTGACTTCTAAATACTGTCAACGCCAAGTGCTGAACAGAAGTAAAAGAGAAAGGAGTAGAGAAATGACGCTCAAAGACGCAGGTTCTGGGACCTGCAAAGACGACGGCTTTGCTTTCTAGGTGTGAGACCCAGGGCAAGATGTCCCATCCGCCTCCTCTGTCAAATGGACAGTAAGAACACCTACCTCACAGGACTGCCATGAGGATCAGATGTGATAACGTGACTAGAAGTGCTCGGAGCGGTTACTCACACATCAAACTGTTAAAAGCCTGTTTTTGTTTTTTTTTTAATGAAAAAAAAAATGAGAAGAAACGACGCTAATCACAAAAATAGTCAGAGGGGCTAAATAACAGGTATCTTAGCTGCCTGGCAATTGCTTGCTTTCAGAACATATGCTGAATCTCATCATTTTAATTCTATCTGCTTGGTTGCATAGCCCTAAAGATAATTTACCTCTGGGACAAAACCATCCACTAGCCTTACTGACAAGGTGGCTGACAGGTGCTTATAATTACCATGGAGAAGATGCTGTAACCACAACTTAATTACACGCAGCTTTACATACAAGCCAGTTGCCACACTTCCCTTTCTCGCCAAGCCCAGCTGAACTCTGAGGCACCCCTGTGGCAAACATATTTGTGTGCTAGGTGTCTGTCTGAAAATCAAGGAAAGCGGCTGGCCAATGACATCCCGTGCCTGCTGCCTGCATCACCGCACACACCTCTGTTCCTGAGGGATGTCCACCGAAATCTGTACGAGGTGACTGCATCCCTTTTACACAGAGAAGCAAATTTAGGCAGCTCTTTCCAGAAATCCTGTCATGGGGGCTCACTGGGACAGGGCTGCAGCTGCTGTACCCCGGAAGAAGAAAGGGAATGGAGGTGCAAGCTTGCATCCACACTCAGATTCTGACGCTTCGCTGCTGGGTCCCTAGGCAAGTGATTTCTCTCTATTCGCTGTCGGGCAAGCAGGCAGGCTTTGAGACTCTCACACTTACAGGGTAATTAGAGACACGTTCAGTAACCTGTGCAAAAACGCTCAGCCCCAAGGCACAGGCACCCCCAAACCCGCACGGGCTCCTTTTGTCTACTCAGCCTTGGCGAAGCTCATCTATCTAACTCACGTCTCTCAGTCACCCGAATTATAAACCACCCTATCCAAAAGTGCCCATATGCATATCTGATGTTGGATTCCTACCCCCACCCCCACCCCCAATCGGTAATACCCGATTGGGGGTGGGGGTGGGGGTAGGAATCCAACATCAGATATGTAAACTGTGAATATTTTCCTAGTAGGACGGAATTCAGGAAGGAATTTGCCTCACTCAGCAAGCATTTTTTTTCCAGAGCATTACAACAAATCAGAAGTGAACTGAACACTTCTACAGGTAAATCTACACAAGGAAAAACAGCAATTAAGTCCTGGTTGCTTTCTGCCACACTACCCTGCACTTAGAAAGGACTGAATTGCAAATCGATGGCCACCTCGAGGACACACAATAGTTCCGGACGTTGCTGGCTGACAAACGTACATTTCCTTCTGGAACCGAGTGTGTCACTGGGGGCACGGAATGGGGCAGGAAGGCTGGACGAGGGGCCCGCCGGTTGTGGGTGCCTCTGCTTCCCAGGTGAAAAGTGTAACAGCGGGGAGAGCAATGACCGTGGCACAGCCAGACCAGGGTTCAAAGGCTAGGTTCTGGACTTGATAGCTGTGTGATGCTAACCTTGTTAACCTCTCTGAGCCTGAGTCTTCTCCTGTGTAAAATGGGAGTGAATGATGCCTAATCCGCATGGCTGATGTGAGGAAAAGGTATACGTGCACATAGCGGGTAACCTTCTGCTTGGCAAATGTTACACGTTCTGTCAAGAAATAAGTCAACGTATTTTTGTGAGATGTCTTGGGACAAAAGAGTCCAGTAATCTACAGAGAAGCAGGAAATCCTCAGCTTAACAAGCAGCCTGATGAGATAAAGGTCTGAGACAGCAGGAGAGCTGGGCTCGAGGAGAGACTTCCCCACCCCCTCCAGTCTACAAAGGGGTTATTTGGGATCCAGGTGACACCTTATGGTCTGAGACTTCTTCAGGAAACAAAGGAAGTCATTAATGTAGTTTTTTTTTTTTAAAGATAAAACTTTTCCAAAGAAAGAATATGACCAGTGCTAGAATTCTTAAAGCCTAAAACTTACAGTTCCATATGTGGGGGCAAAAATGTTAAGGAGAAAATAATCTTGTTAGCATTAAAAGAAAAAAAAAAAAAACGAGGTAAAAAACAAGTTGTCTTACAAGCAAATTACAAAATTCTCTTATTAAACACACCTAATGACGTCAGTCTCTAACGTAATAAATGTTGGTATTTCTGTTTCTTCTTTGCCTTTAAGAAAAATATGAGAATTTTGTAAAAGAAATGAAGAGTTTAATCAAAAGTATAATCAAACACAGCAGACATATCTCCCAGAAAACCAGTGATTCTTAACTTTGGTTGCATTAGGGTGTCAACTTGTCATAATATGCCCAGGATGTTAAACTTATTGTTTAAAGAGGTCCCTGGGGTGGCTGGTCACCCTACTGCACACCATTATTACCTGGGAAGCTTCAAAAAGATACCCGAGTTCCAGTGTGCGATTCTAACGTGCAGCCAAGGCTGAGAACCACACCTGACACTGCAGGTGCAGAGGCGCGCGTGGGAGTGGCGAGAGCATCAAGGACCCCTGCCATCTCTTATGTGCTTCCCCCACCTGTGGGTGCCTGGAGGCAGATCGAGGCCACCACCTTGCACTGAAATGAGGTGATTAGGCAAGTAGACTCTGGGTCCCTGCTTAGCCATGTGACCTTAGAAACATCATCGCTGATGCTCTCTGTGAAGTGTGTGATGACAGTAACCACTTCGTAGTTTCTCAGAAACTCAGGTGTTCCAGGCACAATACCTGGCAGGGTGTGAGGGGTTCTTCCACTCCCACCTGCCACGGGCTGCTGTCTCTAAGGAGTGTAGCAGGAGATGGGAAAAGAAAATGGGTGGTTTCAGTAAAGTGGTCAGTGCTACCAGGATGCTCAGTGGCTGGCGGCATTTGTCAAGCCTGGACACCTTAGCCCAAGACAGGCGGAAGGGATGCCTGCAAGGGCAGATCCACACAGCACTCGACACGCCTCAAGCCGCACCTTCGATCACCTGCTTCTTGTAAGAGGCTAGATCTGGAGAAGCTGCGGGGCTTTTCTAAGGTCGGCTGGTGTCCGATCTGAACTCTTTGCTTTCTGCTACCCGCTGTGCGAGGCTGTGAACGGAAGTCACGGCATCTGCCATGCCGGGCACTCTTTCCGGCCGGGAGCCGTGGATGTGAGTCACAAGCATGGCAAGTCGCAAGGCTCTTCCTTCTGAGGCGCCGGGTCCCACTGGCCTCAACTTCAGGCCCCGGCAGAGGCCTGGAGGCTCAGAACCCTGGGGGGCAGCAAGCACCGCCCGAGATGCCTGCGACAGAGCTGACACTTGGGTGGAAGCCCTGGGCCTGTGTAGCCTTGGTTTCTTCAGGCACTTTTCCTCTAGAAAAGAAGGGAATGAGCCCCAGAAAGCGTCTCAAGCAGGAGCGTGGGGGCAAAGTCACATAGGGAGCTTAAAACGAAGAGGAAAAAAAAAAAAAGGCTTCACAGGACTCTGGAGACCTAAAGAATCAGACAGCCCTTTGCCTGCTGTGGTTTAAAATCCTTCCCAGGAGATTCTGATGCCTCCCAACTCTGCACCCCATTATGCCTGCGCTAGATGGTCTCTAGCCCCCTTCACTCCAAGGACGGATCCTGGAAATTGCAGTTGGCTGAGTTTGTATATGTGAACAAAGAACATGCAGTCTATGCCAGGCAGCTTGAGAATAATCCAGACTGGGAAAGCCTCACTGGTGAGGGCCTTGTTCAGCAGTCAACAGCAGAGCTTGGCCACAGAAGGCGCTCGGTACATACTGGTAGAATGAATGAATGAATGAATGAATGAATGAATGAGTCAATGAAAGAAAGGTCAGACTTCACGGCGACAATAAAAACGTTCTCTCTTCTTCCTCTTGCATAAAAACTGGCCCGATCCCCTAACTTAAAAGCAAATAGGAGTGTTTTTAACCGCTATTATTGCATTTTAAAAAGTCTACATCATTAGTTCGGCATAACACATCCGGGAGGAGGCCCAATAAATAGTATCCTCCTTTTCTGTTTTCAAAATGCACCTGCAATGAACATCATTAGCATAGCAAAACTAGATAGATATAAACGTGTTATTTTTCAAGGCTGTATTGGACCCAAGATAAAATATAATTTTTAAAACATGCATCTTAAGTTAAAGGTAACATGGATATCAAACAATTAAAAAAGCCTAACATCCTCCTTCTACGTGCATCCTACTTAAAAGAGACGAGAAGATACTGGTTTCTAAATGACCATTTGCTGGGCTTCCAGGACCCTCGCCCACCAGTATCTCCTCTTGTGGACACACACGCCACAGGGTGGGCTGACTTGTGCATATGACGAGAGACAGAGAGAGACACGGTCCTCTCCCTGCTCTGCTACAGGAGAGCACTTCCAGCTCCTGGAGGGCAAGGTCTGTCCTACTCCGGGTGACTTCAAATCTAAACCTAAGTGGCCAGCTTTTAGGGCTCTAAGACAACATCACGGTGTGTAGAGGTTTAAAGAGGTCAGAGTGCCCAGTATTTCGCTTTTTATTTTATAACGAGAGATTGAAAAATTGTTCATTATTCGAGCTTTTAAAGTCGGGTATCTTAATGGGATCCATGGCAAACCCAACGAATGAGAGGGGCTTAAGTGTTTTCTTCCTCTGCCTTGGTTTTCCCTTACGGTTAGGAAATTTTCATTCTTTTGCATCCTGCCTGGCTTTCCTGGCCTGACACTGCCCCACGACCCTAAGGAGACCAGACAAGAGGGCTGGGAGGTCCCACAAAGAGTGACATCAGCCTTCGGAACAAGTCAAACTGTCACCATCTATCCCAGCCGTCCCCGGCGAAAAGGTGCACAGGTCCTCAATGCGCAAGCCCGGCCCTGGACACGTGCCCCGAAAATGCCCAAGGAAAGAAAATGCCAGTCTGGTTTTCGAGTTTATTGTTGGCACGCTCACGCCGACGGCACCCATTCCCCGAGGCGAGTCCACCTCCAACAGTGCGGGCGCTGCGCGGCCAGGCGCGGTGCACGGGCTTCCACCGTGGTCTCCCCGGGGACGCCCCGGCGGCCTCGAGGGCTGGCGGGGGGAGGGCGGGCGCCTCTAACTACTGAAAACCAAAACACGTCAGCGCTTACCTCCGCCGCCTGAAGGAGGCTTTAAAAATGGCCTCCTGACGACACTTCCTGCTCGGAGCCGACGGGTAGAAATTCTCCCGGGAGAGGCACCGTGCGAAGCGCCGGGGGCGGGCAGAGCGGCCTCGGGCTCCGGCTCCACTCCGGCCGCGCGGCCGCCCAGGGTCGCGACCCGGCGCGCTCGGGGCTGGCCCGCAGGGGCGCGCGGCACAAAGGCGGGCCGCCCGCGGGCAGGTAGGGGGCGCCGGACCTGCACCCTGCCCCCGCCGCCACCCCGGCCCCGGGGTCTGTCCCCCCGCCCCCTCCCCACCCCCCGCCCCCACACCACCGCCCGGCCTCAGGTCCCGCCCTCGCCGCCCCTCCCCCTTCTCCCGCACCGAAGCCCGGGCCGGCCTGCCCCGAGGCCTCCTGGCCGCGAAGCCGAAGCCGCCGCCGAGACTTGGCTGGGCATGCGGGACCGCGCGCCGCGCCGCCCGTCCAGCCTGCATGGCCTCGTCGGGACCCCGCTCCGCATGGGCCCCGCGATCCCCCTCCGTGCCCGGACCCTACCTGCCCCGAGCACGCGAATCCCGAGCCCCGCTCAGCCACTCACCCGCCGCTCGCTCCGGGAAGGGGCGTCTACACCGCCAGCCACAGGCCGCCGCCGCCGCCGCCGCCGCCGCCGCCGCCGCGCCTCCTGTAGGTCTGCTGTAGGTCCCTACTCAGGGGCGGAGCCAGGGCCAGCGCCGCGCCTGCGCAGTGCGCACGGAGGCTCGGCTGCAGCGCGGGCGCCGCCCGAGGTCCCTAACTCAGGCGGTGCTGGGAGCCCTGCCTGGTTTCAGTGCAGGGCAAAGCCACGGACCCGGACCTGGTCCTGGGCTGAGAGCGCGACCCAGCGTGTCCACATCCGCTGCGTGCAGTGTCCATGCTTAGCTTGGATGTCCGCAAGGAGAGCGGATTCTGAGAACTGGGCCTGCGCTCTGTGCGGTGCTGGGCCCAAGCAGAGGGCGCGCTTTCTCCCTGCCCTCGTAGAGCTTCAAGTCCAGCAGTGGATGAGCGAAGGCGAGAGAAAAGGAGTCAGGTCTCCAGTCTCCAAATCCTTCCTCTCTTGACAGCAGCCGTGAAGGAGACGGTCTTGAAGGCCTGGGTTCGAATTCAGACTCCCTCGACTCCTTTCCATCCTAGCTGCAGGATCTGGGGCGAGGAAGGCCCCTGAACTCTGAGTCTGTGTTTTCATTTCTAAGGATTGGGAAGATCAGACCTGAAGCCCACAGCCTCATCTATTACGTAGGTAAGGTCGTGAGGGTCAGACGAGGCAGTGATCCTGGGAGAGTCTGGAGTTGATGCGAGCTCATTTAATGCCAACGTTTTTCTGCTTTTTGGACTCCAGTGCCATTTCTGGGAACCTCCCTCCACCCCCACCCCCTCACACGTTCACTTCTGTCCTTCCAGAAGGAAGGTGTATTTAGAATTGAGCCCTCTCAGAGGAAAGAATGAGACCATACTGCTAGAGTCCCCACCATCAGTGACGCAGATGCTGCTCTTTGCAAACTAAAATTGCTTCCTAGTCATGGCAGATTGTGTCAGGGAAGCAGCGTCACTGGGAAGCGCAGTTTCTCTAGAAATAACGGCTGAAGGTTTATTTCAAAGCCCTAGAAGGAGCAAAGTTGGCTTCCGATACTTTGCTCTGGGAGGCCAGAGGTCAGGGTGCATGGACATCGGCCAGAAGCAGGGCTGGGGCAATTCTCCAACGCGGAGAAATGGAATTCAAGAAACAATGTCAGCCACCGGCTCAGCAGCCAGATAAAAATGTCCAAGACTGAAATAGCAAGAGTTGCGCAGAGAGAATGCCAGCCTGGAGATGGATCACCACCGGCAAGTTCTTCTGCCTACACTATGCTGCAGTAGTCGACCTCATGGCTCATCAGGGAGCCTCCTGGTCCTCTGTCTGACAGGGCTCAGCGAAGCTAGGGGACCTCTTCTCCAAGACACATTCATGTACAGAGTTCAGATCAGGGAGAATAAGGCAGGGTTCAAAATCTCCCAAGGGTGAGGTGGGAATGGGCACTGAGAAGCTAAGCTGGCCACTGCCTCGAAATATCTAGGGGCAAAGGGAGACAAATCAGGAAAAACTGTTAATTCTAAGTATCGGGAAATCAGAAGTTTAAATATTAGAGATTTTCCCTAAAATCCAGCCCAAATTGTTGCCTCTCCTTTAACTTCCACCCATGCATCAGTTTTGCCTTCTTGAGTCACAGCAGTGATGAGAGAGTCCCTGGGGGTTTCCTGGAAGTTTCTCTGGAGTGACAGCTGGTTGTAAAGCCCAGCTTGGCATGAAGAAGCTGGGAGCCTGCTCCCTAACCTGTCAGAACCTCATTTCTCATGTAAAACTTAGCGAATAATAGGAGCGACCTCAGAAGGCAGTTGTCAACAATAAACAAGAGCGAGCAGGTCAGGACTCGGCACAGAGTCCCTGGCAGAGCCAAAGTGCCCGTTCTCTTACATTTCTCAGGAGCCCAGATTCAGTGAGATAAAACGCCTCTCGAAGGGTTGAGAAGTAGGGTGTTTACAGCCTGGAAAAGAGCCCAGCAGAGATAGAAACCACCCCTGTAGAAACCCTTAAAGTTGAAGCGTTGGTCCCTAAAAGCCTTTTGATGCAGGCAGAGTTCCCCCGGAAATGTTATTTCTGGACATTCAGCCAGTGCCTCTTTCCTACATTTAAGGCAGCCAGCCCTTCGTGTCTTCTTCCTCACCCCTCCCCCAGCGTAGTTTGCCTAAATCTCTTTTTAGTGTTACATGGATTCACCTCTGTTACAGGTCGAATTGTGTCCCTTGGAAAGATATGTTAGAGCTCCAAATCCCCAGTGACTGCGAATACAGATTCATACTCATGCATACAGATTCGCACTCATGAATGTGAAAGAGGGTCTTTGCAGACATAGTTTAGGTGAGGTCCTTAGGTGAGCCCTCATCCCATGATTAGCGTCCTTAGAGAACAGATTCAGAGAAGAGAATCTGTGTGAAGACCCAGACAGGGGAAAGCAGCCATGCCAAGACAAAGGTCAAGACTGGAGTGATGCAGCCCTGAGCCAGGAGCACCTGCGGCTGGCAGAAGCTAGAAACGGCAAGGACGTGTCCTCCCCTATAGATTTTGGAGGGAGCATGGCTTTTAGTCACCAGAACTGTGAGACAATAAATTTCTGTGTTACAGCAACCCTAAGAAACGAGCTCCCAGATATGGCTGCCTAACATATATGAGGAAGGAGGGACGACTTATGAAAAACAACAACAACAACAAAACAGTCATTGAGTATGAGGGCTGGAGGCTGATGACGTTCATTCATTTACTTATTCATTCAACAAACATTTGTCGCGTGCCTGTTTAGTGCAGGCACAGGCTAGGTGATGAGGATGGAATAAAGAACAAAATAAGGCTGTGCCCTCAGTGAGCGTTCATTTTGTTGGGGGTCGTAGAGCTCAATTAATTAATGGAATATGTAATTAATGTTAGGAGGTGCTAGAGGCGGGGTGGGGGGAGGATAAAACTGGGTCGTGTGCGGTGGCAGGGAGCACAAAGCAAGAGAGAGGATGACATGAAAGGCTCGCTGAGGGGGACTTTGAAGGTGAGCTCTAAGCCATGAGTAGGAAGCCGCGCAGGAAGATGAAGAAAGCCTTCTGTACAGAGAAGAGCATGCGCAGAGGCCGCGGTGTGAGGGGCTAGGGAAGGGCGATGCAGATCTTAGCCACTTAAAGACTGCGCGATCTTAGGGAGTCGTTTACCCGGATTCTGCGGGTGAGGACTCTGGCCCAGAGGGAGGTACTCGACTTCATTGTACCCTGGAAAAGGGGCAGGTCTCTAACAGCCGGGTCAGGAACTTTGGGCTAGTGTGGGGGGAGGGGGAGCAAAGACATGTAAATCTCAGGCACTTGAAGACCATAAACAGGAGACCCAAGGAAGAGTTGTTTTTTATTGTTGTTGTTGTTGTTTAAAACAGGTCAGAAACTTCTAGCAACTTCTCTGACTTTAGTTTGATCATTTGTGAATGAGGGATAAAGACCTCTTTGTCTAGGGCTCCCAAGCTCTTATCAGATAGCCCTGATGCTCAGATCAGTTCTCCTCCCTGTCCTGGGGCGCAGGGAGTGGAGGCTGCAGAGTGGAATCCGGATCCCATTACCCTCTTTACTGCTGTGTGACCTGGGGCAAGTTACTGCTGGTCTCTGGTCTCTGAGACGCTGTTTTCAACAGTAAAAGGGAGTAAATGCAACAACTTCTTGGAGGGTGTCGGGGAGGAGGAGGAGCGCGACTGAGGCTAGGCTCAGGTTCCAGTCGCTCTGGCCGCCTCTGTAGGCCGGGGACAGTGCGGTGGGGCCTTGCGCCCGGCCTGCAAGCCGCGCACCGGGCATGCGCCGGCGGGTAGAGCCGGGGGAGGCCGCCTGGACACTGTCCCCAGCCCCGCCCGTGAGCTCCACGTGCTGCAGTACCGCCGGCTGCCTGCGGTGTCGCTGCACGGCGGCCCTCGCGGCTCCACGAGTGTAGAGCTCTACCCAGTGTGAGCGCCCGCGAGCGGCCCTACGCTCACCTGGCCGTCACGGCAGCAACCTGGGCGCCGTTAGCCCACCGGCCGCCTTGCCTCCCGCGGACCCCGCTCCTGCCGAGAATCGTGATGGGCTGCTTTGCTTTTGTTCCACTTATGCCGCGGGAACGGGGCGGCGGGGGCGGGACTCGAGGCGCTGGCGAGATAACCACGGGGATGCCGGGCGTCGGCCTTAGGGCTCCCGTTGCGCAATCCTGACCGACGTCTCGTAAGGTCTGCATTTAACCCAATGGTTAGACGAAGGATCACACAACGCCAGGCACAGAACAGGCTTGGATTCTGGGACTGAGCTAGTCCAAATAGCCAGCGTCCCTTGTCTGGACCAGGGCTAGGCAAAGCGTGGTGGGGACAGAGGTAGGTCGTCGCATATCTGGTCCCGCGGGAGTGGGTACAGGAAGGGAGAGGGGTGTTTAGAAACGTTCAGGGGGAGGGTATTCCCACTTCGGGTGCTTGCTCCTGGCTCAGGCAGCATCCTAGCCCCGCGCAGCAGGCGCGCAGGTTCAAAAGGGAGAGGGGCGGGGGAGGGCCTGGCTCTTCCGGGCCGGCGCAGCTGGGCTGCTGCGGGAGCCTCCTGCTGCCTCGCCTCCCCGCCTTCACTCACACCGCAGCATCCAGAGTGGTCTGGTCCTGCCACAAAGTTAATGGGATTGAGTCACTCCCCTCCTGCCTGCCTCCGACAGCACGTCTTACCCGCAGCCTGGTCCCTGGCACGCCGGCTCCCTCTGCACCAGGCTGCTGTCGGAAACCTGGATGGGCGGGTGGCCCACCAGCGCTTCCCATCAGTTTACGATGGTAAGCGGAGTCTTTCAGTTGTTACCCCAAATCGGTTTCTCCTTTTTTTCCCTTAGTAATAACCCTCTTCCAATTTCCCGCTGCTCAGAAAGAAAAAAAAGACTAAACATTTCAAGTCTTGCTTGTAGGTAGATGTGATCATGTCACTAAATTCTAGCAATGGGAAGTAAGAGCTAGAGTATGCATAACAGCCAGAAGTGTCCTTGAAGGAAGGGACATGCAACTCTTTGCCCCTTTCGTCATTCTGCTGGCTTGAATAAAGGGATGAAGAGGCGATGGCTGGAGCTGGAGCAGCCATGTGGACCATGAAGTAAATATAACTTGCTGAGGATGGTGACCAAGGTAGAAGGAGCCTGAGTCCCTGATAATCATGGAGCTACCTTAACTGCCACCCACTGCCTACCCGCTGACTTAATTTACTTGAGAGGGAAACAAACTGCTATTTTAGATTTCCTGTCATTCACCGCAAGCTAATATGAACTGATCCAAACTGGAAAAATAAAGATGGGAATGGGCAAAGCATGGGCCGACATAATATGAAACATTAACAGTATATGTTGGATGATTTACAAACTCAAATAATTCAGCAGAAGCAACAAATGAGAAGTCTGCAGAAGAAATAGAGTAATCTTTCTCTTCCCGCCCTGACCCTGCAAAAACCCCCAGGTATAAAGTTTGAGTCACGGTTCTCCTACTACGAGTGGGAGACTCTCACTATTTTTATCAGAACCTCAGAGTAAAGGGTGATATATTTAAAATTTTATATTTTTTTCAGCATTTTCAAGCTTCAAGGTGAGCTCTCCTAGTGACCTGAGCTGCAAGTATACGATTTAGATTCACAGATATTATGTCGAACTCTTTTTTTCTTGTCATGCTCTAAACAATACAGAATAACAGCTATTTACACAGCATTTACACTATATTAGGTAGTGTAAGTAAACTAGAGACATTTAAAGTACATGGGAGGGGGTACCTAGGTTATATGTAAACACTATGCCATTTTATATAAGGATCTTGAGCATCCATTATTTATGTTTATTTAATTTATTTTATTTTTGCCACTCTCAACTTAAGAGTGTTAGAGGTAAGTTTTCAGAAGCCTTAAATCTATAAAAATATTTTTTCCTCCCCAGCTAAGGGGTTATTCTAGGTTGAAAGTTGTATTTCTTCATAGTTTTGGATGCAGAACTCTGTTTTCTGGGCTTCAGTGTGGCTGAGAACAGACACCTGCTCCTCTCTATAGGTAAACTGCTCTCCTTCCATCTCTCTGAACCTTTAGATTTTTCTCATTATTGTTTGTGATAATGTATCTATCTACCTGTCATCTATTTACCTACCTGCCTACCTATTTCTCTGTGCAGTTAATGTAGCCTTTCAGTATAGAAACTATTGTGCTTCAATTCTGGACTTTCTTTTCATTCTTGTTTTTCTTACAGTATCTGTTTCTGTCATCATTTTTCAGATAACGAAACTTCTTGATTGATCTGCTTTGCCTCTCAGTCTCTCATATTTTCTACCCTTTCCCCCTTTCTATTTACTTTCTGGAAGATTTCCCTGGTTTTTATCTTCCAAGACATGTAATTTTTTTTCTATAGAATTTTATGAATGCAATGTATTCTATAATCTATGGATTATACTACTTAGAATATTTAAGATTTTTTTCTTGGAGACCATTTCATTATCTTACTTTCAATGCGAGGTTTTCCTCAAATGCCTAATGATCCTTGTTTGTCCTCCATTATTATAATGAAGTAATAAAAAAGCCATTGTGAAGATTAGGGTACATGGCAGGGGCTGATGACTTTGGGCTGATTGGATAGAAGCTATTATTTGTGCCAGGAGACTCCTTGAAAGTCACAATGTGGATTGCTTACTTCTTGGGGCGTTCTACCTTCTTTTAGATTACGAGGTATTGAAAAATATTGTCAGAGTATGTAGCAAACATCCATGCACTCTTCACCTAGCTTTAGAGAATCCTAACGTCTTACTCTGTTTAGCCCAGGGCCCCTCCTTCTCTAAACAACATAAGCGTTGCAGATGCTCCCGAAGCCACCTCTCTCTTCCTGCTGTGCTCATTGTCTCTCATCCTTCCCCAGAGAAAAATACCATTCTGTTTAAAAGAGAGAAAACAAAATGGGGGGGTTTGCATTGTGTATGTTCGGAAAGAGACTCAAAACGTGGAAAATACTGATTGCTTGCAAATATGAGAAGTTGCACAGGGCTGTTGACTTAGTAAATTGAGTTTTGTAGATAACACCTTTTAGAGGGATGCTTTATAAAGCTTGGTACCAAAGAATGGTCTATGTTTTTTTCCTTTCTATAGCCAATGAAGATAACGTTCCCATTTTCCCATGCTACCTTCTAATCTTGTCCACATACATGTTTAGTTTTACATAGTTGCTGGTACATGACCAGTCCACTCTTATACAGCGCTAGAGTATCTTTCATGTCAGACATCTTTCCTTTCTTCACCATGTCCCTGTCCCATTTTTAACACATTTTGATCACCCAGCGTAGTCTTATATAACTATCATATAAAAGAACCAGATACATGTTGAAGGGCATTGTTTCTATAAACATACAGTAACTCTATACATATTGCAAGATGGTTTTTTCACTTACCACCTATAATGAATATTTCAATAGAAGAACTGGTGTAGCACTAAAGCATTCTCTTAAATAGTTGCATAATGTTCCACAGCGTGGACACACTCTGGTTAATTCATCATCCTTTTGTTGTAGAGTTTAATTGTTCCGTTACTTGGCAGACAATGCTTCAATAAGCACCCGTTACACTTCCTACTTCAGGAAGTATACTTCTAATTCTATAGGATAAACTTCCAGAACTAGAACTGTTGAGTGGAAGGATACATGTAGTTTTCATTTTAACAGAGTTTGCCAGATCAATTTCCAAAGAGTCGCAGTAATTCCAGTGCCCATTGTCACTAACAGTGTATAGGGCCTCGGCTCACCCTTCCCTTGCCCCTCAGCTAGCACTGGGTGTCACTTTCTTCTGAATTTTTTGCTACCTGTTGGGTGAAAAACATGTTAACTCTTTGTTACTTTAATTGGTGTTTCCCTGACGGTTGTTGTGCTTTTCATGTGTCTATGAGCATCAGAATGTCTCCTATAAAATGGCTAGTTTTATCCTTTGACTGTTTTTCAGTTGGACTACCTGAGCTTATATTATCAATTGAAGGGCGTTATTTATGTAGTATATGTAGCAATCACTTATCTGATACGTGTTTCAAAGGTTTTTCGTGGTCTATTCTTTATTTTCTGACTTTGCTTATTGTCTTTTGTTGTATTTTAAATATAGTAAAACGTTTCTTCATTTCCCCATATATTTTTTTTAGCTTCCTGTATTGCTTAAAAAGTATCCCCAATACACACAACACAGATGCTGAGGGCACACAAATATTTTCATAGATTTTCTTCTAGCTACTGTTACACATTTTTATCTTTAAATATTTAATCCCTATGGATTTAAAAAAATATATATATGGATATACCATTCCCTCCTCATTTGATAGGCAATTATTCCAGCAATCTTTATTTACATAAACCACCCTTTCCCCCACTGACTTGTAATACTACCTTTATTGCATCTTAACTTTCCTATTTGTGAATTTCTAGTATGTTCTCGTTACAGTGGTTTCTATTTTTCAAAATCCGGTAAGGCAAGACCCCTCCCCATTAGTGAAATCAGAGAATGGAGGGGTGGGCACCACTGTTCACCTGCCTCCCCGGGACCAGAATGTCATTTCTTCCGAGACCTCTACATGAACAGAGCTTGGAAGTGGGTATGTGTATAGTAACATCCGTGTACACATATATACCTGTAATCCTTTCTCTGTTTATCCATCAATATCTATCTTCAGCAAAGCATAAATTTGTACTAATGTCTCCAGGTCTGACGCAGTGCTATGGCTCATTCTGGCCTTATACTTTTGCTTATCAGTAATCTCCCATTGTTGGAAAGAAGCCTGGCTCCCGTCACCCATCGTCCATCCTTTTACTTATTTGTTCAATCCAGTGTATCTGTGTACACGTACCTGCTTGAGAAATAACTACCAACTAGGGAACGATGCTGCCCTGCATACCATCCTTTTTCTCTCTATTCTTATAGTCTCCACTCAGTTCCAAAGTTACTTAAGTCAGCATATATTCTCCCCACTGATTTGCTAATATAACTTTGTCAAGGATTTTTATATCTCTGCATGTGAAGAATATAATCTGTAATTTTCTTTCTTTGTATGACGCATGTCAGGTTTATTTGTTCATTTGTATGTATGATTGGGTTTCTGATAGCCTTATAAAAAGAGCTGGAAATGTTCTCTCTTTCTTGGTCTCTGAAAAAGATGTTAAGTTTGCTATTATTACTTTTTAAAATGTTTGATTGGATCCATCATGATCCCGAGCTTTTTTTTTTTTTCTGAAAAGTTTCTCATTTCTTTTAAAGATGAAATGCTACTCAGATTTCATTTCTTCTTGTATTAGTCTCGTATGTATGGAGTGTATTTTTCAACTTCTCTAGAATAAAAGTGCGGATGATATTCCTTTAATAGCCTTTCAATGTCTGTAGGACCTGTCGAGATTTCTTTTGGTTCTTCTTAGTATTTTGTGTTTTCTTTTGCTTATGTTTTTGATTATTTCAGCTGTTTATTAGTTTTCTTAATTGTTCAGAGAATCGACTTTTGGCTTTGTTGGTTTTCATATTGTTTGTTTTTCCCTCGACTTTGCTCTTATCTTGAATATTTTTTGCTTTCTACTTTGAGCTTACTTCATGCTTTCTTAATGGCTTAAAGTGGAAACTTAGGTACTCGATTATGAAATTTCCTTTGCTGACGTAAGCATTTAAGGCCTTTAAGCTATAAATGCTTATATGAAATCATTATATTTCAGGGTAGCTATATCCTTCAACTTTTGGAATGTTGTGTTTCATTATTCTTTTTGAAATATTTTTAGATTTTCATTTTTTTTTCCCCTTTGACCGTGAGTAGTTTAGAAATGTGTTGCTTACTTTCCAGATATTTGGAGAATTTCTAGACTTTTATTTCTAATTTATTTATTTTGCTCCGAGAATATAACATGTATTTTTCTAGTCCTTTAAAATCTATTGAGACTTGTTTTAGGTGCCAGGAAATGGTCCTTCTTGGTGAATGGTCTATGTGGACTAGAAAGAAAAATTGTATTCTGTATTTATTTTGTGTCTATGTGACAATTATGTCTAGTTGGTTGATGGTGTTGTTAAAATTTTCTATAGCTTTATTCGTTTTCGCTCGCTTGCTTTATCAGTTTCTGAGAGATGTGTATTCGAATTTCCAGGTGTCATTGTGGTTTTGTCTGTTGTTCCTTTTAGACACACGTAGGTAGTGTCAATCGTCTGGGAACTTTGTGAAAACAGGGCTCATTACTCACGAATCCTGTTTGCACAGGGCCACACAGCAAAGCTGAGAATAAAGAGAGCGTGGACCCGGGGTTCTGCCTTCATTGGGGTTGAGGGTGGGAGACTGAGGATTTTTCGGGTTTACTCTTTATTGGTGAATTTAAAACCTAAGAACAGGCGTTTAAGCAACAGAAAAGAAAAGGAGGATCACTGGAGGGGTCATTTATGTTTTGGTCACCCAGGGCTTTCTAAAAAGGGGAACATCACAGGCAGGCTGGCCTGGCTCTTTATCTAGTTGTATAGCTGGCAATGTGTTTATCTGAGATGGGCGTCTTTGAAATGGATGCTCCAGCAGTCAAAGCTTGATGTCAGGCATTTACATTATAATCGAAACAGCTGTCAGGCACCTACACAATATTCCAACTAGTAGTTGAGAATTTTTATTTCTTTACATCCTCACCGGTTCTTGATATTATCTGAATCCTTAATTTTGACTGATGGGCAAAGTGTGCTGTACAATTGTTATTTTAATTAGCACTCCTCTGGCCGAGGTAGCTGCGAGATAAGCATGAAGCCTGAGTATGCCGGGAGGCTCCTAGGTCATCATGGCTCTTCCAAGGCTCTCGGGAAGACCAGGGGAATGGGTTACGGTTCATTCGCCCATTTTGCTTTCATCTCCTGGCGGACAGGAAGTCCGCTTGCCATTCTCATGGGGGTTGCCCACTCCCCTGGCCTCTCTCTTTAAACTTTCTGGCTAAAATCTCTCCACCGTTCAGCTCTGTGGGGTTGGTGATCAGAGAAGACATACTCCATCTCCAGCTCTGCCCCATGTGGCTCCATTCCATTTGTCCAAAAAGACAGCTTCCTTCCATGACAGCTTCTATTGGCATCCTTGTGTCCATCCTGTCACTGTTCAGTTACGATAGCAAGGCTGGAGCTCGTAACTTCCAGGGTTTTTTTTTTTTTTTTTTGTTCATCTCCTTTGGTCATACCTAAATTAGATTGTTTAAATGCCTTTTGACTTTGTCTGACTTTTGCAAACATCTTAAATTCTGGTGTAATAAACCTATCGATCTTTCCCTTTATGATTTGTGTTTAGTTTTGTTTAAGAACTCTTTCCCTATCCCAAAGTCATAAAAATTATTAGAAGAAAATACAAGACTCAATTGAAAGTTTGCTTTTTTTACTTTTAGCTCTTTGATCCATGGAGAATTTATTTTTGGATACGATTTGAAGTAGAGGCATGACTGCATTTTTTCCTATATGGTGAGTGAGTTTCCCCAGAACCACTTCATAAATCACCTGTCCTTTCCCTATGAATGCTGCTGCCACTATTGGGTTCATTTGTCCATTCAATAGGTGGTCTCTGCTTGATCAGTGACTAGAACAGCCTCGGATAGTGTCCTAAAAATAAGAGCTTTCGAGAACAGACTAAGTATTTGTACTTCTAAAGCTTGTGTTCTAGAGGCATCCTTTGAATCTCTGCTTGAGCCCCGCCCTTCCCCCTTCCCCCGCCCTTCCCCCTCCCCCAGCAGCTTTCCCTGACTCCACCCTCCTCCCCACACCCATTTCTGCCTCCTGATGCAGTGGTGGTACAAGGGAGAGAACGACCAAATCTATCATTCTGCATCGCATGCTGTTAACTGCATGTATATCTTGGCTGCCTGGCTCTTAGCCCTCAACCAGGTATTATCAGGTCTTTTTCATCTTTGTCCCCAAATCTGGCATTTGCTAATGCTCATATGTCAAAAATTACTCTAGAAATGTTGTCATAAATTTATTCTAAATATCATTTCAAAAGAGTTTTAGGAATAATAGGGCATGAAACAAGCAAAATTAAGCCATAGTCTGAGTTTCTTTCCGAATTTTCAGTTACAGAGATATTATGACATTTAATTCCATATTTGCTTTCATTTACATCAGTACAGCTATAAACCTGGAATGTTCAAAAAAAGTAAATGTGCTTAGGTAGAACAAATATTACTCAGGATAAAAAAAATAGATACACAAATATAATGCTAATCAAAGAGACCAACTTATTAAAAATATGTGTGTGTGTGTACATTATGACAATGGGCTAAATTTGACAATGGGTAAAATTTGATTCTTCTACAGCAATTAGAACGGAATACTTAATTGATTTCAGGTATCATGTGCTTAGTCAAACACATAATCCCCCCGCCCCCCACATTGCCTAAGAGGGGGAGTTTTCTATTAAGTAAATTTGGAAAAATTAAAAATTTTCTACTTAAAAACTTTTCAAAGTCATCTCAAGTAAGCTTTAGCAAAATACCTAATATGGGCCTCAATACAAGCATTCTGTGATAACTGTTGACATGGAAATACAGCAGGGTAACGAGAAACCAACTTAGATGACCTTATTTACTATATACTTATTTGCTGTCTCTTTCTCCCATTTAATTCGCTGCTGGAATCCCAACATGTATAACACTGCCTAGCAACAAATATGTTTTCATACACGAACAAGTGCTTATAACAAGGTATTATTGAAGATGAGGAAGATATAAATTGATCCACATGAGAATTATTTAGTCAAAAAGGAATATTCTTAAATGCACAGATGCTATAATCAGATAAGGCTAAAATTCTACTGCTCTACTGAGGTTAGGTATGAAGGGACACTTTTCAACTGAAAATTAAATAATAGTTGAAGAAGATCAAATCCCTTTGGAATTTGGGCATGCCAAGCCCAAATCATTGACCTTTTAATTGCAGATCTAATAAGCAGCTAGACGCTGAATAGAAAACTGTGTATAAAGACCTTGGTTCCAGCCATGACCGTGTCACTAAGATTTTGGCCAAGGAGAGACAGTTTCCTCAATTATAAAATAGGCTAAGAATACCTGCCCTTCTCTCTTTACAGAACTGTTGTCAAAATCAAGTATAATTAAAATTTATATATCCTTATTCTTTAGTAATCTATTACAAGCAAAATGTCATTATAGTGAACACTAAGAACCAGAATGTCCCTTTGGCAGACACGGAGATGGGCCACTTGGGTCTCCTTTGAAAGGAGAACTTGCTGATCACCAAGTTCTCTGATAGCCTCTAGCTGCAGTGCCTTCTAGATGTCCGTAGGCTCAGCTGGGCATCAAGAGTTCCAGCTTTACAAGGAGCACCTTCATCAAATGCTGCCCATCTAACGCAGATTCATCACTTCGCACTGACCTTGGGAAGGAGAGAGGCTGTGCACCTGCTCCGTTGTTAGGAGATGCTACGAGGTCCTCTGAGCGGTCTCATCGTCCGCTATTTTGGACAAGAGATAGTACTGGGCATTGTTTACGTTATTTTCAGTGTCACCTCTTGCCTTTTAATTCTATCTTGGTCTTCTGCCTTAAAGCTACAATTATGTAAATACTCCATGAATTTCATAGGTAGGTTTTGGAAACATTTGAAGTCATTGTGTACCCTTAATTTTAACCAGAACTCTTCAGGTGAAAAAACAAAACAAAACTACCCTGCTATGAGTTTATATATTTTGAGGTGGGCACATCTGTATTTTCAAGTTCTCTCTTTCTCTCTCCTTCGCTCCCTCCTTCCCTCCCTCCTTCCCTCCCTCCCTCTCTCTTTGTAAGTTAGCTTTTCAACTTGATTGTCAAATTCACAGTGCAAGGAGTGTCCCTGGGAAGACGTGCTGGTAAGGAGCCAGGCAAAACGGACACAAATCTGCGCTCTCTTCTTACATCGAGTAAGATCAGTAACTCCTCTGAGCCTCGGTATCCTCATCTGCATTGTGAAACAGGGATAAAATTAGACCCTCTTGGCCTTGAGTGGGGACAATATCGTGACGGGTGCAAAGTTTCTGTAAGGTATCACTAATTCGAGGGCAGTTCTTCTTTTCTTTTGAATGGAAGTCCACAAATGGAATTTTTAAAAATTGTGCTTTCCCTCAGCTTAAGTGTACTCTCTTATGACAAAGCTGCTAATTGCATTTGTGTCAAAGCTACTCTAAATAGTGTACTGGAGACTGGCCAGCTCACGCCATAGTAAAAGCATGTTTGATTTGTCTTTAAAGTGATATTCAAAAGTGCTCTTTTTTTCTATCCCACCTTTCCCCCCTATAACCGAATTTGCAGGATTACAAATAAAATAGAGCTAACAACATTCACCCACATCTTTAGCAGAAGGAATCATGAAAACCTTGTCAATTTACACATCCAAACATTTGTGAGATGAAGGCCACGCTGGGCCCTATAAAAGAGCATAGATTTGAGAATCTCACTTGTCCTGCGCGAGCGGCAAATGCTCAAGCATCCGCTTCTCGTAACCTTTGCTGCTCATCCGTAACAGGAGCATAAAGACCGTCTTTATCGTTCTTTCTTTAGAAGATATTTTTAAAAAGCTAGGTTTTATTTTTGCATCTTATAAATATTTCCCTTGTGGTTTGCGCTTTCGAAACCATAATCGATTTTCCAATTTCCAGTATAGAATGTCTTTCTCTGCTACGAAGTTGAAGAAGTTATCCCTCAAAGCCACAGAAAAGAATCTTTTGAAAGAAATGAAAAATAATAGAGGCATTGGATCCCCTGCACTGAACCGAAAAAAAAGACCAGGCTACCCAGGTGAGAAGTGTTTGCGGAGAGGCAGTGGCCGAGTCAGATAGCATTGTTCCCTGTGGATCCCAGATTTATCTTTCCCGTCAATTAGTACAATAGGAAAATACTTGTAGTGTTCGATGATGTCTTCCACCGAATCAAACTTCTGAAACACAGAAAAGAAAGTTAATGAAAACCTAGATATCTTCCGTGTCTGTAGGATAAAGTACAGATGTTACTTTTACTCAGAAAAGAGGTTAACTCGTTAAAATATTTTTGGGTTGTAAAGGTGTGTCAAAGTGATTTTTAAAAAATGGATGCGGCAGTCCGAGCTCTTGAAAGGATGGCTGATACGGATCATAAGATAACGAGAGAGAGAAAGGGACTTGGGGAGAGTGGAGGTGAAGCCCGCAGCAGCCCTCTCAGCTTCCCGCCAGAGTGTCGACCAGAATCAGGTCACACAGTCACAGGGTCAAGCGTCACTGTTGTTGTCACAGGTTCCTGTCATAAGCCATTCAGATGACTTAGACGAGTTAATTGCACTGCCGACTCCTTTGGGAATCTGTGGCGCCTCCCTCACGTTGCCCAGGATGGTGGCCACCAAAATGTAGATGATCGAGGCCTGGCCTTGACTTAGCACATGGCGGGAAAGGCATGCCGGGAACGCTCCCTCCTGGAGAGCCCTCTCGTTCTAAGGAATTCGCGCGTGATCAGAAAGATGGGTGAGGGGGATGGCCGCGGGGCTGCCGGTAGTTCTTAGCCAATTTGGCTTCCTTCCCCGGGCTTCTCGTGAAATAAACAGCAGTCCATTCCACGTGTGTGTTTCTAGAGAGGCACAGATAACGCACTGTGGTGATGTGATGGAAAGTAAAATGATTTCAAGTTTAAGGGAATCGGGAAGTGCTTTGCCGAAGATAAAGACTTGAAATGGGCTCTTCATTCTGGGTGATTCTAGATAAGTGGACAAGGAGGTTTTAAAGAGAGTAAAAGTGGGGGAAGAAGGAAGGCGGTTGAGAACACTGGCACAGACAGCGTGGAGGAGCTGGGCTGGGATGAATCCCGGGAAGGGAATCCCGCGAGGTGACTTAGGACGCGCTTGCGTGACCAGCTTTCTACGCTTTACAACATCGGCGCTCCAGAGCCACCTCGTGTGGTGAGCAGCGACCTTCTCTGCAGAGCCGAGGAAGCTGCGGCTCAGAGGAGGGGATTGACCTGCTCCGAGGTCACACGGCTGCAGGGCAGGGCCAGACACGGCACCTGGTTTTCTGGACACGGGTCAGCTCTTTCCTGATACAACTTTGCCCGTGGCTTGTGACCCTGGTGCTCTGCCAGACCAGGGGAGCCATGATCATGCAGACGGAGGAAGGGCGCCACAGTGGGGTCTGCTGGGGGAAGGAGATGTGGAATGCTGAGTCCCCTGACAGTGATGAGTCCCCAGGTCCTCTCCTTCCTGGTGACAGAGTCGACAACCCTCCCCCCTCCGCACTCAGCTCATTGGAATTGGGTTTAATCTTCTGGCACTGAAAGATTTCTGATTAAATCTGTAAGCGACTTGCCCGTCCGGGCCTGTTGCTGGATCTAGCAGAGTTTGCAGTGAGATGAGCTGTCTGTCCACCGCAGTCGCTGTCCAGTAAATATTAGTTCCTGCCCGATGCTAAGGTTGGGTGGTGTTCCAGTCGGACCGTGACTGGTGTCCTACAGTCGTCGTGAGGGAAGAGTCTGGGGAGCCCCAAAGCCTGGGTTCCCAGCAGAGCTCTCTCACCCACCAGCCGTGCGTCCTCGGGCAAGTTTCTTCCACTCTCTGTCCCTGGTTCTCTACAAACAGGGTGGTGTCATTAGCGCCCACCTCGAGGGCCCCTGAGAGGCTTAGTGAGCTGACGTAGCACCTACACAGCATTTACAGGGCAGCTCCGGGTACCGCGAGCGCTCAGTAAAGGTCAAGCATTGCTAAGTCCTCCTCCCTTCTGCGTTCGCCAAGAACGCGAGGAAAGCGATGAAATCAGCAGAGAAGTTTATCGGTTGTCACCGTAAGCCCTTAGGAAGAAAAGACATTTTTGTATTTCACGTCTGCGGATAAAGTAAGGACAGAGTTTTCTTTCTCTTTCTGTGTCCTTGACGAAACGAGAAATGATTTGCAAGAAAAAATTTTTCATCTAGAATTCTTCTATAAAATGGGTTTACGCACATGTCACAAAGGAAATTCTCTTTCCTGGTATTGATCTTGAGAGGGAAAATGCTTGCTTCATATTCTCATTCGTATTTCCTTTAGGAAGGTCCCGAAATAATGGATTCGATGCTCCTTGTTTCAATAATCTACTACGCGGATGACATTTTATATGAAATTGTCATTTTAACAAGTAGTAAGAAGAAAGCAAGGGAGGAGCAATAAATCATGCTGTCATTTCTTATTATCGACTTGCGGCGATAGACCTACAACTGACGTAGTGCCCTAAGGAGACTTTTAAGAAGATTATAATGAAGCTTTTATTGTTATATTAAATGATTTTTTTCAGGAGGACAGCAAAGACCATCCTAATGTTGGATCTTAAGATGTGTTTAAACCTTTCGTGGTTGCCCTATGTACCAACGGTGGGCAATGTCGCACTGCCAGAAAGGTAAATAAATCCGCGTGGGTATACACAGGGGAGCAGAAGGAGAAAAGAGAGAGAGAGAGATACGTATGTGAAGAGAGAGGGAAGCAAGAAGCAGACAGGGGAAGTGAGAAGTGAGCCATAGGTTAATTGTCTGTGTCTTCTCGGGTTCAAAGCTTAATTTATCGAATAAACATCTGTCATAATTTTCAGCCTCCGATCATGAGCATTTGCAAGACAAGGAAAGGCCCGATGACTGGGTTGCTCCCTTTGACGAGCTTTCACAGAAATGTCGAGACCTGATTCTTAGACCTAGATGCAGCGCCGGGAGTGAATGGCAGGTGCCCTCTGGCTAGCAGGGGCCCTCGAGGTGGGCGCTCATGACACCACCCTGTTTCTACCAGTTGTTAAATATTTCCAACCTGTCTCCTGCTCGGATGCACGCATACACAGGCACAGATTCACTGGTGTCCCATGGGTGGCAAGGACTCGATCTTACTCTGCTCTCTGACCCCAGAATGGAGCACGGAGTCTAGCGCAGTGTAGGCATCAAATTAATGGCTGGCTAAGAACTGAAGAAAGTAGTATATAGTAAGCTGAATGGTGGTCCCTCCAAGTATGTCACATCCTGGTCCCTGGAATCTGAGTATTATCTTATACATCAATCAAAAGAGTGACTATTAATTTACATGACAAAAGGTGGGATTAAGTCGAGGGTCTTGGGAGCAGGCGCTTATCCTAGGTTATCCCTAAAAGTAATTAAGTGTATCCTTATAAGACAAGCAGAGAAGAATTGGCAGTGTGACCACAGAGACAGGGATTAGAGTGATGTGACCACAAGCCAAGGAAGCCACGGATTGCCGATGGGCACCAGAAGCTGGAAGAGGCAAAGAATGATCCTCCCTTGGAGCGTCCAGGAGGGCTGTAGCCCAGCTGGCACCTTGACTGCAGATTTCCAGCCTCCAGGATTGTGGGAGAAGACATTTCTGTTGTTTTAGGCCACCAGGTTCGTGGTGATTTGTTACAGCAGCCGCAAGAAACTAATACCCTGGGTCCTCCCTAAATCTGAATTCTGACATGCTTCTAGCCACGTGGCTAACAGAATGACCCAAACACCTGAGATGCAGCAAAATGGACCTTCCCAGACGTATTCTTCGCAGCGTGCGTGGGTTGCCTGCCTTTTGTGCCTGTGAGAGGTGTCGTAGCACCGCTGTGCCTCCAGGGGGCCCTCGTCGTGCTTCCGCAGCTCTCCCGGCCCCTGTGTGAGCTTTTGCCCGTCTGTGCCCAGGGCACACAGGTCTAAGGAAAGGGCTTTCAGGACTCATTTCAGGTGGAAAACGATACTTGCCAAGCATCTGCCTCTGTGTGTCTGGGGCTCTATTTACGCCATCTCATCTTACACTCGAAATAACTCCCTTGAGACAAGTGTCGCTGCATCGTGGGTGTGGTGAAATTCTGACGTGTGCAAGATAGCCAAACAGCGACACGACATCAAAACTACCCTCGAACCCTGCGTCTACTGCGTTTGCCCTGCAGGGTCAGAATAAGGTGCTGTTTCTTTATTCAAGCAGCAGACGAAGTAGCTCGTAGCCGCCCTGCATTTAGCGGAGCCCTGCTGTATGGAATTCACTGATCTTTTTTTTTTTTTCCCAAGATGGGGATTCTTCCCTGGCGAGGCAAAGGGCTCTCACGGTGACAGATGATGAGGGAACCGAGAGCAATCTAAACTGTTCCACTCTCAGGCCGGGGCACGGCTTGTTCACAGGAAAGGCAGGAAGGAACACCTGTAAAGGGTAGTCTGCTACCCAGCACCTGGCACACAGTAAGCCTCACGTGTGTGTGAATGGTCCTTCGAGCGATGCTCGAGGCTGCGGATTGTTGATGTTTGGTCGTAGTGTCATCTGAGACTCTCTGAGGAAGTCAGTATTTTTGCCGGTTACATGGAACCTCAGGTTTGCCGAGAGCTGGCTGTTACTGTGGGCCATTATGTGGAAATGCTGGCAGCACCCACCTCACAGGGTTGCCATGAGGATGACATTGGTCAAGTTAGCTAATCATCGCTGTCTGCACGGAATAGCGCCTGTGTGTAGTAAACACGGGTGAGCGTTAAGTAAACACACGGAACGCAAACTCTTCCTTGGAGGATGCACGGGAGGAGAGAATTCCTCTGTGACAGAATACGGCCTTCTTAAAATGGGCATTTGAATCCTTCAGAGATTACCATGGACCGTCATCAGAGCAGCTCACCTGGAAGCTGGCCCTTTAATCTGTAGGCTGTCATAGATGACAACTGTCTACCTGCTGAGGCAGCAGTGAGCCGGGTGACAACCTGATCTTAGGAGGTCATCGTGGAATTGCTGTACCGTCTCTTTTGTGAGCAGACCAGAGTTTGGCTTGTTGGGAAAAAAAGCCGTAGCCTCTTCAGGCGTCAGTTTTCCTCACTCATAAGAGGGCTCAATAATGGCTCTTTTCCAGAATGTTTTGAGGATCAAACGAGATTGCAGATTAAATGGCAGTCCACAGAAGGCTCTGCTGGCACGTGATTTCTGTTTTCTGTGCTAAGGGGAAGGAATCCTTAATCTCAAGCATTTAAAAATCATTAAACTTTTTTTTTTTTGAATGAGAAATGTCATGAGCTGAAGGAAGAGATAGAAAGAGAAAAGGCTATTGCACTGGAAAGTCCACTGACCCTCGGCATCTAGCTGATGGGAACTGTGTCCTAGTTCGCAAAATGTCTCAGCCATAATGAAAATATAATAACTAACCCTTATCGTGGACTTGATGTGTTCCAGGCAGTGCTCTGAGTGTGTGTGTGTGTGTGTGTGTGTGTGTGTGTGTGTGTGTGTGTGTGTCTTTATTAACTCACTAATTCTCATCACCAAAAGAAGAACTGGCTACTTTTTTCTTTAGTTTTGATGTGACACTTAATTTGGCTGTATTTGGCAGATTTGCGTGTTGATCTATTTGTTCATTCATGCTCTCATTTGTTCCCAAACTTGCCCGGGCTGTAGCAAAGGCTGGCGACCTGACCCCACGGCCGCCTGGCCGGTGCTGACCACACCACATGCGATTCTCAGAAAAGTGCCCTGGGCCAGACACTGGGTTCGAGCTGGAATCCTCACACGCTGCTAGAAGGATTTTCACAGATGTGCCTGCCCGAAGCATCTGGGCAGCCGTGGCAACACTCCTTATTTTGATATCTATTGAAGAACAATAGATACTTGGAGACAGTTCTGTTTTTTTTTGTTTCTTTTTGTTTGTTTTTTTTTACTGTATTAGTTTGCTCAAGCGGCCATAACAAAGCACCACGGATGGGGGAGGATGGGAGGCCCAAAGAACAGACATTTGTTTTCTCACAGTTTTGGAGGCTCGAAGTCTAAGACCGAGGTGTCAGCAGGTTGCTTCCTCCTGAGGCCTCTCTCCTTGGCCTGCAGATGGCCGTCTTCTCCCTGTGTCCTCACGTGGTCGTCCGTCTGTGTGTGCCTGTGTCCTAACCTCCTCTTCTTATAAGGACACCAGTCATATTGGGTAAGGGCCCACCCCAATGGCCTCATTTTACCTTAATCACCTCTTCGAAAACTATTTTCAAATACCATCTCATTCTGAGGTACTGGGGTTTGGTTAGGACTTTGATATATGACATGGTGAGTGAGGGGGCATAATTAATTCATAATATATATACCAACCAATAAAACGGAGGTCTGGGGAGGCTAAAAGGGAATCCCTGAACTATAGGAATCTAGCCTTGAAAAGAACCTTTATATTTTAGGAAAGTCGAGTACAGAGACGTTAAGTGACTGGCAGGAGCTCGCACACTTGGTAAATGGTGACTCAGAGAGTGAGCCCCACTCTTCCCTCCCTCCTTCCCTGCCTCCCTTGCTTCCAAGAAGAAGAGATGAAGGAGCAGGCTGTCCTCGCCCTGTGCCCCGTCACGTACTACCTGTGTGTCTCTAGCCATTTACTAATTTTCCACGCCTCAGTTTCCCTATGTTCAAGACCAGAACAATCGTTACGGCAAAGAGTTGTTGGAAACTAAAATGAGACGAGGCAGACAGACCGGGCTTAGCATAAACATATTCAGTGGACATTAATCTCCTTTCTCTTTGACTCATTGATACAGCTGTGAATGAAAGCCTTGGCTGGCTTGTTATTTCGCCTAGCGCCCCCGTCGGCCCGTCTGTACCGAGACCAGGCACGCTGCATGCAGCACTGGCTGCCGTGGATGATCTCATCTTCATTTTGGGGACACGACCCTACCAATCCCTAATGCTAACGGATGTTGTCACCAGTCCCTGCAGTGGGGTGGGAAAGAATGTGGCATTAGCGTGGGCATCGGTGGAGGCTTCCTGGGAGGCAGAATTTACATGTCTTGCAGGAGTGAGCTTCCTTCAATGGTGGAACTACATAGGGGGTGCACGGAATGGTCAGGATTGGCCGCTGGCCCTGGGGCTGAGGCGTATGTCAGTCATGCACAGAGATGCTTGTGGGTGGGGGCTGGGAGGGTTAGTTACATTCCTGGGAAGGAGTGGAGATGCCATGGCCTGGGATGTGGAGATGCCATGGCCTGCCACCCCAAACTCCCCCCGACCCCGCGCCCCCCGTTTGTGTCTGGCATGGAAAGGGGTCGCCGTGACGTGATACCCACTTCGTCTCCTCTGAGTCCTGTCCCCAGGGCAAACTGCTGATTCCTCTCCAGGAAGCGGATTTTCACGTTGTAGACTTTGCTCCCGTAGAACACCACCAGCACGTAGGGTTCTGCCCGGGATCTCGTGGAGCAGTCTCGGACCAGGAAAGTGCCATCCTGAAGCACAAGGGAAGGACGGTTACTTCCCCGGACCTGCCAGCGTCCCACCCGGGCCCTGGTGGCTGTGGCGATGCGCGCGTGTATGACATTCCCCCATGGCTTCGGTGTGTGGCAAACTCGTTCTTTATTCGAGTTAACTCAGCGAGTATTCACTGAGTGCCAGTACGCATGAGGGGTCTTGTTATCTTCTGAGAAGTGTACCAGCCAGATGATGGTACCCGCTTTCTCCAAATCTTCCGACGCCCCCCACTGTCCTCAGTGTCATGCCCACAACCTGGCATGGCGTTGGTGGATAAATGCACCATGCTGTGCTGGGGTCTTATCCGGTGACACTCCTGCAGTCTCTGGCCCCTGGAGTCTGCCTCTGGCACCGTTTTCAAGGGCACCGTCCTGCCTGCCGGCCGCGTGGAGGAGCCTCCTCCCTCCCTGCACCTGCCCACGTTTGCTTCTTTCCTGTTCTGCCTGGTACTCAGGGGGATCGGTCAGGAGACAGTGGGAGGCTTTGAGCGGGAGAGGCTTTTAGCATAATAGATTGAGCTTCTCTGAGGGGAGATGGCAATAGTTGACTTTTATATAAAATCTGAGGAGGTGTTTTATCTGCATTTTATACGCGAGGGAATTAGGGTCTAATTCCTTAAGTGACTCTCCTAATGGGGCATGGCTAATCAGTTGGTCCCCATCTAGAATGGAAAGGACAATACTGGCTGCTCGAGGCAGCTGTGATTTTGTGAAGAGCGCTGATCTTGAATATAGGCTCGGGGACTTTTTCCACGTTGTGACCGAGACCTTGACTTGGCCTTACTTTCCCCATCTAGAAAATGAGATAGTTCAATTTATTTCTAAGAGGTTCAAGATACTCTGTTAGCGACTGTATTCATTTCCTACCATGAACTTAGACTAAAACACGAATTTTTATTCTCTTATGGTTCTGGAGGTCCAATTCCAACTTGGGTTTCCCTGGGCTAAAGTCGAGGTGTCAGCAGGGCTGAGTTCCTTCTGGAAGTTCTAGGAGAGGATCCACTTCCTCGCCTTTTCCAGCTTCCAGGGGCGCCAGAGTGTCTGACTCTGACTCTCCTGCTCTCTCTTATAAGGATTCTTCTGATGCATTAAACCCACTCAGGCCATCCAGAGTAATTTCCCCATCTCAAGATGCTTAACCTAATCACACGGGCCAATTCCTTTTGCCATGTAAGGTGACATAGTCACGGGTTCTGGGTATCAGGGCGTAGATATCTTGTTCGTGGGGGGCTTTATTCTATTTTTCATAGCAACTTACACATACTTTATTGGATTTTAGAATGTCGATTCTGAGAGTTTTATTAGGCTTTATTAAATTTATGGGGGACCTATCATTTATCCACCCATCCACTAATTAACTGAGTCATTCATTTTTACATTTCCTCTTTCAACAACGACCATCGTCCTTGTTAGTCGAGGATAGGTTTGCATGGCCTTGAGAGCCTTTCCTTCTAAACTGTCTAGTATAGTTCTCTGCACGTAGTAGCATAGTTGCATAATAGCTAATTACTCTTTGAGATGATGGTTAGAGTAGTCATTTGATCTGATTGCAAATATTCCAGTTTTTCTCTCTTTTCGGTCACATGGTAGGTTTGTACTTCCCCACTCCCTCTGAAGTAAGGTCTGGTCGTGTGACTTTGGCCAAAGAAATGTGAGCAGAGATGAAGCACGTTACTTTTGAGAGGCTGTCCTAGGAGCCAGCGTGTGATTGGCGTGAGCACACACTGAGATGGAGCCTTCGGCAGTCTGGGTCTACCCACCCACTCACTCACACCCATCTTGCACGTGGAGCACAAGCCAGAAATATAGTTTTATTAGGATGAGCAACTGAGATCCTAGGGTTGTTACTGCAGCATAACCTACCACCTCCTGACTATCACAGTGCTCATAATTTCTACTCCTTCCCCGGAGAAGCTAGACGTAAAGACCCATCCGTGCCTTGGAGAGAAAATGTAAAGAAAGCGGACAGAGGAAGGTGTCTTCCATTACGATCTCCATTTCGACCCCACCTATGACATTCGATCTTCAAAATAGTTCCTTAGAGTTGATTTTTAACCAAGAAACGGACACTTAACGATATTGAGGAACGTGTGAAAGTCACACAGCTGAAAAGGGACACGATCAAGTCTCAGATCTAAGACTCTGAAATCCCTTTTTCAATGACGACCTCTCCCGTGTGGAGAAACACGAGATGGTGCAGGAACCGACCGACACGTCAGAGCACACTGCCCGTTACGGCCGGTAACCCGCGGACAGAAAGCCGTGAGGGGTGGGCCCGGAGGGATGCATCACCTTGCTCTCCTTCATCAACGCCTCCTCTACCGCCTGGCGGCTGCACTCTCCGATGTACCATTCGCTGTGGCGGATGTCCTGCAAGGACAGGTCACATGATGACTCTTTTGGAGTAAAGGGGTGGTACTAATTATTAATTAACGAAAATTTACTTTCGCTCCACCTGTGCCAAATCACCGTTTGACTGATCGTTCAAAGATCCGTCCCTGGACCTGGGGACAGAAAAAGTCACCGCCACTTGGGAATTATGAAACTGGCGTGTGAGTCTGTCTGCCATTGAAAGTAACCAGAAATTTCTCTCCATCTACCAGGAAAGGCCTTTAGGCACCATGCTCAGATGGATAATAAAGGCTTCAGCTGTCGATGCTTTCTAAGTCATCACCTGCTGAAGGTGGGATGCTATCTGTGAAGCCGATGCTGCCGTAATGACGAAAACAGCAGGGAGGGGCCGACAGGTGCAGCCTGAGAACATCTTGACGCCCCTGCTTAAGGTCACAAATGGTGGGACTGGGATTTGAACCCTAGTCTGCCTGGCTTTATCCCATGCCACGCCCTTATGTATACCGATTGATTTCTTTTGATTATAAAATCTGCCATCACAGAGAAAAGGAAGGACGGTCAGATGCACAGTAGGTCTGCAGTTCCCGAGGACCGTATTATTAAACAGTGCCCTGCATGAATGCACACACCCACAGCCCCTCCTCCTCTGTTAGCCTAATCCATCTCAGCAACAGCCCCGGGAGGCAGGCACGTCAGGACAGGGGGGCTCAGGAAGTCAACATCGGTCACCTGGTTGGCAAGTGCTAGGGATGTGACATCAGGTTTTTGGTCTCTCAGTCTGAGTGTCTGGTCCTCTCAGCACAAAGCTGACTCTTCCAATGGTGGCTGCACCAAGTGCGTGTGAGCGCCATGAGCCAGTTCCCACCTAACTCTGCGGCCTCACTCCGGCCACCACCCGGCCTGAAGACGTGAGTCTGGCCAGCTAGATGTGTTTGTCACCCTGTGGACACACACGAGCTGGCCCTGCTGCCCAGAATCCCTCCTACTCGCCCCACCCTCAGCTCTGCCATTCTCGTCCATCAAGATTGGGTTCAAAGTCATCTCTTACGCGAGGCCTCCTTTGGAGGAAATTGTTGTACCTTGTATTACAGTATATTGTTACAACTGTTCTATTTTATTATTGGTTATTGTTGTTAATCTCTGTGCTAATTTATAAATTAAGGTTTATCGTAAATAGGTATGTACAGAGAAAATCATAGTATATATAGGGTTTGGTATTATCTGTGGTTTCAGGCATCCGCTGCGGGTCTTGGAATGCATCCCGCGTGATTAGAAGGGACTACGGTATGCAAATGAAAGAATCCGGTAAAAGAGCAACATAAAATGTTGTATAGTAAAACACTTAAAAATACTAAAACTCTGTAATATGTAGGCAGAAGGGGAAAAAAAATGAAAGTCAGTCGTGAGGATCCCCTTTGAGGCGTCCGTAAAACTCTATTTAGGGGCTGAGTTTATCTAGAAAGACAAAGCGGAGATGTGTCTTTTACCTTTTCGTCAGACCTCGTGGGGAAAGGTTTCCTCCAGCTCATGTTTTTATAGCAAAGCGAATTTTCCTTAGGGCTGTAGCTGGCCGGAGACTGACATGCGGGAGGAGGAAGTGACTGGGTGCTTTCTTTATGATCTGGGAAAAACAAATTCACATTAAAACGTGACGTCGTTCCTGTCTCAGACTGGCTCCCTCCAACAAGGAGCTGGAGCCTGTCCTTCCTTCCCGTGTCGGTGGCAGCCTTCGTGGTCACCCCACGGGTCATCTCCTCTGGGCCCTTCTCCTGCTTCAACTTTTGTCCCTTTCTCTCTGGGGCTTCCAGAGTCATCTTTAAAAAATGTAATTCTGATTTTGCTACTCTCCCTGGTAAAAATGCTTCCATAATTTCCTGTACACCTGGAGGAAAACCCAAAAGTTTGACTTCTATCGATAAAGCCCTGAATAATCTTTCTCTTATGATTTCTCCATCATCCACTCATCTATCCATCCAGCCATCCATCCATCCATCCATCCATCCATCCATCATCCATCCAGACCATGCACCTTCCATGATCCATCCATCCATCCATCACGGCCGCATTTATCAAACATTATCTATTCATTCTATTCTATTATTTATTTATTTATTTGCTCGTTTCCGTTTGCATATGTTTATTCCATTCAATATTCGTTTTGCTTGTCATCACTGCCTACTTTTGGCCCCATTCTATCTATCATCACCATTACGCCTGCACGACATTCATCAATGGCTCATTCCATTCCATTCCGCTTTCTCCATTCTTCCATTCGATTTCATTTATCTATTCAATGCATCTACTTGTTTGCATTTACTTCTATTTATTCCACCCATTCATCTATCTATTCCATTCGGGGTTCCATTCAATATTCATTCATCTATTCTAATGCAATTTCCATTCCACGTATTTCCATTCATTCCATTGCATTTACTTATTTAATGGTATTTCCACGGCAATTTATTCCATTTATTCTATTCCATTTACTTATTTCCATTTACGAAATCCATTCACCATCCATTCCAGCCCTTAAGAGTGCCTCCCCAGGTTCATTTTTTTCTGGCCATAATGAACTTTGTTCAGTTTCTTAAACAAGCCAAGCTTGTTCCCAACTCAGGAAACACTATTTTTTTTTTAACTTGAAAGAATAACATTTTGTTTTAATGGAATATCACACTTTTAACCTGAAAAATGACTGACCAATTATGGTTATTCAGACTCAGGCATTTGGTAGATATTTTATTAGACATGAACGAAGTGAGCCTGTTACTTCTTAGAAAACAACTGGCAGTATTTGTTGCCCATTATAAAGTTAGACTTTTCAAACGCAGATCGGAATTTGGTAAAACTCGCGTCTGCCATCTTGACATAACAGCATCCCAACGGTTAGACTTTTCTGATGAGATCGTTGGTAGGACTTAGAAACGTGATTTAAAAAATATTTTGTAATGAAATACGTCAACGTTGGAAAGATCTGCTCAGGTCTGCGAATCATTATTTTCCAAGTGACTAATGCTACAAAATCATGCCTGGGTAAAAGATTCTTTAAAAGAGAAGATAGAACAATAGATTTTAAAGTAGTCATTTCACATGGTACCTAAGCTTTAGGATACTACCACTTGTCAAGTTTGGATGTGGTCTTTTTTCTATATACTTCGATGAAAATAACATATTTCTACTGCATGCCATTTCATTCCAATAAATGCTAATTAAAGTCGAATTCTAGGAAATTAAGGCCACAGGGAAGAAGGCATTAGGAGGGATAGTAAACAAAAATATTTATAAATAATTTAGTAATTTAAAGCAAGGAATAACTGTAAAAAATTTATAAAGCCTCGAGGGTAGGAAAACAAAATAAAGCACTGGACAATAACATAAAATGGAAGAGGGGTGATTAGTGCGCAGGCAGAATCACAAGGTATAAAGTCTTAATTTACTCTAGAAAATATAACCAAAGTTATAGTCTTGGTTAATAGCTTGACAAGAACTAAGAATAGGATGCTTTCAACACAGTACCTTTTGAGGCAGAATACTATATAAAACGTTAGGAAATATTTACGTCCCAGTTACTATAACACTTAGGTATGTGCACATTTATTCTGCTTCTGTTTATCAAAAAGCCACGTATTTCTCTAAGGTTTACTAAGAAGAAGAAACAGTGCTCCCAAAACATTGAAAGTTCTATTTTAGTAGTTCCAAGGGTTGTGGCTTCTAACATCAAGCCTAAGAATGTTGTTATAGGGAATTATGCATATTAAAATGTTTGTTGTAGAGAACCATTCGATCACTTAAAGCTTAAATTGTATTCATCATAGTAAGTTAATTTCACCTACTAGTTTAAGACTTTAAAATGAGGAATATTTCTAAAGACATCACTCCTTTTAAATTTTATTTGAAATGTTTCCTATAGTGTTTGGGAAGACGATGTGAACTTTAGAGTTTTAAAATTCAAGCATGCTTTTATTTAAAATTAAAACCAACAGGAGAATAGTATAAATTCCAAGAAAGAAAAAAGAATAAAGAAGAAACGAACCCAGTATCTGCAGGAAAAGAAGCCAAAAGTCAGTAAAAAGCAAGACAAATAGGAGGCACAAACTAATATAAAAGCAAATAAAAAATATTAGTAATCACAGTTAACATCAAAGGTGTAAGCTTAGCATTTAAAAAGCAGATGCAGATTGGTTTAAACCTTCCAGGTGTGTGCTAATTACACACCTAAAATAAAATGACACAGAGAGATCACTAACAAAAGATGGAGAACTGTATACCAGGCAAATTCTAGCCAAGAGAAAGCTAAAAGAGCTATTAAAAAAAAAAAAAGAGACTTTTAAAAACTTTAAATTATAGCGAAGCAATACACAGAGACTTATTGAAATGGCCACTCCTATCTTTTTAACATGGATTGAAACAATAAGAACACACTCGAGAGAAGAAAATAACCATTATCAACATTTCCTATCCATGTACATAATAGTCTTCAGCAATTATGAATTTTTCATTCTATTGTGGCAACTGATTTATTATATTTGATCTCCGAGTGCCTTGCTTGAATATTGCAAAAGCCCTACTTGAGAGAGAGCATTGGAAAACAGCTATATGCATTCGTAGTCTATTCAGAGAATGAGTTAAACAAAACGAAGGAACAACTTGGCCACGCAATTTTCCCCCAAAGGCCTGGTTGGGTCTCTGCTTAATGAATAAAGAACACTCCGTGTTTATAATCCACTGTAAGTACTTATTTGATTTTGTTCTTAAATAAGGGCAGGTAATCTTTGGAAAGTTTTCTTTACATAAGAGGTTGCGATTGTGTTTTATACCCCCATGAAAGATGACTCTCCTCCTACTTGGAGAACGGAGGGTTACAGCAATGAGGAGATTGACATAGACTAGTGGAGGAACTTAGGTGGTCAATAAGATTTGAGGCAGGACAGCCTAATAACGATGGTATGGCTTGTAAGATCATACCGAAATCAATAATTGCTAATATTCCAAAATTCTTATGTGAAGTTTTTAGCACAGCGCCTGGCACATATTAGTCATTCAATAAATGCTACTGCCAGCATTAACATAATTAATTACAGAAACGCAGCTTAGATCTTTCTTTTGTAACTGATAATAAAAGCATCTTATTTTAAGTATCTATTCCTATTAATTAGCACGTTTTAATTTACCCTACAGGCAATTTAAAAAATAACCTTATAAGAAAAAAAAAGCCATAAATTTTAAAGAACAAAATACAGAGAGAAAAAGAAAACATTAGTGAAGAGACACTAAAAACCACAAAGAAAACAAATCATCCACCATCCCAGACTTGGAGAGTAACGTCACACTATTTTGGAGTATAACCAAACTGCCTGGATATTCTTCTAAAATTTCTCTCTCTGGATATTTGTCCTGAGAGCTATCTGCTTAGGCTCCTGACAGCTTAGCTTGAATTCATTTATCAAGGAATTGAGAGAAGGCTGTCTATCAAGGAGCAGTCGAACTGTCAAGAATAAGCGAACATTTCCAAAATCTTTTCTCACTCGTAGAATAAAGATGGTAATATCTACATCGACAGAGATGTAGGTGTCACCGTTCTACATGGTGAGGGCTGCCTGCGTCACCTGACGCATTCACATGAAAACCAATAAGCGTTAGAGAGCCCGCCAGACTGAGAACTCTGCGAGAGCCCGGGTTGCATACTGATTTTTGTGCACTTAATTTCTTCCAAGCACTGTGATTCCGAGATGCATTTTCACCTAGTAGAGTGACAGTTGTTCAGTAAGCTGATGGAGGGGCATCGTGGTGCTTAAACTGTGGTTGGTTGAGGGACTGTGTTGTCTCTGTTCTGCATTTGTAGGGCTCAGCCCAATTTTGGGTATAAACCATGTGTTTGGTGGCTATTTGTTGACTGCAGGAAGAATTAGTGGTGTTTGTAGTTCTCTGGAGGCCTGGACACTTCCGTCGTCCATCCCAGGCTGTTTCTTTAAGCAACCTTGTGACCTCTGAGATGTGCAGAGAACAACCTTCAAGACCCTGTATGCATGATCTACGCCCAGCCCTAGGTTGCTGGCCTGGACGCACGTCAATGCAGGCCACCCACGTCACATTCCTCCATGGCTCTTTAGTTCTTATTTGTGCGAGATGCTGTCTTTCAAGACCCTGGTTCCTCTTTAGGCTACGATTCTGTGTCCCCATCCTCGCAACATGGTCTCAAAAGCCCACTAAGTCGTGCCCTGTTGGGGCTGTTCATCCCCTGGACCTCCCATCTGGACACTCCAGTCTCTCCATCTTCACACACTGAGATCTGGCCTCCAGGACGACCGTTCCTGACATTCGAGTCCCAGGGACTGAACACATCAGGTTAATCACACTCCCCTTTAGCCACCTTCCTTTAAAAAGCTAGTCCTCCCTTGGGAACCTCTTATTAGCAAAGTGTACATCAGGGGAAATGTGTTTCCCATATTAGCTTATCCAATATAAAAACTTGATGGAGGCCATGGAGGAAACTGTTGATCTAACGGGGTCAACTGGGCAATGAATCCCCCGAGAAGGAAAGGGAATGCAGGAAAAAGAACAACATTAAAATGTGTCAGTTGTCTACTATGTGTCTAGCAGAGGGCGGCGTGTGTGTGTATGTGTGTGCGTGTGTGCGCATTAACCCTGTGAGTTAACATTATTTGAGTTTTATGGATGGAGGAGGTTGAAGTTCCTAAAATTAACTCGTTCAAGGTGACGCTGTTGTAGGGACAGGGGCAGAATTGGAACCAAGGTCAGCAGAGCCCCCGGTCTTTCCACTCTACTTGCTGGAGTCTGCTTCCTCTAGCCCTAAGCTCCCTATGGCACAGCGGAGAGAGACTGAGTTTGTCCTGGCCCCCACGGCATGTAGAGAGAAGACAGACAGGTGAACACGACAGATCTGGTTTGGGCAACATAATACTAATCATATCAAATTCCAACACCAATAGAAACGAACTCTATATTTACATGCTGCTCTAGATAGCTCTACGGATATGGTGTCCTTTTGACTTTTGCTTTACAATTAGTAAGAGAGGTTGGTTTTATTTTCTCCATTTCACAGTCTTAAGAGAAATCTATTTTACGCCCAAATAGATTCTCAAAAGCTATAAGTTTTGTCCAAAACAACTGTTGATGAGGTTGGGGAGTAAGGGGGACTCCTAAATGATATCCTTACTTTGGAAAATCCATCTAGTGTAAGTGAAGAGAGGAATAGCCTAAGACCTAGAGCTTTTACTCTTAGGGAACTTATATTTGCACATGGGAAAACATGTACGCATTATGTATATGGGAAGATATCTACAAAATTGTTCATAATATAATGTTCATAAGAAGGAAAAAACTGGAAATTATCTAAGTGATTATATTTACTTATGGATAAATATTGTTCTATTAACGCAATGGAATGGTATCTATCAGTGAAAGCAAGCCAATTACATTTATACACATCATCTCAGCAACTCTGGGGTTTACAAAAGCTGTCACACTGCAGGAGTATTGTGGTGTGATGATTTACCTGTTTCTTTTCTTAGGTAAAGTGTTCTTACCTCGGTTTTGCATGCCGTGGTTGTTCGTCATGAATGAAGAGCTGAAGGAAATGTGAGAATTGGAAGAACGTTAGTATTTCCCATTCTGGGTATAATTCCACTCAGAGGCGTGGTCATCGGTAATGGCCTGAGTCACATTTGTCAAGCACTTTATGTCTTACTGGATGAGCTAGAAGAAGTGTCTGTTTTGCAAGGCAAGAAGAGGCAGGTCTTTCTCTCCCTTCCCAGCACAGATGAACATCAGATATGGAACAAACTGACTCACATAAGTTCTTTCCATGTCATTTTGGTGAGCATATATCATGATTTTTTATAACTGAAAGTCATGAATTTAGACACTATAGAAAATGATCTGTGCCTGGTCGGGCCTTCTTGGTATGTACCAGTCGAGAGAGTGAGCCATGGCCAGTGAGCTAGGTGAGAAAACTGTGTAGATTATGGAAAGAAAATCCATAAAGCAAAAGAGATTGTGAAAACTATGATAAAAGACAATAAAAATCCCAATACGCATTTCTAAGCACAATGATGATGTTACCAAGACTTTTACCGATGACTCTAGTTAGCGCTTTGCTTAACGTTTGGCTTTATTTGACGGCCGCTCTAATTTTCTGGTTCATCTCGTGTTGTGGTCGCACTGTCGTTGTAAGTTTTAAGTGCTACTACGGTTAAATCTAATTACCTGGCTCACATTCTGTACCAGGGATTGTGATGTCGACCAGAGCCTCTGGGTTAATAGAATGCGACCTAAGCTTCTAAGCAAGCCCTTTCTAGCTCTGGTGAAGTCAACTGAGTGTATATCTGGCTTTTGTCATCTGCATGGGAGCTGGCTCGTGGCTTGCTTTGCACATCAAAATGCTGGCAGATCGTTCAACCACCATACTGTGATTGTCCCTCGACATACTTCTGTTGACATCCAAGACTCTGGGTGTGTTAAAACCAGGATCTCGTTACTAGGAACCAGTATATACGGTTTTGATAAACATCTGGATAAAAAAATCCCGAATAGCAAAACTTCTCTGCCTTAAATTGTCAAGATTTTTAGAAGATGTTACGAGAATAGGAAGATCCTCTGAGGATATTCAGCTCTTAAGCACAGAATTTATAAAGATTGAAGCAAAAAAAAAAAAAAAACCTCACAAAATAAAATAAAAATGGTGATTCTTTTATTTTACAAACACATGTCGAGTACTTACTGGGTACTTGGTATGTTTGGGGGAATATAAAATGAAATATAAGACATGGCCTCTGCCTGAAAGCACTTATTTACCGAGAGAAGACATCCCTGTATCATAATCACAATGTGAGATAAATACTATGACAGGTGTGTGCCCAGCAGAAGGTCCTGTGGTAGCAGAAGCTCCCATAACCCAGGACTAATTGCTCTGAATCTTCGGAAAACCTTCCTGGGAAACACCCTAACTGAGCTGACCTCTGAAAGGAGAACTGGACACGGGTGAGGAGCGAGGCGGGGGGAGCAGCAGGACAAAGGCTCAGAGGCCAAAAACATGGCTCGTTCTGCCAGAGACCGGAAAACAGTTTCTTCTGCATGAAAGGTCGGGCATGGAGATAAGTATCATTAGGCAGCTGTTGCAATAGGCCAGGTGAGGTCGGTGGTGGCCGGTGGATGTTGGAAGCTGGGAAAGCGAAGAGATTCGAGGCATGTTTCAGACGGAGAATTTTGGGAGTTGGAAACAGATTGGGTGGGGAGGGTGACGATGGGAACGAGAGCTCGCCATTTCCCGAGGGTAGTGTCATTTGGGGGATGAAAGTAGATGTGAACAGTTCGGTTCCCAACATTGAGTTTGAGACGTTTGTCGCCTCTTTAAGGAAAACGGCTAGTGGGATATATAGGTCTGGGGCTGTGAAGGGTGGCTGGGGACGAGGACGGAGATTTAGGAATTATCAGTGCAGGGTTGACATTCAACACTGGTGGGGTGGGGGGATGCATGGCATTGCCTCGGCTCTTCGTGGTAGACAGTGACCTCAGATGGACCCCAGGAATCCCAACGCCTAGAGGTCGGCTTGGGAAAGCGTCTACAGAGGGGCCTCAGGAGGAGAAGCCCGTTAATAGAAGAAGAAAAAGCAGATTTTTTTCAATAAATTAAGCAAAAGAGGCCAAATCACGTCAAACAACTACTACAGATGTGGGCCTGACTGAAAGCTCATTCTCATATGACGGTTTTATTTTCCTTTTAGAAAAGCACAGCAAGAAAGAGTATTGACTTGGGGCCCGGGGAAGAGTTTTGTGTCTGATTAGGCCTTAAAGAGGAAACGGCCTGATAAGAGATGAGAAGCCACAGTCCTGGCACCCACAGGCCAAGGAGTGACCACCAGGTTCCCGAAGACGTGAAGTAGGACGAGGGAAGGAAGCGGGGGAGGGGAAAGGAGCGTGGGCAGAGAGCGCCCTGACCTACAGGGCCTGCCAATGGCAATGGCAATGAGGGCTGCCGTCTACGCGACACTCGAGACAGGCCTGGCTCCGCTCTTGGCTTCGCCCGTAAGATGGGCGACACTGCCTGAGGTCACGTCGGTTGCCAGTGATGACACTGAGCGGTCTAATCCTAGTGACTTTCTCCAGCCACCACTCTGTCCCACCGTAAGTGGGGCACGCTCCCTATAAATCTTTATCGGATAGTTAAAGGCAGCATCATTATTTGTTAAAAATCAACGGGCAGATGCCAAAGGGTCGGGATTCCTGGGCTGCCTTTTTAGAATCGAGTCAGTATAGGCCACACGGGCACCGAAGGGTAGAGCTGCACTTGGCTTCGATGGCGAGGGCCTCAGTGTCTCTGGGCCTCGTTTATTCCCTCTGGAGAATGGGTCACAACCACCTCCTGGATTCACTGTGGCTTTCAGCTGGGGTCTGATGGATGGAGAGAAGTGTTCCAGGTAGGGAAGGGGGGACGAGGGGGACTACAGGGCGAGTGTTACAGGCAGAGACGTAGCACATGCCTTAGGTGACAGTGGAGAGTGGGCGAGTTGCATGAACCGAGGCTGGAGCCACGGGTCAGACCAGGGTCACGAGGAACTCACAGTACTGACTTCGGTGGCCCCGGCTTGTGTTTTAAGGCGGTCCCCCCAATACTTTACAGTGACCTTGGCTGATGAACCACCAGCCTGAGCCTTAGTTAGCTTCCTCGACTCTTTCTCGACTCCTCGACCAGGTGAGTATTTCATCAGATAATGGCATTTTTAAGCCCCGGCCACCTACAAAGTGCAATTCGAAAGTAACCATAAGTTTCCTGGGCGGTAGTCAGCCGAGTCGCGTTAGGACAATTTTTCTTCCTGGTTTGGTCGGCGGACCTTCCAGTCCGTCCTGTCTGGTTAGAATCCAGTGTCCGAATCTCTCACGCTGCTCTCTCACTCAGTCACCCACAAAGCAGAGGAAGAAGGATGCTATCGGCTTTGAGAACAGCTGTGATTCCTTATCGAAGGCCAAAGACTTCCCGTTTCTCAGGGACCTTGGCAAGTTGTCATCCCGCAGCACACATGACCCAGCCCCCAAGCTGGGACCCGGGGAGGGGTTCCCAGCTCCTTACCTGGCAATGGCCAACGGGATGCCTGGAGCACTTTGGTTTTGTGACAGGTGAGATGATTCTGGCTTCATCCGATGATGAGGAGCTGTGTAAGGGAGCCACAGGATTTGGTCAGGTTGCAAAAGGAAAATGGAGACCGTTAGAGGCCTATGAAAACTACTACGATTTCATCCGGTCATCTCCGATGGTTAGGGGCGGGCCTTGGTGGTCAGCACACACTCTAACCCACGTATTCAGCAGCAACCCTGGCCTCTGGGAGTGGCTGCTCCTTGAGGCTCTAAAAATTGCTTTGAATATTGAATATTCGATACCATTTTCAAGAATGCCAAATCTGGAACTCATCATTGAACTTCTTGAAATACAGAACATTACGTTGGAAGAAGGTGTTTGGTATGGGAGGGCCCGAAGGGGAAGCGGACAGAGTGGGATTCTGCATTTCCATGAAAAGTTGCATAAAAGCATAAACGAAAAAGTGGAACTTAAGAACTATCTGGGCGATGCGGGGAGTGGGGACGCCCAGTGCTGGCCTGCACCCCTGAATCTCCGCATCCCTCCTGCGATAGGGCAGGAGAGCCCCAGGGGTCTGTGAGGACAGCAGCGCCCCCTGCTTACCGCTGGGCGTGCATTTTTTCAGTTTTTCCCCTGTGATCCTCAGGTTTTGGAAGTGTCACCAGCCATATGAACTGGAGTTATTTAGTCGTTACGTATGCCATTGCTGTTGCCACTTTTTATTTTACTTTTCATCACGAGTAGATCTTAACCAGCCACCCGGAATTCCCAAGGGCATACGATCCTACTCTGATACGAAATCCCACAAAACACTCTCCCTGATGAGGCTGGAAGCAATAAAGTTCAGGAAGCATAGAGACACCTGCGTGTCTTAATTCTGGTTGTTGCTCTGTGCTCTGTCCAAGATTGGTGACAAAATGGACACCTTTGACTGAAGGATGTGATTATTTGAGATGCGACGAGTCAGTGACTGGTCCACTAATCACACAGCCTATAACAGCATTTCGTGTCATCAACAGCCAGCCACCCAAGCATCTTGGGAGCCCCTTGGGAGCTGAACAATGTCACATTGTTGCATTGACAATCATCCAAGCCGATGCCACAATGCCTGAACACTTCAGTTAGAGGGTTGAGCTTCAGTGCGACAAAGGGCACGGTTTTCTTTAGGTTTTAAATTTATTTAGAATTGCCAACAGACCCCCAGTCCTCCATCTGGGCCCTTGGGAATCCACAAAGCCAGATTAGGCCTCGCTCAAGTCTAATATCCTCAGTGTGCAGAAGAGTACACACGAGATCTGCAGAGACCACGGCCCGAGCCGCAGTGAGCTGGCGGAGGCCTCTATTACCTTCTCCGACTACGCTGCTTGTGTTAACTCTGAACCTTGGCTCAGGCCCTTTGGCTCTGCTCATAGTTCATGATTTTAAATAAATGGTGAGCGGTATTTCAAAGGTGAGAAGAAGTCATTACCTGCTTAGCATCCTGCCGGCCAGCAAGCGAGCATTGGATCGCATGCTTCCACAGCACTGACACCATCGGTGTGCACGTGTGGGTGCGTGCTCAGATGAGGGTATATGTGTGTGTGCAAAGATAGACCGAGAGCTTCTCTCAAGCAGGGGCCCAGCAAGTCTTCCCAAAGTGGCATGGGGGACAGTGAGCTTCCTCATCGTCAGTAGCCTGGGGCTGAAGAAAGACACTAGCCCAGCCCTAACTTAAATCACCCACGTTAGACAGCAGGAATCTTAAACAGACTGTGAGGTCCCGAGTCATTGGGTCTCATTGACACACACACACACACACACACACACACATGCTCATACATCCCAGGCGTAACAACCATCAATCCCTTTAACAGAGGGCTGACATTGTAAACAGAACTTAACCTAATGGCATCAGGGTATGAAAACAAATGTAAACAGTTCACCTTTCTCTGTTCCCAGGACCTGTATTAATAAAAAAGAAAAAGAAAAAAAGGTATTGAATGTGGTGATAGGGAACTTTACATTATGTATGTTTTTAGAGCAATTGGTCAGTAGAATTAGGGAAAAATTTCATTAGTATAGAGATTTAAAAAAAAAACTACAAGTCATACTCCAAAAGACAGAACAAAAATCAAAATTTAATTCTCTCCGCATGGTGTGATAGGCAAGTATACGGTCTGCTGATGGGCCTACAAATTGCTCTGACTCTTCGAAAGCAATCTAACCATAGCTATCAGGAGACAGACACGCTTTTATTCTTATGCCAGTGATTCCGTTGATGAGTCTTTTTCTAAGAAAGCAACCTAAAATCCGGGCCACATTCCACATACAAAGATGCTCAGTGTATCGTCAGTTATAGTTTCAAGACACTGGAGACCTTCTACCTGACCACCTGAGAGGAGATCATCACATAAACTTTGGGGCTGTGTTCATATACGTATTATAATATTATAAATGTATTGTAAGTATTTATGTAAAGCATGGGATAAGGTTATACTGTAAGTATGCCTCAATGTTACATAAACGGTTCAGGATAAAAACTTGGCTTATGACATATTTACATGCAGGTGTGTGTGTGTGTGTGTGCGCGCGCGCGTGCGTGTGTATGTAAAGGGATTTGAAGAGATACGACAGAATGTTAATAGAGGTTGTGTTTAAGTGATGAGGCTATTGTTAATTTTCTTTGTTTAAAAAAGCGAGTGTGAAAATATTCACTTTATTCTTTTTAAATGTAGCCATTTATCTTTCCAGACACCCCTTCTCTTCCTTTCGTTAATAGTAAGAGAATTCCTCATCAGTTTTCGTTATGAAAAGCTGTGTGCTTGTTGGACTCGCACCCTGGGGCCCCACACTGCTTTTAAAGAAGCAAAAAGCCTTATGAGAAGTACAGTATCTGCTGAAGGGTTTACTTAACCGCAGATAATTTTCTAAAGTTCATTTCATGCAGCTGAGAAGGAGCGCAGGTATCATTTAGACGAAAGTTTCTTAACTTGGGGGATGGAAGAGGTCCCCAGGTGACCTAGTGGGGTCCAAGAAGCTTCTGAAATTAAGAGCCGAATGTTTTTTTTCCTCTATAAATGTGTGCATATTTTTTTTTTTTCCGGGGGTTAGGAAGGGTTATTATGTCTTACATCAAAATTTCAAAAGGGTCTGACGTCCAAGAAAAGTTAAAGCCAGCGGTCTGCAGATGAGGTCCAAACAAAATGGTGTCATTTACTCAGATTCCCACTGTTTTTTTCTGCAGCTGAGTTGACCCTGGAGCCCGACTCCTGTTTGCTTCACAGGCAAGAAAGTTTTAGCAACAAACAGCTTAGCGATGTATCACAGGTGTTATCTGAAGCTCGCCAACGGATAAGCCCTTTTGTTTCAAAGACCTTGGCGTCCCTCAGGGTTCTAGAAAGAGGGCATACATTTCTTCACGAACAGCGAATCAAGGCAAATCTATAGGCGAAGGAAAAAGGGTAATGAATCCATTCTAATGAGTGGTTCGAAAGTCTCCCCACCGAGGCTTCCCCAGGACTTTGAACCTGGCAGTTCAAAGTGCTCTATTGGAAGTGTCTGTGGTTCCCAGGCTTGTCAGAGGAGAGGGATGCTGAGCTGTACCAACGGCTGAGAAGCCGACCGGCTGGGGAGCAGTTGTTTTATTTAATTGATACCCAGTCAACTTTTTGCTGGAGGGCTCTGAATTTAAAATCAAGTGAGATTAGAAAAGTGGAGTGAAATCCCTCTAGTTTCTCTACTTTGAACGCTTTTTGTTTTAGACTATAAACATTCGAGTTAAGTGGTAATGGTTTCTCTATTATTTCTCTCTCTCCCGTCTTTCTTTCCTCTCTTCCTCCTCCTTTTTTTTTTTTCCCTTTGGATATTTTAGCTCCGAGGTATCCCTGTAGTTTGCAAGGCCGAGGGTTATAGGTTGGGGAGAAGGCCTGGACTTTGAGCTTTCAGGGGCTGGCCCCATGTTCTCCCGGCTGTGGGAAACTTGGCAAATCTCTCCACCTCCCCGAGGCTTCTTCGTCTCATTTAATTCTCACAAAACCCTGAGAGAACAATGAGTCTCTACTTTCTTTGCAAACTATAAAGTGCTTTGTGAATTTGAGTTGGGCCGTAATTGGATCCTGGTCCCCAAGGTTCTGGTCACACACATTCAAGCATGGCATTTGTCCTATGAGATGGACTTTTGCGGTGGAGAAGTGGCCTTGGCGCTCAGCCCAGACAAACCATGGGGAGATATCTTGGTAAAAGATGAGGAGGGAGAGTGTGTGTTCCCACCAGGCTTTGTTCTCTAGACGGCGCCTGTTGCTAGCAGATGACAGTCAAAGTCACGAGGAGAGTCCTGCGTGACCCTCTGTCCAAGGCTGGCTTCCTCGTGCCCTCCTGTCCGAGACTCTTTTCAGACCGACCAGTGAGTTCTGGGCCATGGGTTACTTTGAGTGGCAGCCATCTGCTACTTGGGACACATAAATCTGACCCACAGGAAGAAAGGGGTGGAGAGTCTCTGGATGACTGGGTACCACACCCAACTTTCTCCTTCCTGGTGATACCGGAAGTTCATCTCCCACAAAGGGATGAGCCAGTGAAGTCCCGAATGGAACCAGGGCTGGCCTCTTCTTCAGCAGTTCTGTGGTTTTCTCTTTGACACGACTGTCTTATGGATGAGAGGTGATAAATGTCTGGTTTGAGTCACAAGCTAGAAATGTGACTTTTGATTTTCACATTCTCCTAACGCCATTAAAGCAAGAAAAATCCACCTCTGCAGTTTAGATGTGAGAGCATCGGCCAGATCCTAAGACGAGGACCGAATCCCTTAAGTCGGCCGTTGGGCGCAGACATCTCACCAGTCACGGGGCGCCCTCCTCCTTAAGGAACTTCCTCTTTGAGGGTTTAAGGAAGTAAACATCTAAGGGGGCTCTAAGACGTGTCCACCTTACCCGGCTTTCACGCCATATACTGAGCCTCTACCGCTCACCTCATTTACGTGTTTACTTTGATTTTGGAGTGTGCCCATCTCCATTGAACGGCCGGGAAGACAGAAACCGGGGTGGAGCGGGGAAGGGGAGATGTGCCAAAGTTCACAGAAGTAGGAGGTGGCAGAGCAGGATTCAAACGCAGGTCCGTGTGACTCCGTAGCTTAAGTTTCTTCTACGTTGCAGTGGTGTCTTTCTTGTGAAGAACAAACGGCAGGGTGTGATACAGATTTGCACACTTGATTTCTGTGGTGCCACGGGAGAAGACTTTGTGGGGACTAGGCATGCTCTTCTCCTCCTGGTACCAGTTTGGTGGCAAAATGCACACCTAAATATGGTGGCAAGACAGGATCTTGGCTTAAAATCTGGACCTGGTTTCGCTTTAGCTTTCTCACCTTTAAAATAGGGCTGATAATACTTATTGAGCATAGCTATTCCGATAATTGTGATAGAGTATCCGAAGCAAGTAGTATCTTGCCATTGCAGACACTTAAGGCACAAAAATTTCTCTCTTTTCCTAGCACAAAGTTTCTACTTACCTCGCTTAAGTTCTTTAAGCTTATCTGCCTGCAAGAAAAAGAAATACAGTGTTACATAAAATACAGTTCATAATGATCAAAATAAAATCATTCAGAGCCCTTAAAAACCTTTGATTACATTTTTTTTTTTTTTTTTGCCAAATTCATAGCCTACATAGTCCAGTGTCATATTTATCATCATCCTATAAAACTAAAGTCAGGTTATTTTTCTCATAATTTTCTAAGCAAAAGAAGTTAGGAGTCAATATAAAAGGCGGTGATGGAAAGGATGTGTATAAAGTCGCTTCTCATTATAGAATTTAAATAACATCATCCGTTCTCCTGACATTTGGTTTTCTGTGTCAAATTTCTTTAGCACCGTCAGACCTGCTATCATTACCTTGATTTTAAAGCTCTTAGTTTTTTGCTTTGAGGAAGTATAAAGAGTTTCAAGTATGACGTTGTCAGGTAGAGCGATATTTCAGGAAGGCTGCCGATAACGACAGGAGATCTGAGACAGAAAAAACATGAAACCGAATGATGGAAAGAATTCAGCCTGCAATTTGCTGATGTGGACACTGGACAGGTCTCGGAAGAAACTCCAAGCCTTTCATTTATATTGACAAATTAACTAATGTCTCCAACCCTTATTCTCCTCACCTGCAAAATGGCCACAAAGGTGTTCTTAGATTATTGTTAAAATTGTTAGAGATACAAACGAAATGGCTGGGCTTTTGGGAGCGCTGTTGTTGGAATGTGCTCGAAGTTCGAGGAGGAGGCTCTGAAGCGGGTGGGGGTGGGGGAGTGATGTGCACATTCTCTCCGCCCGGGTCCGGTACGGAAGAAATATGAGGAGATTAAGGATGTTGCAAAACTAGTCTTAGTTGAAGCCTGTTGACCTTGAGCTGTAAAGTTGCGCCTGGATCAGGTAAGACTCCCAGAAGCAAGCGTAGCTCAGATGCTATGTGCGGGTCTCAGATCTCTAAGCAGCTGGCACCCACACTGAGGTCCCAGCGTTTAGCCTGTGTCATCAGCCCTTCTGAGCCTGCACGTCTGCACCCATCCTCCTAATGGGGCGGGTGGAGACAAAAGAAATATCATTAAATGTAATAAAGGAGAACAAACGCCCACAGCAGTAATTACCTGGGGGGTAAATTGAGGCTAATCTCAGTGTTTTCCATGTTTCAGGGTCTCTGGTGTTTTACGAATACTGACAGATTGGCCATGTGGCTTCGATTTCAAGTGTTTAACTGATTTTAGTCTTACGATTTTAAGTTTCAGGAGTCAAGCTATGTTTGACACCATTTGTAAAGAGTTGGAATTGTCTAAGAGAACTTGAATTTTTCTATATTTATACATTTCTTAGATTTACAAAAATTAATTGTTAACGTTTTGCTTGTCAGGGTTTAAACCCGCCCTGTCAGCACTTAAAAATCAAGTAAGTGAAATGTAGCAAGGCATTTCAAATGTCTAGGGAGATTTAACTGAGTTTGTAAATAGGTCTTACTGTCTAAGATTCCTTAACCTCCCTGTGATAAGCAAGAGAGACTGTCTTTCTGTTTAGATAAAAATCACTAGATTTATAAATAGAGCAATATGCTTTATAGATGGAAATATGAGGCTTCAGAAAAGCGAGGTTTTGGAACTGGTAATTTTAAATATATATATATATATATATTTATATGTACACTTGATATATATATGTATTTTTTAAGCGAACCCAAGTAATTGCAAGAAGTCCTTTCTATGCCTAACGACCATATCTGGACATGGAAATGGCCCTTTTGACAAGAGCTCAAGAGCTAGACTCTCCCCTCACCTGGAAAATAAAGGCTTCTGGCTTTAGTAGGGGTGGGTTCCGTTGTGTGACCTACACAAAGCCAGGGAATGGCAGAGCTGGCCGCCTCCCCACAGCACCCCACTGCCTCTCGGAGAGCATCCTTCAGTTGGTAAATTTCCCACGTTCTGTCTCTGGAGATGGTCGTGGGATACATAGTTTAAGCTTTCCCTCCTCCTCTTCTGCACATAATAATAGGTACTCAGCGTGTATTTCAGGATAATGCTTTTAACTACAAAAATAGCCCTTCCTGAGCTTTCCTTGGTTTGGGGCTCAGTTTTAAACGAATTGGACCTGAATCCCTGTTCTGTCATCCATGAGCTCTGTCACCCTCGATAAGTGAAATTTCCTCTCCGAAGCTTAGTTTTCCCACCTGGAAAATGAGTAAATCCAGATGGTGACAAAGAGGGTTGATTAAGGTTCTCACGAAATAACACATGTGAAAGTTACTTGGAATAAAATCACACCTGACTTCTGCAGAATGTTTTTTAACAGTCACGCTTTCTTTCAAATTAAACTTCTTTTCTTCTGGAGAAGTGTAGGTCTCAGGCAATCGCAAGAAATAATAAATCAGAGAGTTCCCACGTGCCGTTTCCCCAATGGCAGCATCTTGCAAAATTATAGTAATAATGAAGTTCACACTCTAAAATCAATAGATTCCATGCACGAATGAGTATTTGTTTGTCTTCTTCGTAATCCATAGTTCTCTTTTTTAAAGGACTACGGTTTCTCAATACCTATAAGGAGTCTTTTTTCATTTCCCAAATCATCAGAATTTACATTTTTGCCGCTGAGATTGCTTGAGTCCATGTGGTGCCAGCATCGCCGGCTAACAAGGGAAATGCGTGGTTAGGCAAATGGGCGTTTTGTTTGTTAAATTTCAGGCCCTTTATTTAGATGACATTTTGCTGAGGCCACCGAGTTTGCTGAAGCCGAAAGGAGACGTCATGTCTCAGTGACTTCTCTGCACTTCTGTGTCCCTGTCAGTGAACCGGAGGTCGTGACACGGCTGCCGGCACTGTGTTGCTGTGGACTGAATTGATGCACCTCACGGACCACAAAGCACGCCCCGTGTGTACCTGGAGCTCAGCAAATGTCAATGAATCTTACGATTACCCAGGGCGATTCTATCCGGTGCATGTGCCGTGTATTGAAGTTTCGGTGCATACAGAGTTGGACGTTATTCCCTTATTAACGTCTCTCTAATTATGTCCAGGAAAGACTGTGGCCGTTTGTGTGTCCTAAACATCCCCCTAACATTTACATCTCTTCCCTTTGAACAGAAAACTCCCCAGGCTCAAAGTTTTGGTCGGAAACTGTGTCGCAGTTACTTACGGCGATATGTTTCTCTTTTACATCAATATATTCAAGAAAAAAAAAATGAGCTGAGCAAAAAAATTCGGTGCATAGAGATTACAAAAAGCATAATAATGGTCTGTAATGGTTGAGAATGTCTAACTGCCAGTCCCCAAACTTTAAAGCTCTCTTCTAGTTTTAAGTTGTCAACGAGTGACCTAAATGGCAAGTTCCTTATCTGAAGAGCTTCCATCCAGCAATTGTTTTGGAGAAGCCAAGACTTAGCTGTAGAAGGGAGAATGGCAGTTTGTTGGGAGACAAACGGGGCTGAAACCCAGGCCGGCTGAGCAGAGCAGTGGAAGGGCCTGCCGCTGCTGGGCTGCCTTCCGCCACCCCGCTGATCGCCAGACATAAATCACAGCCTGCCTTGGGGACGATCTGTGTCACAGGGCCCGCGGGGCAGCTGTTAGGGAGGGAGTGGGCACTATTCTCAGGGTTTGGCAGAAGCAGCTCTGACTTCCCACGTTCCCTCTGTCTCCAGGTAGGTGAACCCGGCAACCGCCTCGTGGGGTTGCGCACCTGCGACGTGAGTCATGAACAAGGGCTGGCTCGCCACCCGTGTGGGGCCTGACTAAAAACGGATTTGAAAGCTCTTTTCCCAAAGCGGAACTCTTTCTTATTCGTGGTGGCATTCCTGGTGTCTTTCTTACGCAGGGCTTCACGTTTCTGCCCTGTCGATAGTCATACACCGGCCCGTAACTTTGACTGACTCACCTAACTGCTCCGAATCCTAGTGACATCATGTGCCCAACGGGTGGGAGAGTGATTTTTATCAGGCACCTACTACGTGCCACCCACTGGGTCGGGCGCTTTTTACCTTCCTAAATCTCGGAGAGTCATACTTTATTGGCCGCTGGGAGGATTCAAGGAGGCGAGGTGTAATTACGGTGAAGAGATCCAGCCCGGTTCTCATCACATCTAAAAATGATTGGACAACTAACTGTAGTAAACTTTAACGGCAGAAGCCCCGGAGAGACGCAATACCAACGCGTGAAGACTCCGGCACTACGAGACGGCTACATGGGGCCCGGGCGTCATGCGGGCTGCAGAGGTCGGCCTGCAGATAAAGGGTCCCCGTTTCCACATCCGAAGCTTGGGTACAGATGGCCCTTGGGAGCGCAAGTGGCAGGTGTTCCAGAACCTGTCCCCTCTGGGGTCTCAGCCCTGGCTGCCCATCTAGTTGACCAGGGAGCCTTAAAAAATAGTGATACCCAAGTCTCCTCTCTCAGAGCAATTAAAGCAGATACTGGGGACCAGTGCTTAAAAAACAAAAACAAAAACAAAAAAAAACCCCTTTCCTAATTATTTTAACGTAAAGCCTGGACGGGAAACGGTATATTAACATATACAGCCTTTATTGCCAAGCACATAGGGTTACGGGCACCTGATTGTGTTGGGTACAGCTGGGAGAAGTGATTTAAGCGTTTTCCTTTCTTCCCTATGCAGTGACAGATAGTGTCGTAGGTGCTTTGGAAAAATCGCATACCTCCTCACCACATTCTGTCACACGGGGATGGTTATTTTCTTTTTACAGATAAGGAGAGTAGGCCTCGGAATTATTGAAGAGCCGACCGAAATTATCCGGGCAGAAACCGCTCCGCTGGGCCCCATGCCCGGCCTGCGGGCCCCCCACGTCCTAAGATAAGCCCTCGTCTCTCCACACGAAACAAGCCGGTCGCCCTCGGTATGTGATTCTTCCTCTTTCGTGTCTCCTGGCTTCTCGGAGTTTCGATCTGTTCTTAGCATCTGAGGCCGTTTGCTCAGTAGTTTCAGGGGTGACGCGTTTTACCTTTCCAGTTCTGATGGCGTCACCCCGTGGATTTGATGGCCTATCGTTGTTGACGCCTCCCAGTCTCTCTGTCTTTGAAAACAGAACCCCAAACGGGCACATTTGGTGACCCCTAGTCTGGTTCGGGCTCTTAGGAAGCTGCCGGAGGAAATACACACCTGTCAAATGTCTACCACATGCCAGGCAATATGCAGATTGCAACGAGGTGGTCCCTCCCTGTGGGGTGAAGAGACCGACTTGTATCCACGGGTATTACACGGCGGCGAAGGCATGTATGGGAAAGGGCTCGAGGTAATAAAGATGCAACAAGCGTTGGGTATAAATGTATGCTGGGCGGTCACTGTGCAGGACTTAATTCTCATGTTAGCAGTTGCGGTAGGTGGTAGATGTCATTACCGTCCTTACTTTACCACTGAGAAAAACCCTGGCCGCAGAGAACGTTAGTCATTCGCCCAAAGTCTGAGTTTCTCAGCCTCTTTCACACTGTTGCTGTCTTAGGCCCCTAGCCCTGTTGGGGGGGCCGTCCCGCGCCCTGCAGGATGTTGAGGAGCATCCCAGGCCTCTACCCACTAGAAGCCAATATCTCCACCACCTGAGCTGTCACAGCCGGAAGGGCTGAGGACACTGCTAACTCCCCTGGGGGCAAAGTCACCGCCAGTTGCAGACCCCTGCCCCACATGTGCCATGAGAAGGGGACAGAGGGCAGGGGGCCGCAGCCTGAGAGCCCTATGTTTGTGCGGGGTTGTGAAGGGTGAAATGATGAAGAGACGTTCGCCAGAAAATTAGGAGGGGAAATGGCATTTTAGGCTCTCTAACGTCCCAGCAATGATTGGGTTTTTCATGGAAGCTCAAAACATGCCGGGTAATTTGAGTTTCTGTATCCACGGAAAACGCTTACTCAGTGATGGCTTGTGCCCCGACCCACCGATTCAAGGTTGCAGTAAGTAAGAAAATGTCCTTCACGTTGTGTGGGAACAAGAGGGGACATGCTCATCTCTGTTCCGCCTCCTACAATAAGGTAATTTTGGAAATTCTAACTCTTTGGGGAAAACGATGTGCACGTTCGTGTTTGTCACGTTTTGTGGTTGGAGCCAGCTGCCCAAATTACCATCCGTTTGGGGCAGTGGGCCTCCGTCATCAGCACTTAATACCAGAGGGATGAATTTGTAATATTTGTCAAAAAGGCAATAACGTTTTTGACGAATGGGTTTTCACGCGTGCTTGCATTCCTCCAGCCTGGGTGATGGGAAGCCAGGGACCGATACCGATTCTCGAATCGTCTGAACCACCTTTTGGCTTTTACATGAAAAGTCCAGATTGTGTTCTGTCATTTAACGTTTTCTTTAATAACTAATTCAGGTCTCAAATGAACCATTCTTTCGATAACTCATTGTATTACAAAGAAGCCGTATTTTCCAGAAAGAATCCAACTACGAGTTTCTAAAACTGTTTTCCCTCAAGGTCTAATTGGCTCCCCACCCCATGAGGGAGACTCTTTTGAGGTGACTTGGTGGGTTGTCTCTGTCACCCTCCCAGCCTCCCAATCTCCCTAGTCACCTTGGCAGCAGCAACAGCCAGTCTCTCACCTGAGCCCTCTCTGGACTTCGGGGAAGGTGTGCCTCTGCGGGGGGGTCCACCTGCTGCTCTCCGGCTCGGGAGGCAAGGGCTGGTACTTCTTGGGAAGAGTGACAGGTGGCCTGTGGGAAGAGTCACAGCGGGGAACTGAGAAAGTTTGCCGCACAGGTGGCTCCTCAGACCCAGAGTTCCCACAGCCCTGCCCTCAGTGTCCCCAGCTCTGGGCTGGAGACATCAGTTTCTAGCTGTGGATGCTTTGCAGGGATGGCCGACACCCTCCAGGCGGCTTCGCATATCAGACAGCCAAACCTCTGGGGAGCCCGAGTCTGCATCCCACATCATGCTCTTTGACTTGGTTCTCTTTCCTGATGTAATTTGCTACAGGTTGCCATTTGTTCCTCGGCGTGCTACAACCTGTTTGAGTTGTAGGAGGCCTGGGGACAAACTATGGTAACAGCCTTCGTTTATCTCAGACTGGAGGACCCGAGCTGTTTCAACTCCCCCAGAGAGACAGGAAAAGGTTTGAAAGTCTATGCGTGCCTCACTCACCCACTCATTCACCATTCACTCACTCATTTGTAATGTCTGCCAGGCACTGTTGGAAGACGCAGGAGATGCAGAGAGAAAAAAGGCACAGTGCTGGGCTCAGGTACGTCCCTCTAGCTGGGCAGAGAGAGAAGCGATGCGATCGCCAGCGACGGGGATGGCGGAAGGACTCACGGGCCCGCGGGGACAACTGGGCGGCTGCCTCATCAGAGCCCCGAGAAGTCAAGTCTGAGGCTCTCACCTGCACGCGCGCGCGCGCGTGTGTGTGTGCGTGTGCGCGCGCGTGCGCGTATGCTGCGTGCGCATTTGCATAAATGTATGCTTATATAAGTCTTTCGAGGGTGTTTCCCAGCGCCAGTCCTGTCTGACAGATTTCTGGGCCGACAGAAGGGAGAAAAATAGAAAAGAAGGGAAAAGCGATGCATCGATCTGGAAAGGATGAGTCAGGTCTATGGGAGAGACGACTGTGAATGCACGAATGGCTAAACGGATGAATGACGGCTTGTTTAATCTCACCCGTCGGCCAACTGAGTGTCGATGTCAAATTTTCGTGCTTCTCTTTTTTTAAAAAAATTCTGGCGCTTTTCAAATTCTGAAGCTAATTAAGGATATAGCGAAGCAGAATACTATTTAAGTGTCTTACCGAGGAGGCGGTAAAGGGGTCTGAAAAAAGAAAGAGAGGCAGACATTAAATTTGTTGTTCTCTGAGCAGAGCTACCGGTTAACGATGTTTTTTGCTTGACAAACAGAAATGACAAATCCCAATCCAACTTCCAGGATCTATTTTTCCCAAGATCTACTTAAGCCTTCGCATCGTCCGTCCACATTCCTACGCTTCCAAAACACGGAGAAGGAGCAAACGCGCATAGAGATTCCTCTTACCTTGCTTCCTTTGGGGGGTTTGTCTCCTAAAACGGAAGAGGGAAACAGCAGTGAGATTATGGAACATGTCACCAAGCTATTTTGACATATGTTTACATGGAACTCATTCCCATTTGAATCATCTTGATGATAATGCCAATTGACATTTGTTAATATCTAATTAGGCATCCAGCACCAAGCTAAGTTCTTCAGTTACGTGATCTCATCGAATGCTTACTGTTTCGTTCCGGAAATGAAGAAACCGAGGCACGTGGAGGTGGCTTTCAGCCACCCAGGTGTAAACCATAGAACGAGATTTCGTTGTTTGGGCCTGATGCGTCTGATCCCCTCTTAACCACTGACTCTTAACTGGAATTAGTGTTTTACAAAACATATGTAGTCATGTCGTTAATTCGAGTTCCAGCCCGACATCTTCACTGAACGTTTCCAAGCAAGGGAACATGGAGCATCACAGAATTTTCCAGATAAAACTGCAGACCTTAGACTCTCAATGCTTTATTTCATAGATGACAAAACAGAGGACGAACTAGGCAGGACAATCCCTCGAGACCACCCGAGCCTAGAAAAGCCTGAATGAGGCCCAGAAAAGGTTTTCCTGATTTCTACATAGTGTGATATCCATTTCCACAACTCGATCCAAGTCAAAGACAATGACTGAGCTTCTGCTTTGAGCTAAGCATGGTACCAGGCACTGGGCATAAAAAGACAGATATGATGGGATCCTTCCCCTCCACGGTCACAGTTCTGTTTACCGGCCACATTCTAGGTTCTGGGACACGGTAGGGAAGGTGAGAGGCACTGGATAAATAAGGAGTGAGAATATTATTACAAGTGTGATGAGAATTTTTAAGGAGAGGAGGGATGGTATTAAAGGAAGATGTGGGAGACTTAAGTTTGGGGCATCAGAGGAGCCTCCTTGAGAAAGCAAGGCTGGTGTATCTGTAAAAGTGGATGTGGCGATAAGAAGTGTTGTTTTATAGGGCTGTGGGGGGAGTCAGCGGGACAACGTATGTCTCCTGTTATAGGAGACTTAAACCTCCACTGAGAACTGGAGGGAAATCCCTGGGCTCCCTCTGGCGATGGCTAAGGACCCTGGGGAGTTGGGGTCTGTTTCCAGCTCATCACTCTCTGTCGCCGAGGAGCCTCCACTTTGATCTACTTCCTGCTGTCCCCAAAGAGCACGGTAAAACCCAACCCAACCTGATCATATATTTACTGGTCCGGGTGATTTTAAGGGCTCTTCTAGGTCTAAAATAACTACTACCTCACTGAAAAAAAATTACCATTCTCCATTTTTTTTTTTGAAAATGCTTTTTAAACAGCTAGGATGGACTTCTCCGCATGAATTCCAATGCTGATGGCAAACGGGAATCACAGATGTTCTTGGCATTGTCAAATCACAGAATATGACCCAGGATGTACTTCAACAATGGCTGCCGTCTGGCTAATGTTATGTCTCTGGCTCTTTTAATGATATTAACAGAAAGCTTAGCCCGCACAATGCTTTCCTAAGGCAGGAAATTAGAAAGCATAAGATGAACTTCCCCGTACTGCACTGGCTTCCTGTGAAGTTCGGAGCTCCCAGGGAATGACCTGGCTTTCTCGGCGAGGACTTTACCTGCGGAGCTAGATGCTGGCTTTCTAAGAGATATTTTTCCATAGCTACCACTTTATCTCTTGGGGATCAATTCGATCCACTGGGAAAAAAAATTCAATAAAGAGACAGAGAGTCTGGAAGTCAATAGCCATGTCCCATTGATTGTTTCAGAGATATCTACCTCGTTTGCTTCGGTGACGGCGAGCTTAGAGAGAGACATCCTCTTCCTTATTCTTTGACTTATTATCTAGCACATAGCATGCGCCAGGCATGGATTCATTTTTAATATGTTTATTGATGCCGTTGTTGGGGAATATCAGACCAAAAAAAGGAAGAAACCTGCTATTCTCACGTAACTTACATTTCAGCAGCAGGAGATAGAAAGCAAATAAACAGAAGTATATGATGACAGGTGATGAAAAGCGCTACGGAGGAAGACGAAGCCGGGTGAGGGAGATGGTGGGGGCGTGGCCAGTGAGATGGGGGCGCGGCTACTGCTGTTTAGATCCCGGAAGCCCCCGCTGGTTAGGTGTTGAGAACAGAGGCCAGGGGAACCTGAGGGAGCACGCCACGCGACGGGTATTCCTGACTGAAGAAGGGTCAGCGCGTGCAAAGGCCCCGAGGTCAGACGGTGGAGAGGCAGGGCCGCGCCCTGATCACACGTGTCTCGTGGGCTGTGGGAGGAGCTTTGCCTGAACCACGGTGCATCTTTTTTTTTTTTTTTTTTTGACTCCTACAGCACCTGGTCTCCCATCCAAGTACTAACCAGGCTTGACCCTGCTTAGCTTGCGAGATCAGACGGGATTGGGCGTGTTCGGGGTAGTATGGCCGTAGGCTGTGCATCTTTTTGATACATGGCCCATGTGTCCTGGGTCTTCGTTACAATGTAAAGTTTTCTCTGGCATCGCTTAGCGTTCTTCTCACTTAAAAAAATTGTGTACGATTATTAGCAACGGTAGCAAAAATCCCTGAGGGTTTCAGCTCTCTCAATATGCCAACGAGCAGTGGTTTATGCCATCGCATTTCTCTTAGTCATCACTTAGATAACTGAAGTCTTACCAACCGAGATGCAGAGATAAATGTCAGGCACTCCGCAAGTGAGAAAACTGGATGGAGCAGGTGAAGCAACGTGTCATACGCTCGTATGGCTTTGATGACCATTCAGATCAAGTCCAACCAAAAAATTCTTTCTGGGGTACGGCTTGTTGAATAAAGTACGTTTCGAGTTTGAATCTTGATTCTGCTGTTTACCGTGGGTGCCATCATAGGTGCTCAACAAAGATTTACGAAAAAACACATGGATTGAGGAAAAACTGAGTTTTCTCATCCGGAAAGGTGAAGAACAGTTACTCACGCTTCATGGGAATTCATGTGTGGAATGGCTTTTATTGCATACCCCCGTGACTAGTATTATTGTGTAAGGGAACTGGCAATTTGCTCTCCTGATGCAGTACCCAAATATTCTGAAACGCTATGAAAAGTTTCCTGTCTGTCACTCAAGAAGATCCAAGTATTTGTTCTTCCAGGCCTTTCTCGTTTTGAATTTCAATAAGGCAGTTTCACTAGGAGGAGGCTGGCATGCTGCCACCTGGTGGCCATGTGCATCATTAGCACCGTCTGACCAGAGCATCCTGACTTGCTCTTCAGACAAGATAGATTTCACTTCAGCTGCCAAATTCATTGCTTCTTGAGGGGGAGTGTCGCGAGGCGCACACAGCGCGGCTGCAGAATCTGTTGGACCCAGTTTGACCATGGCCTCTATAACTTATTAGGGTGAAATCAGGGTCTGTGAAGTTATAGCAAAACCTCCCGGAGAAAAAGAAAGTATGGCGAGACCTGCTTCTGGCGTGTTGGAGCAGCTTGTGCCGGTTGAGGAGAGCTGACCGTTAAACATTTTCAGGGGTTTTGCAGCACAGTTGTTAAACACAGCCATTATTTAAAAATAAATTATATTAACCTACGCGTAGGTTATATCAGAAACAAAGGCAGCTCCTGGTCAAAACTCATGACTTCCTAATGATGCCATTACATATACTATTATTTTTGCTGTCAAAGTTACTGAGCTCTGCTGTGTCTGTGGCGGAAATATGACGAAATAGTATTGCTTCCCAACGCCGTGCTTAACCGTCACGTTGGTAACTTGAAATCTGCCATAGCGGAAGTATTGACACCACAAAAAGGGGCAAAGGTTACACATTGGGACTTGATTTATTGTTTTGCTGCCTATTTAGATGTAGGAAAGGGGTGCAGAAAATGTTAATAAAGCAAATGAAATTTAGAAGTGTCGTGTCTGTATATTGGGCTGTTCCATTGTGAGAAGAGAAAAATTGAGAAAGTGAGAGTTCCCGTTGCTCCGCGTCCTCACCAGCGTGTGGTGTTGTCAGTGTTCTGATCTGGGCCCTTCTGGTAGGTGTGCAGTGGCATCTTATCATTTTAATTCGTATTTTTCCAGCGACGTGTGATGTGGAGCCTCTTTTCCATGTGCTTATTTGCCAACCATTGATCTCTGGTGAGGTGTCTGTTAAGGTCTTCGACCCATTCAAGTTGTATGTTTTCTTCTTGATGACTTTTAAGAGTTCTTCGTATATTTTGGATAAGAGTCCTCTATCAGATGTGTTCTTTGGAAATATTTTCTCCCAGTCTACGGTTTGTCTTCTGATTCTCTTAACATCGTCTTCCATGGAGCAGTTTTTATTTTAATGAAGTCCCGCTTACGAAATTCTTTCTTTCATGGTTTGTGTCTTTGGCGTTATAGCTAAAAAGTCATCACCGTATCCAAGGGCATCTAGGATTCCTCTTGTGTTGTCCTCTGGGAGTTTTATAATTTTGATCGTTCATTTAAGACTTTCATTTTGAGTTAATTTTTGTAACAGGCGTAAGGCCTGTGTCTAGATTTATTTATTTTTGCACGTGCCTGTCCAGTTGTTCCAGCGCCATTTGTGGAAAAGACCATTTTTGTTCCTTTGTGATGCTTTTACGTCTTTGTCAGGGATCAGCGTGGGTCTATTTCCGGTCTCCCTACTCTGCTCCATTGCTTTGTTTGTCTTCTCTTGCACCGTCCTGATTACGAAAGCTTTACAGTGAGCCTTGACGTTGAGCAGCCGGAAGCAACTCAGTCCTCCAACTTTGTCCTCATGTATCTTTTTCCAGAGATCCTGTCATTAAATATTTGCCGCTGTTTGTGTTACGGTTTTGGTGTGACTGCTAAATTGCTGACTGACTGAATACAAATCGTTCGGCCTCTCTGAGCTTGGATGACCTCATCTGTGATTTAAACAGTTGAAAAGCTAGATACGTAAGACACAAGAATTTGTTTCTTGATAGAAGGGACAAAGACACAATAGAGCCGCCACAGATGGGATCCTTGAAGCCATTCAAGTTGTGTTCTGATCTCACCTCTGTCACTGAATGAGAAACTCTGGGCAAGTTATTTAAACGTCCTGGGCTTTGATTTCCATGTAAAATGCTGACAACAATGTGTAGTTTCTTGGATGGTTGAAATTAAATAGTACTTGTTTTTCACTTGGCTACCATTCAATTTGTGCTAAGTATATGCAATACACTTTATCTATGAAATGCGATCATGAAAAATCAACACTTTCAGAAACAGACCATCAGCGTAATGTTCTGTAATTAGAGAAATAGACTCAGGGCAAAATTGTATAAAACTTGGTCTCAGTGACAGTATTTATTATGCCTAAGAGTACTGATGTATGAATGGGAGCCATTAGGGCTTTGTGTCCTGATGATCAATTATGGAAGAGTCATAAGAAGTAACTTACAACTCAAGTAGCTAATGTATATTTGACAAAGCCTATTTGAGGAAAACTCTCCAAGTCTGTTGAACTTGCAGAAATTAATTCTGCAAACAAATCGTTGAAACCACAGCCTTCGGGTTGACGGGGAAAGGATTCACTTAGGCAAAGTCAAGGGTGTGGGAGGGACCTACTTGCTTTGACAGCTCCTCAGATAAAGTCAGAAAGTACAACTTTTTAGGCTCCTGTACTTGAACATGTACTTCAACAGCTTCCCGCTGAGATCAGTGAGGGACCAGGGATGGAAACATCTTTCCAACACTGGTGTGGGAGACGTCTTTCCCATGGACCTGGCGTCTCCGGGAACGCTGGCGAAGTACAGGACGGTGGCTCAGGCGGCCGGGTGAGTGGGTTTGTACGTACGAACCACATTCACAGATTTGCAAAGTGCTGGAGACCCTCAGAACCCATCGCGTCCCTCTGCGTGTCTACGGGAGGCTACTAAGGGCCGGTGAGGGTATATGATTTGCCTAAATTTAAAAGCGGAGCAAAGATGGGCCAGAAGCAACTCAGGCTACTTGACTTGCCCTTCCAAGGCCCCCACCTCACGGGGCTGTGTGACCGGGGGCCACAGTCTTGTCTCTAGGTGGTCCGATGACACCCAACAATGCTTATTTATTACTCCATTAAAACCGAGCCAAATTTTAGAGTTACTTTAATAAATATTTACTATGCGTTCACCGTGTGCCCAGCACGGGGCTGTGCGTTTGTCGTAGGGGAAAGCAATGTCTGATAAACTGCGGTTTTGTGATTGAGGAGTCAGCTTATTTTAATATTTATCTAGAACAGAGTTATTTCGTATGGCGAACACCAAACTAGATAGAGCGTGAGATGGTTTCAGCCTCTGGAGAGCATAGGGAGACACCCCGAAGCTGAGGGAAGGGCAGATGGACAACAAAAGAAGGAAGAATTCTGGGAGTCATTGGTTCAATGTCCCTTTGTCGAGAGTCCACAATGAGTCGATAACTGCTATAGATTTCGCGCTGGTTATCGCCTTTAAAACAGATAAATACCTTACGGTATAGGTGCTACGGCCTCCGTTTGACAGATATAGAGACCTCAACTCAGAGAGGGAAGACGCTTGATGCTGATTCTGAAACTGGGAGGTGGTACAGCTGGGATTTGAACCTCAGGCTCCTTGTCCCCCAGTCCAACATTCACACGACCGCATTTTAGCTGCATCTGAGCATCAAAAACGCCGCACTTCCCCGCAGATCACCACCGTCCCATACCTCAGTCCAATGTCCCTTGTTCTGGAAAGCCTTCCTGCACTTTTTTTTTTTAAAATTTCCCGCACACTTAGGGGAGAACCGACGAGGCCGTGGGCTCCTCGCGGTCTCAGGTGCGATGTGGCTCAGTGCCCTGGCGCAAAGCAATTTTAAGCTTTAAAAATTTTAACGTGAACTTCTACCCTGGCTGTCATCGTATGGGGTGACATGTTTTGAATTTTTCTACTTGTGGCTAATTTATATGTCTCTATCAGAAAACATATTTGCTACATCAAGCAGTTATCAGATGCCTTTCCCTTTATCTGAGGTAGTGTGCCAAAACACTGCCCCGCAGTCTCATTAATGAGTGATTTTACAAAGTTTATGTCATCTTCGAACTGAATATGGATCGTCTAACGCCTCTGTCGCTTTTGAGCCACGGGTTGTGTCGGAAATAAATTTAAATCTAAAATGGTAGGAGAATACTCTTTAATTTATTTCTGACCGTCTCTGCGGCCTAAGGCTGGTTATTTTTGATAAGGGTATAATCCATAAGAGGCCAAATTTCATCATTTTTGTGATGTTTTGTGTTGCTGCGTTCTGCCACCAGGGGACAGTATCACTCACCAGGTCACATCTCGGGTGCTGAATCTTTCACAGTGTGGGTGAGTGGGATCTCAGTTAGGGAGCAGGAGAGAGAGTTTGCACAATAAATGTGAGAAACTAGCACATACAGCCAGAACTCTGGAGTCCCTGCCATAGTTGACAAAACCCTGGGTTGTGGTCTTGGCTCTGACTCCTGGCTTGGGGTCCTTGAACAAGCCTCTTCTCTCGCTGAGCCTTACATGACATGAGGAGTCGAACCAGAATCACTTTGAAGTCATTTCTCATTCTAATTCCTTTGGCATCGAAATCTGTCAAAAAAGCCAGCTAATAGAAAGGTCTTTTGACAGCATTACGTGGAATTCTATTTCGCTTTTTTTTCAACCAAACTGGCGTTTCTGTATATACATGTTCAGTCACTTGTGCCTAATTCTTTCTTTTCCTTGGATAGTTCATTGTACTTCGTTATAAATTGATTCTTGCGTATGGCACGCTTGTCACTTCAAAGGAAACTGGTTGAGAGTTTGCACTCGGCTTACGTCTAAGGCAAAGAGAAATTTATTTCAGCCTCCTTCATTTTCAGCTTTTGAATGTTTCAGCTTTCCTATCTGCAAAGAAGACAATTTCTTCTGAATCTGTGGTTATTGCTAATGGTTCATCAGAAACAACTTATATTATTTATATTCTTTGCCCCTAAGGAAAACTTTTATCCATTTTTAAGAATGAAAATAAAGCTGAGCTTCAGGGAAGGTAAGTTCTTGAAATCTGACTGTTCCCGGATAATGTCAGAATATGATTGCGAGAAAAATGGCATGAAACGTACATTAACATAAATCCGTTAACTGCTCAATTTGATGAGAAATATCACCATGAAATTCTGCCATTACCGATCCATCCAATATGTTTTTCTATGACATTTTATGGGAATGAATAAATTATCTGAGAATGTGTTTGCATCAAAAACACAGAAGTGTGTAATAAACACATAAATCATTTAAGCATTTTTTTAGCAAGGTACCTGATCCTAAACACGGGCATTCATATTAATTTTTCTTCTTTCGACTTCCTTCTCCATATTGTACCTTAGAGCTCTGGGCGGTAATACAGAACCATCAATTATAGAACTGTAGGAGGATGTAAAGAAAATGATTCTTATTGAAGTTCTCCATGCGCCCTCCTCCCGTCCCCTACAAGCCTCAACGTTTGTGAGCCTTGTGGCCGCTGACGTTCCCTCTGCAGTTATGGCCTCAGTTTACATTGGGATCTACTTTTAAAAAAACTGTCATATTTTTGTAACCATATACCAGCCAACGCCCCTTATAAAATCGACAGCACTAACTTAGCTCTGAAAAATAAGTCCTCTTTGCTCCCCTTGAGGGGTTGGTTTGCTTTTCGTTTGTTGTGGGCAACGAATATCACATAAAGAAGCACGATCTCCTTTTTGCTTAGAGTACTGGGAAGCTCAGAGGCAAATTAGCATCTTAATTTTAATAGAATGTAGTGATGCATGCCTTAGGATCCTGGTTTTTATCTGTGACATATAGCCTATCTAGATTTTTTCTATGGTTTTTATTTTCTTCTACTTTACTATGTGAGTTTTTATAACTACTCCCATATCTTTGTGAGGTGAGGAAAAGCGTAGATAAATATAGTGACGGAGAGTTGTGATATTGTGATTTATAAGAAGAAGAATATATTTGGTCTTTGTCCTGTTTCTGGAACAGAGCTCTAAAAACCTGGGAATTTCCTAAGTGACGAGAGCAATAAAGGTGTCTTTTGTTATGTTAACGAGATGACTTTTGGTCTCTAGCAAAGGATGGGGGCTGGTTGCCAGGAGAACCAATCACATGATTAGACGGTTGGAATTTTCAGTCCAACTGAAATGTGGCAATGGGAGAGGAGCTGAAGATGGAGTTCAGTCGCCAATGGCCTACGCTTTAATTAATCTTGTGTGTGTAGTGAAGCCTTCATAAAAAGCCCCAGAGATGGAGTTGGGCGAGCTTCCGGGTTGGGGAACACAGGCAGATTCAGGAAGTATGGAAGCACCACATCCGTCCCCCATACTGTGCCTTATGCATCTCTTCTAATAAACTGGCTCTCTTATAAGCAAGCTGTTTCTGAATTCTGTGAGCTGCTCTAGCAAATTAATTGAGCCCAGCATGAGGGGGTTGTGGGAACCTCCAATCTACAGCCAGTTGGTCAGAAGCACAGGTGACAGACAATCTGGAACTGAGATTGGCATCTGCAGTGGATGGGTGGGGCAGTCTCGTGGGACCGAGGCCTTCGCCTGTGGAATCTGAAGTTATCTCCGGGTAGATGCTGTCAGAATCGAGTAGACGTGTATGGTACTAAGCTATTGTCTGAGAATTGCTTGGTAGTGATGGGGTGGTGGGGGGAACCACACATTTAAATAAGGATCAGAATGGTCTTAACAGTTAAACAGATATACTATTCGGTAGACTAAGGACCAGAGAAGCTTCTGCAATCGTGTCACGTACATCAAAGTTATTGCCACTTTTAAGGACAAAAGCACTGATATGAGAGCTCCTTCACTTCTGGGGGTGCAGGAATGGAATAGATGGAAGATAGGGATCTGTGAGGCTCTGCAGGGTGGAGACGAGGGACTGGGGGACAGCTGCCGGTCCCGCCTGGCACCATCCTTCTTGCCTCCTGTGAATCGAATAGTCACGCAAGCCCCACTCCCTTCACATTTTAAAGAGGAGGGAGTTAGGACGCAGGTGAGTTAGGGATCTTACTTAAGGTCACACAGCACAGCCTGGGTTTTAGCTACTCTGCGTGCTCCGCCCACCCCGTTTCCTGTTGTGGATGTCTCTTCTTTGCTCGCCCTACACCTTCTCCATCCCACTCTCCGATCTGGGGGACCAGCCAGTACGGACCACATATGGACTGTCCCGTCCTCTGGTTTCTGGCTGGGTCCGGTTGCTGGGCTGTCCCAGGAGATCAGAGGGAGGTTAGAGAGGCAGGTTGGCCATGTATTCTCATGGCTTCTACCTTGTGAGGTCCCCTTGGGGTGGTGGTGTCCCTCGACCCATGGTCACTGCTCCTCTGAAGGTTGTGTGCTACTTCTGGTTTTCAGTAACTGTCCCCTTGTCTCTTTGGGGCGGGAGGGGGTCATAGCGCCACTGCTTTTAGCCCTGGTTCCTGCTCCATCCCCTGTTCTTCTTTTACTCCCTACATACTTCAGGAAATATTTCCTTTGGAAATATATTTCCTCAAATTTTGCTAATTCGTTGTGGCATCTGTTTCCTGTCAAGACCCTAACTGGTCCACTTTCCCACGGAAAAAAATATAGTGCTAGTAATGTTATAGACTATAACATTAAAAACATAAAAGGTGATTTTGATATATTTAAATTATTGGGGGCTATAAATCACAGGACTGTCATCTTCTCCAAATTCACAAGAGAAGGGGACGCAGGAGAAACTAATGAGAAGCTAGAATGGATATGATCCAATTTCATTTCTTTGGCTGTCCTCCTGTGCTTCTGGCACCACCGAAATTGATTAGTTCCTTTCTGCCTCCTACCTGTAGCTCCCACTCTAAATTGAGTTGCTTTGCCTAAAGCTTTAAAATCTGTTTTCATATTAATTAATCAACATGTTAAAACATTAGGTTTCTTTCTTGTTGTAATTTTACTGGGGGTATGCTTAGAGAAACAACTTAGTTTTATGTGTAATGCAATCCATATGTTTTTAAACAATTTCTTGTCAAACTGCACAACAGAGAATATGAGTTTTCACAATCAATTTCTTCATCAATAAGGTAAGGTGATAAAAAGGCACGAACTGTGAGAGTCTTTCTAAAATTAGCTATTTCGTAAGGGGACTTCAATGGATCAGCTTGTTTAAGAAACTCTGTGACCACAAACAAAAATGCAAGATTTGGGGAGGAGAGATGTATATAGTTAGACGTCGAACTTTGTGATTCGACTTTACCTTTCACACGCTGGCTCCCGACGTCCTTGGAAATGGGTTTGTCCACCTGCAGAAGACAAGGGCCACCATTATCTCTTCAGTTGTGACTCTGATACCGCCCGAAGTTCTACCACTTTGCCTGGTTAGATTCCTGAGGATAGAGACCCAGGTCCCTGTGCTCTTCATTCTCAAAAATCTCTGTAAGCGTGTGGTCGGCAGTCAGTCAATACGGGAAAACTGCTTTCCGCTCCGCCCGTGTCGCGAGGAGTTGCCTTGGTGGTATTCGACAGAAAAATACTTGGGTTTGAAATCCAATCCTGCCTTACTGCTGTGTAACTTTGGGAAGGCGCTTTGCATATCATGAGCCCTAGATTTTTTATGCTTACGATATGCAAAATACTTCATCGGTTCATGTCCTCGAGTTATCATGAAGATCGAGTCCCTTGAAAGCATTGGAGTGGGCAGACCAGAGTGCCCCGCCCCGATTATTATGCAACGTGTTCTTGGCGGCAAAGATGCTTTGCATCTCTTCCTCCAGAAAGCCTCCTCAGAAGCCTCTGGCTGGGCCGGGCGGGGCGGCTCGGCACTGTCTCTGCACCCCGGGCTCAGCTCTGCCTGAGCACCTCCTACTCTGCTGGCACTGCCAGGCGGGGCCACTACCTCCTCCGTTAGACCGTGGACACTGGCTCATCTTTTATCTCCATCGCTGAGTGCAGTGCTTGGGATGCAGTACGTGTTCAATAAATGGGAAAATGGGCAGTGGTTTAATGGTTTAGGACGGTTGTAACCAACCAGAGAGTCTAGATGGAAACTGGCCTCTCTAAGGATTTTTGCAGATCTATTTCACGGATGGTTTCATCTCAACCTAAACGAGCAGAGCTAATGAGAATCAACTCCTGAGAATGAAGTTATGATAAAAATATAATCTGGTTACCATAAAAACTCGATGATTCAAGCGTTGATTATAAAAATACAACTTTCTCTTTCTCTGAATGGAGGCCAAGTGCTTATTTCATGTGTAAGACAATTTCTCTCCTGGCCAAAACTGTGCTCATGCCTCGTGCACCCTTTTTCTCATATGATTTCACTTGACTTAGGATGTCGAGGTTCTAGTTCCACTTGCGAAGTGGTCTAGCTAAAGGAAGAAATTTATTCTATAACAAAGGTAATCGGAAGGAATATAAAATAATAAGGATGGAGGCTTGAATTCTGGTCTCCATTAAGAAAAATCAAATGAGAATTACCTTGAAAAACTTCTTGTTACGAAGGTGGACTTGTGTGTAATGGGGGGATTAATCAGTGACTTTTAGGGGAAGGAAAGCTTGGTGTTTTAGGTCAGCATTCACTACTCTTTTATAACTGGGCCAGAATTTGTGTCTTCAGCCACTGGTCCAATTGCTCTAAAATTCTTACTGTTCCCTGAATATGCTTTTTGCTCAAGCGATGAGTGCCTTGAAATGTCCTTGTCCCTGTCACACAGCCCCCCGTGGGGCTGTCCCAGTTGCAGATAGTCCCATGAGAACTTTGAATGATAGACTGAAAAAAGGTTCCCCGTGAATAAAAGTCAGTCTGGAGAAAGATCAGATCTCTCTTTCTGTCGAATAGCTGTTCATATTTCAAGATTTAGTTTATACAATTGAGTTTATTTGTTCATTTCATCCATTTAACCAATATCTATTGAGAGCTTCGTGTGCAAGGGCGCCGTGCTGGGTGCTGGCCAGAAACAGTCCCTGTCCTTGAGGAGATGTCCTCTATTGGCTGATCGCTTTGTGCCAGGCTCCGTGCTTTGTTATGTATTATCGCGACAGCTAGGAGATTTTACAGCTCAGGCAATAAAGCCTCAGAGAGGTTACGTAACCGGCGTAAAGGTGCAGATCTCATAAAAGGTGAAGCTGTCAGAACTGGGAATCCAATGCTCACCGTGCAGGGTTCTTACTATAAGGATCAACGTCATTCATTCATTCTCCCTCTACTTAGAAAGACCTTTCTTGCTTCCCCTACTTTAACGACTTTTGCGAAGCACTTATCGCTGACGTATTGTTTAGCTATCTATTATTTATTTGTTTGTTACCGTCCCATCCCATTAGTAGGTAAGTTTTGTGAGAGCAGGGACTTGCATAGCAGAGCTTATAACTGTGTGTGGTCATGTGCTTCGTGAGCGAATTTGTTGAGCGAATGATTAAAGCGTGCAGCGTGGTATCTGTGTGAAGAGGAAGTATGTTCAATATTTCATCCCTCTAAAATTGCTCTAAAATTTTGGTGGCCCAGTTGCTGGCCCAGTTTCTGGCCCAGTCTCTGAAAAATGTGTTCTGTGACAGTGACATTGTTTGGTAAAATCTGTAGTTGTCTTTTCTTGTCAATATTAGCAGAAACCCCCCACGTTAAACAAGTAAACAATGTGGAAAAATAATACACAAAGAAGAATGTGCTATAAATATTCAAAAGCATGTTCACACTCACTAATAAGAACGGTACAAATTAAAAAAAGTGAAATCACTGTTTAAAAAAATGATTCAAAAAGTAATAGCCAGTTTTGGTTCTATGAGGTGGACATTCTCATATGGGGCTTCTGGGTGGGTAAATTGAAATAATTTTTGAGGAAAGCAATTTCACAATATATATCAAAAGCCTTTACAATGTTTTTGTTCAATGGTTAAGTAAAATAATTAGAAATTCCATAATGGGCTATGATCTATTTATAAGATTATGCTTATTGATGCTTACCACATGGGAAATAGTTTTATAAACAGAATAAAATGAGAAAGGAAAAGAAAGCTGGGTGTCCACCCCACAACAGGTGTGCACGTTGCTTGCACGAAATGTATCTTCATAGAAAACGCTGACAGGAAATGCATTAAAACGCATGGGTGATTAATTTGTATTTTATGCATTTATGCATTAAGAAAATTAAACATTAGCAAAAGTGTTATTAAAAGTAAAATTCTATGTGAGTGTTTAGAGCGTTTACATTTACAAGATATTTCCCAGAGATTATCTCTGTGGTCGCTAGTTGCCTTTGAAGGAAGCATGGCAGAGATTTTTATTTCTGTTTTGTAGACGAGGTCACGGAGAGGCTCGGAAAGGCTGTGTGGCTTACATAGCACTGCCCAGCTGGCAGTTGCCAGTGCTGGGCCTGAGATCTGGGCAAAATGATATGTTATTATCAAAGTGACCTCGGTTCGAATTCTGCCTCTGGAGGGCGGAATGAGTTTGGATGAGACGTGTGCGAACGCCTGATGCCTGGCTCCGGAAAATCCTCGCAAAGTGTTAGCTCCCCCTTCCACCAGCCACGTCTGCCAGCTCCCCGCACCTCGCTGAACTTGACCGTCTCGTTACGAGGCGCTTGGGGAGTGAGAGACGGGAGAGCTCCTGGCTGTCGGAAGAGTCTGACTCGCGTTTGGTTCACAAGGTCAAGTGTTTACTCACTTCTCCCAGCCTCGTCCATTTGTTCCAGGGTGGCCCCTCTGTGGGGACAGAAGTCTTGGCATCTAAGCAAAGGGGAGTGTCTCCCATAGCCTGGAAATAGCGCGTGTCTGTGAAAAGAGAAAAATTGAAAGTCGTATCTTACGCGGACTCACTTTACAAAATATTCGCATGTCTGCAAACTCATTGAATCACCGCAACGAAAGCACGAGGCAAGCAATTCTATTCTCACTTAACAGGCGAGAAAACCGAGTCTGGAAGAGGAGAAACCAGTCCTCTTGGTCCATACACGTAAATGCCAAAGTCTGGATTTGAACATCCTCATCCACCTGGGGAATTCTGCACCATGACCTCTGCAAATCTTCCCAGCTCCCACCCTCCCGCACCCAGCCCTGGACCTCCTTTTCATATTATACACCCAAGGTGTTCTATCACGCTTACTGTTGATCTTTCTGCTTCTGCCACTAGATGGTGACCCTCCCGAGAATGTGGATTATGCTCTGTTTACCTTCGTGTCTCTTGGTCAATCCTAACATGATCTACGGCACACAGCAGGTACTCAGTAAATGCTTATCGAGTGGATGAACAAAGGAATATCACCCTTATTTACAAGGTGCTTCTCTCCAAAGGAATTTCTGTAGATTCATTTCAGTGGGTCTGGCCCTCGGAAATCACACATCTTTTTCTCTCCCTACATCTAAGGTTCAGGGAGCTTGCTGAAGCTGCCCAGTGTGCCCCAGTAAGAAAAAGCCAGAGGCGGGAGTGAATTTAGGTCTCTGTCACTCTTGAAACGTCGAGCTTTCATGCCATGCTCTAGTGTTACTCGTATGCTGGCTGCCTGCAAAATGAATCAAGCAAGTTAGAAAGTCTCCCTTCCACTCTCTTCCCCTCTATGCAAATTCTGTCTTAACGTTTGCCGTGTCGCCCGCATCCCTGCCCATTCGCCGTCTGTCAGGCTCATCAGTTGTTCCTGGGACTCAGGAAGAGCATCGCGACAATAATAACCAACAGCTGCGGGGCTGTGACGTGGCACCGAGTCCTCCTGTTGGAACTCAACACATATCATACGTGGCATCTTCCAAAGAACTCTCGGGGTAGGTTCTATTATTATGAACCCCATTTTCAGGTAGGGAAGACGAGTTTTAGAGACTTACTCCAGGTCACACGTCTAGAAAGCTATGGAGGCAGGATTTTAACCTAGAGTTATTTAACCCAGAATCTGCAGCTTTAATTACCGTGCCATACTGCAGCACGGGTGTGCATTTTCAGGGTTCAGACCCCAACTATTACCCGCATATTCGGATTCCCTTATCGGCCTGGCTGGTAGGATTTTCATGGATGGCCACGCCTCTGCCATGTGAAGTTTGAGGTCTTCGTAGCCGTCATCCCTGCTGTCTGTTGCTCTATCCAGGACGGCAGCAAAGTTTCTTTCCTAAGCAGAAAGGAACATTCAAGTGAGCTAAGGGAAGGTTCAATCATGATAAAGGTAACAGGCTCCAGCGCTAGCTAGGGGAATGGTATAGATGCCCTTAGCTGGGAATTAAAGATTTCAGAATCTGGGGTCTGAGGCAGTGAAATTCTTGTGGTAGGCACATTTCTAAAGATGTCCCCAACCTTCCAATCCTTTGTTATTGAATCAGATAATTATCTAGGTGCTGTCGTGAAGGAACACTGCAGATGTGATTAAGATGACTATTACCGTCTTTGAAATCAGATTATTCTGGATTCCGGAGTCGGCCCAGTGTAATCACATAAGCCCGTCAAAGCAGAAAGGGGGCTATTTGCAGGTGATATGGTCTTGGATATAGGAAATCGCAAGGACCCCAAACAAAAACATTATTAGAACTAATAAACAGTTAAGCCTGGAGGCAGGATACATGATCGCTATACGTATTTCAGTTGAATTTCTGTGCTGCATCCGTAATGAGCTCTGAGTCTGAACACTGGCCGTGGCAGGACCGGGGACCAGTCCACGACAGATGTGATCGTCATCATTGACATTCTGGAGTCTGCACCCATGCGTCACTTCTGGAGCCAGCATCGTGCCATGTTGTCCTTGATGACCTTGATGACCTTGATGACCTTTCGTACATCATACAGAACCAAGCGTTTTTCCTTCCTGGATCTCAGAAGGCTCACCTCTTCTTTAGTTGATAGAAATGACTTTTGTCTTTATTTGGGCTCGAGAGAGAATCCAGGCAGCACAGGGCAATCGGGTCAGTATGTGAAAAGTTTTGAAAGGTCTAAGCAGAGTATCATGTGACGCCAAGAGCTCAGGGTGACAGAGGCAGTTCCAAATGAGAGGTGAAGGCGGCCCTGGAATGCTGATTCGGTCTCCGTCTTCTGAACTGTCTCCTTTGAACACCTGCCATAGGATGCGTGTGGCTGCACGTCACACTTCAGGGCGGGGAGGGAGCTGACAACTGGAGAGGGCTGTGACACGTCTCCGGCAAAATCTTTCACGTATTAGTTTCTGCTAAGATGCCAAAAGGCCATGGCTACGAATAACAGGCCCGATTACAAGAGATTTTCATGCACGTCCCGCAATTTGACCTTCTAAACGAAGAACTTTTATTCTTCTTTTACAAATTTAGAAACTGGGATTGGTGACTTCTGACAGCCGCACAGGTCATAGGTGCCATCGATGGGGAGAGCCAGGTCTTCCCATACCACTGGCACCCAGTGCCAAGTATTTAAAATTGTCTTGCACCCTGAAAATGCAGGGCAGGGCACCCGGGCGTTCCTCATGCTGCAGCATCCGTAGCTCTGACTTCTGAGTGGACCATGCGATGGCAGCGGTGGAAGCCTGGGCTGGGACCCTGACTCGTTAGGCTCCTGTGTCACTCTGCAGAGTGCAGCCATGTCCTCTCGATCACTGGACTGCGGAGCACGGGAACCCTTTCTCTGAATTAGGCGGATAGACACGCACACTGTCAATACCGTCACGCACGGTTCCAGAGTGACCTTGGCAACCAGCCATATCTTAAATGAGACAATGCACGTAGGATTTTGAGCAAAATGCCTGATGGTCAGCACTCAATAAACGTGAGTGGCAGACATCAGTGAGGTTGCTAAGGTAACAGAACTATCAAAGAAAGTCGCAGATTAGGGGAGGCCACCCATCATAGTTTCCTCTCCTCCCAAAGTCCCTCGAACAGTGGTTAAGCACTTTATGTGCGCTAGGTGCTTCGTGTGCTTTATCTCAAAAGATCTGTGAGGTGATTTTGTCATAGTGGAAGGACTCGGGAATTCTAGCTTTCCATTACCCAATAAAGCATTTGGGCGAGTTGCTCACTAGCCTCCAGCCTGAAAGTGTATAAGGCTTTTCCTATTGTCCCTCTGCCCAAGCAGTCTGATAGAGGTGAAGACCAGTTACGCGATGAATTCGATTTCTAGGTGGGCCATAGCGCAGGGAGGACTTGCCAGCTCCCTGTCTGAGAACTCTCTGTACGGGCTTTGGGGCTCCGCTTTGGCTTAAAGCGACTCTGCTCATTTGATGCAAGGGTGTAGAATGCAATTTAATTCTCCGTGGGACAGCAGAAGGAAGGAGGTGGGCCCCCGAAGACAACAATGTTGATTTCCCATGTGTTAGCCTTGATTCCCACCCAAGGGCTCCCTAAGGAAAGCAAGGCTTAAATCCTACATGAACCGAAGGAGCAGGCAAGTTATGAAGTGTAAATTTATCAGATTCCAGGACTTCAGGTGCAAAGGACCAGGGACCAACACAGTGATCCAGGAGCAAGAACAGGGTACAAGGGGGGAGCTCGGTGGCCCAAAGGAAAAAGCTCAAGTCACTGGGCACGCAATTGGAGTAGGAGCATTTGCATGGTGGCATTGATGCTGTGGCCCCAGGGACTGGGCACTGCAGCCGCGAAGCCCCGGCCCCTCGGTCTGGCCTCAGGAGGAAAGCAGGGCTCAGACTGGGAGTTCTCAGATGGGAAACCGGGTGAGATGATCCTGCTTGGAGGCGACCTGGTTCCAGGATGGCGCCACCCCATCCTAGATCTAAACTGTGGACCTACTTGATGACCTCGCTGAGGTTACTCAACCTCCCCTACTAAGTTGCTCAATCCGTAAACTGGAGAGGGCTAAGCCCACCTTATAAAGTCATAGCCAGAGATAATTAACTGAGCACAATGTGCATAAAAGTTGTACTTTGGCCTCTGCTCAGGACCTGCTAGATCCCTTTGTTCTAATCGACGTGCCCAGTTTCAGTGGCGCCCTGTGCCCAAAGAAAAGCTCATGGGAGGTGAACTCCAGGAGGTTTCGCAATTGACCTGGCAGAGGCGGGGCAGGTGACCGGACTGTTCTTCTCTGGAACTGCAGAGAAGTGAGTTCTGAGCGGGACCCCAGGCCTGTGACCGCTTTGGGGGTTTGACAGGTGGACATTGGTGGTGAGAGCACCATTTGTATACCGTTATGGCAAACACCAAGACTCCCCCAGGGCAGACTCTCTGATAAAGCCTTGGACCAGTCAGAGGAGCTGGGAGTGTGAGAACTTCCCATCCTCCGGTTGCCTTGCCAGAGTTCACGGGTACAGGGCGTGGCGGGGCGCCAGGTGGAGCAGTAGCCACCTGGCCCTGTCTGAAGAGGATCTACGTCGGACCTCGGGAATCCTGCCCCCAGGACGCAATATAAGTATTTTGGTTTATTTCTTTCCAGAAAGAGAAAGAGAGTTTTTTTAAAAAAATTATGAGTTACATCTATTTATCTATTATAACCTATCTATTATTTATCTACTGTTCATCTCAGTAGTTCTTAACTAAAAAAATTCCAGTATTTTCTACTCATAAAACTCGAAATTAATAAAATAGTTTGTGATTGATTGATTGATGTGTGTGTGTGTGTGTGTGTGTGTGTGTGTGTGTGTCCTGGGGTGAAAATGTATAGCTTTAATTAGATTATTAAAAGGTCTTTAAAATAGGAAAGAACCAATGATTTTACAAGTAGAGTCATTCTATCTATCTATCTATCTATCTATCTATCTATCCATCTATCTATCTATTTTCTGTCTGTCCGTCTATCCATCCATCCATCCAGTCTATTTTACTCATCATCTATAAATGTAAGTTAAAACTATTTAAATAATATTCACGTATGATTTAACAATAAAATTATTTATACATATTAGATACCTAATTTCTGTTATAAATTTCCTTTAGCCATTAAAATTCTTTGTAAACATTATTAATGGCTTCATAATACGAATATATCATAATATATTCAACTTTTCTATTATTGAATAGTGTGATGCCATTTAAGATACATTATTATAAAATTGAAACGAGGGTGTTTAAATGTTAATCCAAATTTTAGATTAGCTTCTTAGTTTAAATTTCCAACCACAGAATTATTGGGCCAAAGAAAATGGACATTTTTCTCTTTCTTAGTTAATATTACAAAATCGCTTTCTGGAAAGTTCGTTCCACTTAACATAAGTGTTGTAAAGTGCTTTTCTCATCACACACTTGCCAGCACTGCGTGTTGGTATTTTCCCTTATTCAGTCTTTCTGGTGGCCGTGTAAATTAATTCTTATATCTATTTTTTAGCTGATTAAATTGGGTTATAGTTTTACGACCAGGAATTGAAATCCAATTTCCCCTGCCAGGAAATCTGGCAAAAAATTTTTTTCTTTGTTTTTAATTTACCGAGCACCTGAAAAAAGCCCCTTGTTTTGTAAATATCAAAGACGGAGAAAGTAGTAAAGGAAGTGGCTGACTTACGCATTCCAGGAGAGGCTCATTAATAGTCTGGTGCTGGCCTGCCAACAAAAACAGACCAAAATGTTAATGGGAAACGCGAAAAGACGGGGTCCTTGTTTCTCTCCAGAAACCTTGTGCTCATTCCAATTAATTTTTCTTGACTGTAATTGCTCAAAATGAAGTGAAAATTTCTATACTTCTCATCCTGTTTTGCTCTTGCAAAACAGACGCGATGGAGAAGGAGGAAGGAAAATCAAGTCCAAACGAGCAAGGACCCCCATTCCCAGGCCAGGTTAAGTTCTCACCTAAAGAGGAACTTGTTGGAAGACCCCGCCCCCATGTCGATTGCACAGGAAGTAGGAAGTGGTGACTCAGCAGCACTCGGCCAGTGAAGAGGTTTACGTCCCTCTCCCCTTTGGGGCACCAAATCCTGCAGTCACAGTTACGATTCCATACATCCATCTTCTTGAACAGGCTGCATATAAATATTTTGAGGGCAGAGTCGTGTGTCTTCATTCATCTGGCTCCACGCATGGCGCTGAGTGTTGACAAGATGAGCTCTATCCAGGCGTTTGTTGACTGAATATCGTTCAGTTGAAGCTTCTTAACACCCCGCTCCCTCACTGGGACTTGTTTTATAAACGACTGCCTGGAGGTGCTGTGTTTTACATTTTACCTTCAGATTATGCAAAACCACCAAAGGACTGCTCACATGGCCTGCAGGGTTTTTCTTTTTTTTTTTTGGCTTCTTCCTGGAGTTAATTTTCCCAAATTGTACTCCAGTGTCGTGCTGTTAGTCCGCATTGAGGAACATTATAAGCAGAAAATGTTCTTATCACATTCTCTTTATTAGTGCACGTGTGAGAAGTTTCCAGCAGGTCTCGGGGCCAGAAGCTGTGTGCTTCTCGGCAATTGTTTTGCTTTGATTGAATGGGAAACCCCAGTCCCATACGAGATTATTATCTCCTCTCCTCCTTCGGCTGCTGAGAATTTCGGGGCAAGTGTTGGGCTTGCACCCAGGGAGTGTAGAGGAGCCTGGTAAGGTCTGTATTTCTACATCTTGGTCTGGCTTCAGCATTTTCTAAAACGTATCGTTTTACCCTGAATTCTCTTACCATTCCAAAATGTGAAATTCAGAGCTGTGGATCTGTCAGTGTTCCCGTCTTTTGTAGGGTGGAATGTGTAAATTAATGACAATCTGGCTCAGGGGAAACCCTGCCTCTGGAGTGTGCCTGGGACCGGTGTGAGGGGAGGCGTTGCCTCGCCGAAGCTAAGCTCCTTGAGGGGATGAGCTGGGAGAGGCAGAATCCTGTCTGCACCTGCCACCAGTCCCAGCCCACGGGGTGGTGGGACTAGCAGCTCTCACCACCCTGGGGTGCTAATGACACCTTCCTGTCCCAGCACAATTACACCCCTACTGAGATCCCTGGCAGAGAACCCCAGTTTTCTAAGGCCTCAGAGTAGCAATTTGTACTGTCTCATGAATTGAGTTAAAATGATAAGTGCACTCCCTGAACACCAGCTGGCCCAGAAGGAGCACATGATCACAGATGCGCGGGGATCTGCTCTGGCCGTGACCTCAGAAAGCAACTCCACTGGCTAATTCAGCGTCATTCCATTTCGGGAGGTTGTCCTCAGTGAATGTGGTCATTATGACAGCACCATCCTGACGGAGAGCCGTGGGCTCTCTCCTCTCAGCAAAGGCCAGCCTTGCTGCCCGGTCCTCTCCTGGGGTCCCCACCTGCGCTGCATGGCACTCTGGGTCTTTGCGTTGACCCCACCTGGAGTCCCTGCCTCCTCGCCCTTCCCCCACCCCTGCTTTGCTTTCCAGACGCTCAGTATCCTTTGAGGTCCTTCTGGAACTTCCCGCTGATGCTCCAGGCTCCTTTCTTATCTCTGAAGTGCTGGAGGATGGTTTTCTGTCTCATCTGCCAGTGACCCTTAAATAGAAACAGGCAGGATCTGATCGCCCGTTTGTTGTGAGCAGTACACCGTCCATCTTTAGGAAAGGAGTTGTCTTTTCTCTCTGTCTCCCACAGTACCTATCTGTGCGAATAACAAGGCAGAGTTTGGGAAATGTAATTTTAAAAGCACAGCTCTCAACCTGTGAATCGGTTCACGTCATTCACGGCCCGTGAAGTAGGGTCTAGGCCCCTCCTGGGTCTCATCTTTCCAGGCTCTTCCTCACGGCTGGACTCCAGCCAGGTGGGCCTCTCTTCCAGTCTGTACAGGACACCAAGCTCCTTCTTCCGCAGAAGATTTGAATGTGCCGCTCCTCAGCCTTGGACATTTTTTTCTCAGCTCTGCCTTTGCCTGGATCCTTTTCACCCATCAGATGGTGTCTCAAATATCACCGTCCCTGACCACCAGTCTCAGGGAAAAATTAAGGAGCAACCTCTCCAGCCCAGTCCTCACTAGCTCAGGCTTCAGGCATGGCGGCGAGAATGCTCTGTGTTCACCAACCCCATTTCCTCTTCCTGTGGGTGCCCGGCTGGCATGCATTTCCCAGCGTCCCTTGCACCGGGCAGCCCCGGCTTGATGCTGTGGCCACTGAAACCAGGCGGGTGTGATGGACTCCATTCCTGGCCGGCCCGCTTGACCCTCTGTGCTTTGTTTTTGCCTCACAAGAGACGGAGGACCCCAAGGCCCTCAGAAAGAATGGAAGCCACTGGATAGAAGGCGAGCAAATCCCAAATGTGTTTCTGGACTAAGACCTCCCTCGATCCACATTGGATTGCGATGCAAGCGAGAACTAAAACTTTATTTTATCAAACTGCCAGCGTTTGTAGTTTATGCATCAGAAATGATACCGGCTCTGATTCATACTCCGTCTTTAGCTGCTCTGTAGAACAAAGCAAGCCAGCAAATATTTAGTCACAGACTGTGGTACCTGTCTGCCCCCAGGCAGTGGTGAGGTTTCAGGATCTGGGTCACTTCTGTGACCCAGTGCGTGGTAACTGCCCAATAAGTGACAAGTTGGCTGTGAGTTATAGTGAGGGGTGCAGCGGAGGCACCCCAGAACTGTGAACCAGTGACAGAACTTCAAGCAGAACCTGATTTCCTCCGTTGCCCGGTGAAGTTGAGCTTGACACTTCCTCTTGCTGGGCCCCCGGTCCCCACCAAAGCGGCACGCCCCCCCCACCAAACGCTTCCAGGTCTTTGAGTCTTCCTGGAACTGAAAGATAGGTTGGCTTCTCAGGGAGAACCATTTTCTAAAAAGACAAAGGAATTTGCTTTTCACGTCGCCGGCCCTGGAAGAGTTATGCTCATGTCTGTGGAGGGTCGTTCATCACCCACTGACACCAGGCAGCAGTAGAGAACAGCTGACTTCGGTGTGCCCCTCAAGGAAGCGTCTTTTTACAAAAGACGACGTTCCCTTGAACGTTCTTTTTAAGAGGGAAGTGAAGATAAACGTGTCATGTAAAGCTCAGGGGCTTTGCTGGCTGGCAGAAAGCAGCCACCCCAGCTTTGGGCCATCAACTTGGACACCTCTGCTCACACCCACGGAGGTGTGACAAAGGCGTGTGGCCGATGCCCACCAAGTTAAAGTTTCTCTGATCATGCTCATCGTGGGCACTTAAAAAAAGGGACATAAAGAGAAACTAGGGTCCCAGTGCAAACCGACTTCTCTGTACACAAGCTCTTAGGGTGACAGCCATTCACGCTGTAGTCTGAATTTCTGACTCTGAAGCTACAACCTCTTCCATTAGAAGGTGGGCCATGTCAGATATCACTTAGATGAAGTTACGGGCTCTCGGACCATCTTTTGCTTGTGAACGCTTCTGGGCACTGGGGCCCCTGGGGTGCGGGCTTGTGGGCGCCTCGTCTACGCCCCTTTCCGTGCCTCTATAGGGACAGGGTAGGTGGCCCAGCCCCATATGCTGTAGTCACATTTGGAAAAAAATTCCCCAGGCAAAACCAAGTTCGTTTTCATGTCTTCATGAGATTTCAGGGGAGGGGGATGGGGAGGACTTGAGGGCGGCTAGGGTCGCCTCCAACTCCAGAGGCTGCCAGCGAGACTTACTCACGAATGTGGGGGGAGAAGCCAGGGGCCGGGGAATCCCAAACGCCCATCGCCGCGTGAGTGCTCCTAGCAAGAAGGCCGTGGGTCTCCCCCTGCCCATGTCCCCTTTCTCCTCAGGACTAGACCCCCTGAAGGTTAGCTGGGCGCATGGCTGCCTGGAGTAAGCACTCATTACACGACGTTCTAATCGTCCCCGTAGCCACACGTGGCCATGAGTCCAAGTTTGGGTCGATGCAAGAGGCGGAACGTCAATCCACAATTTCCAGAAAGTTTTTTTAAGAGGAATTGTTGGGCGCCGTTGGTTCCTTTTTCTTTCTTCCGGTTTTCCTGCTGCCTGGAGCACAGATATCACTATTTTGGGCAATGGGATCGAGGCCGATAGAAGGGAGGTGGGAGGCGGGAGGATCGGGGGCTCTCCAGCACGACTGCCACACAGCCTCGGGCTGCTGACCTCTGCGCTTGACTTACATGAGAAGAAAATGAACGTCTGTCACGTTTAAGCCTCAAGATTTCTTTTTAAAAGTGTCTTGCGGCCTTTCATGTTTTATCAGCTTTGGAGTTCACTGGTAGCATAGCGGAACCTCTGATCCAAGGCACACGCGTGTATTTATTTCATGGAAGCTGATTGAAAAGTTCTGGGTTCGAATCCGGGCCCTGTTACTTTCTGGCAATGGGACTTCAGGCAAGCTTATAAGCCTCGGTTAACTAATATTAACTTGTACAATGGGAAGAATACTATCTACCCCAAAGAGCCGTTGAGAAGTTTTTAAAAAAGTAACTCCCCAGCTCAGTGCCCCACTAACAACTTGCTGAGTTCTGGGTTTCATTTCTTCTCAAGTTCAACTTTGTGATCGAACCTTTTCACTCAATCCAGACCCATATTCTCTGTTTTCAGATCCATAGTTGGAACGTGTTCATTATTGAGTGTTCATTTTAAAACATGTGTCCTTTTGAACACTCAACTCTGTTGACACGCACCTGTCATTTCTTCACAGGGGTTCCTTCAGCTGGGCTCCCTTCCGGCTGTGGGGCTCCAGGCTTCAGTGGCCGCCAGCATCTGGTCGACCTCCTCGTTTTAAAGACGAAATACGCCGAGGCCAAAAATGTTTGGCACACAACACCAAGTGTATCATGACGGGTTAAGGTTCTATTCTGCTGATTTCTTTACAAGTTCTCTAGCATCTCTTGGGCTCTGTTCACCTATCCAGTGAATATAATAAATTGCTTCCCCGTGGCTAAGTTACACACATTTATAAAATGCCCAGTACAAACTAGGGCCTTATGTATGTTAACGTCCTTCCATTTTTCTCATTCAGGCCCTGGGGCTCACTGGTGTCATGAGAGCACCAGTATTCAAATTCTGGCCTCTAGACAGGCCCAGGGTTTTCCTCTACGTGTGCTGACTTTCTTAGTTTTTATCTTTTAGGAAATCGGTGGTATTTGGGGACAGAGCATCAGCCTGCCCTTCCTGTCACTAAGATGAGACATAGGACAGTCCACACTCTGTGCCCTGGCGGGTTTCAAACTTCAGACCATCTTGCGTGGCATGGATCTGCGGCTATCGGAAAGGCAGGAGCAAACTTCTTGGGATTCATTTTTACTCTCACTGAGTAAAGGATTATGATGTCCAATGAGCCTTGACTATATGACTTGTATTTGGGAAGAAGAGAAGGAAGAGGGAAGAAAAGAGGGAAGTAGAAAGGAAAAGAAAGAGAAATAGAGATGGAATATACACGCACATACACACAGGCAGCATACGTATGCTATCGTATTATGTATTATGTATATTCTGTCATCTGTCTGTCTATCTCTCTATCTCTCTCTCTCTCTCTCTATCTATCTATCTATCTATTATCTATCTATTATCTATCTATATCTATCTATCTATCTATCTATCTATCTATCTATCTATCTATCTATCATCTAACATCTACCAGCTCAGTCATCTAGCTCTGTTCAGTTTTATTTGCTGAACCACAGACTCCTCACGTGAAGATTATGAGTTCTACATTTCAAGCACAGGTTGTCCAAATACGCAGAAATAGCCGCATGGAACACATTTTTGGGTGAGCCCGGAGAACAGGTCTTTCCTGGGAAATTCAATTCCCTTCTCTAGCTCCTAATTTCTTCTCCTGTAAAGCATGTTCTTAGAATCTCAGACGAGTTCATTTTCTTATTTAAAAACCTTGGCCCAGAGCTGGTTGTGGCCTCTGTCACACAAAGAACTGCCACAGTCGCTTGCTGTGCGGATGGATGAATGAATGAGAGGTGAGAGGTAAGGCAGCTGCCTGCTGCGCCGTGTCTCGGGGGTCCGCAGAAATTCGCAGGGTGCATTCTGAGACAGCCATCGTTCAGATAATAGATGGAAGCTTCTTGGGGGCACAGCCTTGTTTTTTGGCTTCAGCCAGTGATTTTCAAAAGATTGCCCTAGAACTACCTGAACTGGAATTACCTTGTTAAAAGTAGAGATTCCTGGCTCTTACTATAGGCCTGCCAACGCATAAACCCTGGGGTGGGCTCAAGAAGATGTGGTTTTAATAGTCATGATTCGGATAGGCGCTGAATTTTGAAGACAGTTATTAATCCTTGGGTTTACCATCCTTGGATAATTCGAAATCCCGGTTTGTTCTTACAGGAACGGGGTGAACACCTTTGCTCAGCAGTTCAATGGTCAACTTTTCAATTTGTTTTTTTTTCCACCTATTTCCCCAGCGTCTTTCAGAGAGCCAGCCAGCCTCTGCTTAATCAATGCAGGTGTTGCAAAATCTAGAAAGGGCCAGCAGGGGGCGCCAGCTGCCCACACATTGCGTACCTGCCATCCCTCTAGCTCTGAAATCCATAATAATTTTTCTTTTAAAGGTGGGAAAAATCAATCTTCAAGACTTCTTCTCTTAGAAAACTAACCCTTCCCCCGCAAAGAAAAAACAAGTGTTTCAGGACAAAATGAAATTTCTCGTCTGTGCAATTGAATCAACCAATATATAGACCATTATCTGGATTTTTAATTGTGTATGGTGACACGTTCTAAATAGGGCTATCTCATCCAATTTCACTCTTTATTCAGTGGAAGGGGAAAAAACTCCTGAGTTTGTTTTACGGAAAATCGTGACACTGTTTTCTGCTTATCAGCCTCACAGAAGGTACTGGTATTGACAGATTGTCAGGTTTGAGTACGGAGCTATCTTCTCCTGGTTGGAATATATTTTTTTTTTGGATATATTGTTTTCAGCATATAAAAATATGTGCTAATAAATACAGATGAGCCAAAGAAAAACCAACATAAAAATCACCAGAATGTCTCCATACCAAGACCACCACCGTAAGTTTCGATTACAGTTAAATCACTCACACGCACACCCACGTGTGATACATGTATGCATGTACATGTACGCAGGCTCACGCCATGTCACACTGTTTTTTCCCGCCTGCTCTCTCACGGATGTGCATGCTGTAGCGTATTCATGCCAGTGAATCGGCTTCCACATCAGTTTTAATGGCCGCCTAATATTCTCTCATGGACGCCTTGGCGTATTTTCAACTAATCCCGTGGCAAAAAGCTGCGGATGACTTAGCGGTGTCTAGGAGCGTTGTAAGTGTCGCTGTGATGAGCAGCCTCACGTCAACCATCACGTGCCTCCTTGATCACGTCAGCGCTGTTAGTCGGGCAGACGCTGGTCGTGGCTGTGAGCTCGCACAGGTCGGCGCTGTGCTTTGCTGCTGGGTGTTTCTGGTCGGGTATAGACACGAGTATGTGGGGCCGGCCTGGGTGGCTGGATCTCGGTGGACTTTTTGGGGGGCCTTATTTTGTTTTCTTTTCCCTGCTTGTGTCTCTAGGATGTCGTTAATGAAATGGAACACCTGTTAGTTTTTTTCTCTCTGTCTTAACAAAGGTGAGAGCCAGGTTGAAGGAGGAGGGGTTTATAATTCACCAGCCACAGCAACTGCATTCCCAGGCAATGCCCCCCAGGACTCAAAAGCGGATGGCGGGCTGGGCTGAGAGGTGGCAAGCAGGCGGTGGGCGTGTACTTGAGACCAAAGAACCTAGTACAATATGGGAGCGTCCGCTTGAGAGAACACAATTTGGGCCTGGCTGGGAAGCGTGACACAAACTTGTCCTGTAGGGGGATCAGAGCCAGATGCTCTTTCTTATTTAGAGTCATACTTGCAATTTTTATCTTGCTTTTCCCCACCCTCCTTGCTGCTATGTGGGGCAGGCTGGTTAAATGCTCCAGCATGTGCTACGAACAACCTTTTGAATTCGTTTGCTGGTTACCTCACTCCCTACGCTTCGCACACTTCCCCTCGCCCATTTCTCTTTTTCCGTCTCGTTCCGGCCGTCATTTCTAGCCAACGCCGGTTTTCTAGAGAAATTCTATGGCGCTTTCCCTGAAATGATCATGCTCCAAGATGAACAGTACGTCCCGTTAGTCGCCCTGGAAGGGGCTCCGTCTGAATGTCCAGTATCGAGATGAGAGGCAGGAGAAGCATAAAGTGTGGTTTCTGGCCCATCCACCCACTCAACACAGACTACGCAGGGCGGAGGGAGCCGAGCAAGCACCGGTGAGTGGCCACACCACTGGCACGTAGGCGGATTCTACCCATTTTACAGACGAAGGGACCGAGGCCCAGAGGAATCTGTGCTTCATCCCGAGCCACCCACCTAATGAGTGGAGAGCCAGGATTCGCACCCGGTCTGCCAGCTCCCATCACTCATGGAAGTCACAGGCCAGGCTGTCCCCTGGGAGAAACCCGAGGGAAAGACCATAAGTAGCCCATGCCATTTCCAACACGTTTTACCAAAGAAAGAAAAGGATAGAAAGAAGGGTCTCACAGCTCCACGCTGACGTTCCCGCCGCTCAGGTGACCGAGGGCCCCGCACTCACCTGCGCCACTGTTGATGTGAGGCCACGACCTAGGGAGAGAAGAGAGCCGAGGTGAGTGTCAGCTGCACGTAGTTCACAGACCACCCCGAAAGGCGTGGGTGGCCGTCAAAGGCCATTTCACAGACCAGCCTGCGGAACGGTTGCCTGATGTTTACACTGTTCTAAATACAAAGACCTGAAGTGACATCTCATGACAGAGAATACAGGAAATAGAGGGATGCACGCGGGGGAAGTAACTGTCAACACCACGGTGACATTTTGGCAAATGTCCTTGTCACGCGTGCCCGCGTGAATGAGGATGTGCGCGTATGTTTCACTGTACATGTGCAAACGTAACATAAAAGAAGTGTAGGATCTTGATGTTAAAAACATATATTTTAAATTGTTATTCAAAAACACAGATATCGGCTGTATGATTTTTGGAGGGGGCGTTTAGGTCCTGGCTGGTTTTGACTTTTGTTGATCGTGTTGCAACGAGCATCTATGCTTGCGTTTTTAACCTCATTGTGAATATTTCCACGGAGAGATGCCATCAGGTGCAATGAAGGGGTTGGTCACGTGGGCCTTCTGACCCCTGGTTGCCTGGCACCCAGTTGCCTTCTGGAGGAGCTGCATCAATTTATATCCCAAAGCACAGAGGGGCAGGGACCGTCTCTCTGTGTCTCACGACCATAAATCCATCCTGTAGACCAACTTTGCCTACTTGGCACCTGATCCCTTATTTTCGGTCTCACTTCCTTGATGGTGAATGAGATCGAGTAATTCTTACTGTTTTTTTTTTTTTTTAAATGGTTTTGGACCATTGGCATTTTTTCTGTGATAAGCTATCTCACACGCCTTGTCATCTCCCGGTGAGGTCCTGCCTGCCCCCCCACACTCCCCTGGACAGTGTGCTTCTGGAAGCACCTTTTCCCCGATGTGGGGCACCGATCTGAAGCCCCAGGCTATGGAACGCTCTGGAAGACGTCGCTTCTCCAGCCGCCTCGTTTGTGCCTTTAAGAACCCCGGCTCTGCCGTCACCTCTCCTCCGAGGCTCTCAGAGTGCGTCACAGGGGCAATTAATTGAGCATCGCAACACATGCCGGGTGTAAATATTTATGAGGCCTGGTTGGTGGCAGGGACACTGGGCGCAGAACAGTTAAGCCGGGAAGTATCAGTAACCAGGAGACCGCAGCCCACGAGTCCACCTTGCAGCTCAGGCTGCTGCCTTCTGTTCACTGTTGTAATAACACAAGATGACCCCGTAAGCTGGTGTGCTGCCAGTTTATAGATGAGGAACCAGGGGTCCAGAGAGCCCATAGCCTGCCCAGCTCCACAGAGAGCGAGGGGCTTGACGCCAGCCCGCATGACCCTGAACCCCGGCCGGCCTAGCTGGGACCTGCAGGCGCTGGCCACTCAGAGCCCTGGCGGTTACCCCGCTGCACCCTTCCCCACCAGTACCCTGTCCAGTTGCCTGAGATTCTGCAGAAGTTATAATGATCAGCGAGAAGGAGCCAGTGATTGATTGGAGGCCTGAGACTCTGTCTTGATGCTTTCAACACACACATGGCCTCAGCCCTGAGACGTTGGCTTCGAGGGTCCCCAGACCTGCAGACCGGGGATGATGCGTGTGTGCGCACGACTGTGCAGGGAGCTCCCTGTGGGCGTGGCAGTGACAGCAGGCGGCTCGCAGGCCTGCGCCCCGGTTCCAGGATGCGGGGTGCACTCTCCTAGGGCCCCCGGAGAGAACTTGGGCTTTGAAATTAGGGTTCCATCCTTTTTAAAAGATCTCGGCCTCTCCTGGTTTTTAGGATCGAAGGCCATTAATGCTAGAAAGCCCGTTGGAGGAACTGTCGCCCCATCGTGGCTCCAAGTTCCAGAACTGAGGCCTTTTGGCGCCTGAACCCGGTGGAAGGGGACCCCGAGCGAGGCTGGACTCTGGCTGCCCACTCTCCCTGCTTTGCAGATGCGACTAGAGCTTAGGAGAGAGAGGTGAGCTGCCTGAAGTGGCAGCCGCACTAGGCAGAGCCGGATTTGTTAGGCTCTAAGTCCCTTATTATTTACCAGCCTAGAGCAGCGACTCAGACGGCGAGCTCCACGTCTGGGAGTCGGCACTCGTCAGGGCTGTCCGACAGCCGCGGATCTGATCCACTCTGCGCTCCGCGGTGGGGTCCCAGAGCCACGGTGCTCATTCGTATGTCATATCCTCCGGGATCAGGCACCCCAGGGCTCACTGTGCGTCAGTGCAAGCCGAATGAATTAGCAGGGGAGGCCTGGGAGAAGCAGGGAATGGCTTGTTATTCCAGCTGAGCTCACAAAGTGGGGAGGGAAGAGTGGGAAGCTGAGCCTGTCCCCCACCCCCCCAGGGCCTGGGGAAGGACTGGGTCCGGGGAGGCGTCCCGGACTCCACGGTTATGTCTGGCTGCCTTGGGGACACTGTCTCCACACCGGCAGCTGACAAGCTCTGTGACAATCTCCCGCGTTGATGCTCTTTGCAGCAGGGTGATTAAAGGAAGATGCTGCTAGCAAACTTCACGGAGATTTGATGTGTTTTCTCTGTGCTCAAGCAAGACCCACGTGTTAGCAAGCTGCCTCTTGCCAGGAAATTACAAGGATGCACCCTGGTTTCCTGTAGCCAACAGCATCAATAACAGGGCCACGAGTGAACGGGGCCACAGCTGGGTGGGGTCATATAGCGTGGCGGCCACTCCTCATGCTTCCCATAGCCCCGCTGCCTTGCATATCCGGGCCTGGGCGGGGCAGGGCCTCCTCCGTACCTGCGGCTTGTTGAGGCCGGTGTCCACGTTGCTGCAGAGATGGTCACAGAATATGAAACGAACAAGGCTGACCTCCAGAAGCTTGTGGCTTTTAATAGTTAAGCCTCATTGCAAATAAAGGGTTTTAATTTCTGAATGATTATACATGTTTAACACTTCTCAGTCATGTAATATGTCTCATAATTTAAAAGTTTTAAAGGGTACTGGATTAGACCTACCCTCCCCCGCCCCTCCCCCGTCGCTGCCTGGGAGAGCTGCCTGAGGTAGGCGTGGCGCTGCTGCGTTCTACTTATCCACGGGGACAAAGTTTGGATGGTGTGTTATTCTGGTCCCATAGAGACGAGACTCGGTCCTGTCTCCAGGGTCAGGCTCCTGTAATGGGGACGAGTTCCTCACCACCCCCTGAGTGCGGTGCCTGTGGCCCCCACCCACAGTTGGCCCAGAATTCGGCAGCAAAACCCTGGGGAAATGGTCACGGTGATTTCACTGCCGGCTTTCTCTTCCTCCTAAACCTCCACGATTAACTGGCTCGGCGCCATCTCTCACTTTAAATTCTGCCCCTGAAATTAGCATCTGTGCTGCCAAGGTGAGCACGACTACCCTGAGATCAAAAGGCTGCTCTAGGATAGACTTCTCTGGCTTTTGGAAGACAAATGATATTTTTAAGAGTCGCTGAAGTCATGTTTAACATAAACGAGAGAGAAACGGAGGCGGATCTGAGGTCTGCGGATCTGTCCCCTCCTTCCCTCTCCTCGCGTGACGTGCTCTGCGTCGGGATCTGTGCACGTGACGAGGTTATCTCACCCAGACCTGGCGGCGGTTCTCGGTGGGCGGAGCCTTTAAGTCGGTGTCACGACGTCAGTGCCGAATGGAACCGTGGGTTACGCTTTCACTTTGCAGAGGGGCCGACTGAGGCATGGGGTAGCCCCTGGAGGAGCTCATGGTGGCTTTTGACCCCCCTGACCCGTGTGATGGCCAGGCCCACCGTCCTGCGTCTCCGCCTCCGGGAGGGAGGTGGCCTTTGCATAGGGAGCTGTGGGAGGCAAGGGTTGGAAATGCCCAGAGCCAGAGCGAGAGTGGGGAGTAGGCGGCGGGAGGGGCTGCCGGCCTGGAGGCAGGGCGGAGCATCCTAAGGCAGCGGATGAAGGATGCTCCGAGCCGCGTCTGTCTCAGAAAATGATGGATTGGAGAGGGAAGGGCTGGGATGTCGCAGTCTAAGGACGAGGTCGTGATGGCCTGGGCAGTGGATGTGGCCCCAAAGCCCTCCCCTGACCCTCGGCCATCTGTCCACGGGAGCCCACACTCACAAAACCAGAATAGAATCCACAGTGATTCCTCAAACCTCCTCCACCAGCCCCCCAGCTCCTAAAAGGGAGACCAGGTACCTGACGCAGTGCCTGGAACATGGCCCGTGCACACAACTGTGCTGTCGGATGAACATGAAGGTCTGAATGACCCAGCGGGTGAATGCTCACGTGCCCAAGGAAGCCCAGACACGCAGCGCAGCCCAAGCCTGGGTCTCCCCATAGCCCATCCCGCCCCGCCAAGCCCCGGAGTGTCCACACACGGGGGATCTGCTCCACGGGGGCGCGCCCCTCCCCCATGCCATAAACACCCTCGTCCTGGCTCTATGTTGATTTTTCACGATCTCCCAGCCCCGCAGCCCTTTGAAGCGGATGAAATTCCTGCCGAGGCGTAACTGGGTCAAGGCTCGTATTTCGTGAGCGAGTAAGTGGGTTCGTTCTTTGTCAAAGGGATCCTTGATTAGTTTCAGTGATCTCTTTTCTATTGAATTTTACAAAAAAAATATTTGGGAGTACGTGACTCCCCGAAGGGGTCCTGGGAAAGCCTTTGCTGCCATTCAGAACGGTACAAGCTCGCACCCCAGGCCCCTTTGGCTTCATCCGGTCAGGATCTGACCCGACCAGGGGCCGGGGACCTCCCCCCGCTCTGAGCTCCTGTGGCGCTGGCTCTAATGACATACTTAGGATGGTTAAAGGGTCGTTTATAATAAATTCCTTATTTAAATCTCATCTTTTTAACCTTTCTCATATATGTTTTTTTCTTTCCTCAACTAGATTTTAAGTTCTTTGAGGACAGAAAGCCTGTCTTGTGACCTATAATCCCTTTCACATAAGCTGTCTCTGTCCCTGACAAACCGTAAAAGATGACAACAGAAAGACTCGGCATTTGGTGGGTCGTCCCGCAGACCGGTGTGAGCAGCCGAGCAGGAAGGTGTGCCATGCCCAGCTGCACACGACCCTGGCGGGTTGACTCCTGAGTCCCCACCCCCTCACCCTCTCTGACCCCTCCCTACCTGTTCTGTTTCCTACCCCTTCTTTTCCCTGTCCTTCCTCTGTTTAAAGTTCCTTTTATTGCCTCTTTAAGTCTATCTAGTACGTGCCGGGCACTGGGAAGGGGACGAGCTAACGGCATCCTAGTGAATCCTAGTGGGTCCTGACTCTGTTCTCCCTCCATCCTCCCCTCCCTCTGGTGTGTTTAATGAGCATCTACCAGGTAACAGCTTCTTGTGGACGAGCACAGGAAAGCTGGCAGATGCCACACTGGGTTCGAAGCATCCCCTGTGGGCCCCATAAGGCTGTCCGCTCGCAAGATCTTTAGGGAGACGCTGCACTTTCTGCATGGTGCAGGGGGGCCGGAGGGAGCGGAGTGATTCTTAACGACCTCTCAGCGCCACGGATTCTCAGGGCAGCTGGGGAACAGGTGGAGAAAACCAGCGAGGTCAAGGGCCGACGAACAGCAGTGGCCGCCCGTCTTGTCTCTGGGAAGGCCTGGCAGGGGGCCTCCACGCACAGAATAGAACAGGGCACCGGGTCCTCCCGGAATCAAGCTTTGTCGCAGGTGCTCGAGGCAGAAGAGACCACGCTGATCCTCAGGGAGGTGGGTCTGGATGTGCGAAGTGTCAGTGATGCGGGTGATAATAGCAGCGCCAAGAACGAGGAAGCAAAGAGACTTGCACTTGGGATGGGAAGACGCGACTTAGAACCTTGACTCTGTTACTCACTAGAACGTGAACTTGGGCAAGCCCTCCGCCTCCCTGACCCTTAGCCTCCCGCGTGCTCCCCTGGGGCCTGCCTCTGGTTCTGTCACTGCTCACGGCACAGCGTCCTATTTGTTTTTACGTCCCCCGCCCCCAACCGTAGACTGAGCATCTCGATGGCAGGGTCTGTGTCTTCGTCTCTGATTTTCCCAGTCCCCAGTGCTGTCACCTCTCCCAGGTGGGGGAATGCTCTCTTCCATCCCCCCCCCACCCTCTCACATGGGTCCCCATTTTCTGTCTTCTCTCCATCCCATCTACTGTGACATACAGGGCAGGGGCTGAGTGAACGCCGGGGCCAGAGGCCTCTCACTCTAAGCTCCAAAGCTTGCATTCTTGGGAATGGTCAACGTTCTCAAACTTGGACGGCATCAGAATCACCAGGGCCGCTTAGTTAAGCCCCAATGCCTGGGCTCCGACACTTGAGTTGCTGATTCAGTAGGCGTGGCCTGAGAATCTGCATTTTTAAGAAAGTCCCAGATGATTCTGATGCTGCTGGTCCAGGGACCACACTCTGGGAAACTCCACCATGCTTCTCTGGAGCATGATGCTCATGTCCCTTCTCCAGGGTGGAGGGTCCAGACACGAGCAGGGTCAAGACTCACAGGACTAGAAAGCGAAAGTCACACGACCTATCAACGCAGAAGAAAGTTACGATAACTGAGAACCCAGAAATCGCGATCTAACTCGATCCGGGTTGGGCTCCACCCAAATCCCGCCGGACCAGTTAGTCGCTCTGGGGGTGAGACCCAAATGTGTACACCCTCTCTCAGGCTCTCTCTCCCCGTCGGTAAAGCGGGAGTAACACCCACTGCAGCACCACAGCGAGGGTTAAATGTCGACGTCCCTTTCACGGCGTCTGGCACGCATTAGGTGTTCGGCGGCTGATTCGGGTTTGAACTTGATCGGAAAACATCGATCAGCACGTTGCTGTTCCTCCCCACGTGGGGAGACGGTACCGAAGAGAAGTGGTACCGGGGCTTTCGGCAGATGGATTCCACGGGACGTTCCAGGGCACGTTCACGTCAATACTGTGGACAGGTCGTGGGTAATGGATGCAGTTCCATAGTGATCGTGTGGTTTTCTTGGATAATGTCCTGGGCCGTATCATCCAGGCGGGGCCCCAGCATGCAGCTCAGTATTTTACTTTGTATGTGACCGGGACGTCCATGCGTGTTGGGTTTGGGGGGGCGGTGGGCGTGGCCAGCCCTCTGTGCCCCTCGGGAGAGCTGACTCCTGCACCCAACGAAGGGGCGGCCGTGGCGAGGGCAGCGGCATGGAGCGCCGGGTGGCTTTAGGTGTCAGTGGCAAGATTTAGCACACCACGACCCACGACTGAGCCTTGGGGAGGTCAACTGCCCTCTCCAGGCTGTGTCCTTCTCTGCCACGAAAAGGAAACTTAACCGTGGGGTTGACGGGACCCCGCGAGATGCCAGCCGTACGCTCTTACAGCAGTGCCTAGGTGTGTGGACCTGGAGCCCAGGATCCTTGTTGTTTATTGAGAAACTACGACCTTCCGGGCACACCGCAGAGGCCCCTCATCTGGGCTCCAAACACAGGAACTGCTGTAGGTGCAGGGGACCAATGGTGAACAAATATTCTCTAAAATACACGAGACGCTGAAATGGCCTTGCTGGTGCGAGCGAGGCCGCTCAGCTAGTGAGCAGGTCGGCGGGCGTGGAAACCCAGCCCCGAGGATGTGTCCTACTCCGTGACACCCCGACCTTCGTCGTCAGCAGACGCTGAGAACTATAACTTGTATGGAAGATGAGCACGTCGGTTTAATAGTTATTAAAGGAAGACAGTAGACCCAAATATCTAGACTTCAGACATTTTGATTTGATTTATAGATCTCGAATACTACCATATTCATATAATTCTTTCGTTATAAAATATGCAGTGGTACAGGGATTTGTATGGAGATGAGAATTCTTTTTAAAAATGTGGGTTTATAAATGGTTTAGAACAGGTTGCAGAAACATCGTCCGTTGCTCTTTTGAATGTATCTCGAGCATGCTATGACACAGCCTGAAATCATTTACTTCAGAATAAAAGCACTTCTCTCTCTTTCTTCCCCCCAAATGTAAGTGTATGTATTGCTTTGATGTATGTAATTGCTGCAACCATCTCTGTTGGAAGGAAGGCTTCTAACCCTTCTGTCTCCCATCTCTCGCTATTGTCAAGAAACAAGAAAAATGAACTCCAAGTGCATTACTTAAATGTAGCGTAAACATCGAAGAAGTCTGAGAACGGTCACAAATTTCCTTTTGCTTAATGTGGGCTTGAAAATATTTCAAGAGTTCTGTTTTGCAGGCATTCGTTCACTTCGCTATGGGAAAAATGTATCTTCGAGCCAATCTCGGGGTCTCAGGAATGCTCCCTGTGTCTGGCGCATAGTAGGAACTGAACGAGTGTTTGGCGACTGACTTGAGTTGAAGTAGATTGGAATGTGGGGACTGGCGTAACACAGAGAGAGATCCTCGGGTGCCCCTGGACACAGAGAACGCTCCGGCAGGGCCTGGGGAGGGGGAGCCCTGCACCCCCCCTGGGCATTGGAGCGTGGCCCGGAGCCAGACAGCTGGTCCACGGCGGAGCTAGATTTGATGTCGGGATCCGTCTCTTGTCAGTGGTTTTAGCCCCTTGGCCTCCGTTCTGAGGGTCGAGGTGGCTGAAGCCAGGACTTTGCCTTCCGTGTCTGCATTTTCAGTGGCCTGTGCCAGTCTTCAGGACATAATTGCTCAGTAAATGTCCTTCTCAGTTGAAGGACAAAGAAAGGAATCCATACAGCAGGTGGGTCCCTCTAGTCTCCTTGCGTGAGATCGGATGGTAGACTCGAGGCCTGACCCATCCATACTCCGTCACCTAAATCATTCACCCACTGAACCACGGAGGCTTCTCTCCCAGTGGCTGACTCTTGGGCTGTTTAGACACCGGGGTGGGTGGTGGAAATAGCCCTGGTCTGAGAATGCTGTGGACGTCAGGGGCGTCTCAGCCCATACCTGCATCACGCTCGGGCTAGAGGGTCAACCTCGTCAAGTCCCTTCTCCTTCTGGACCTTGGTCTCCACATAACTGCTAAGATCACTACCAGAGAGAGAGAGAGAGATAGGAAAAGAGAGAGAGAGAGAGAGAGAGAGAGAGAGAGAGAGAGAGAGAGAGAGAGAGAGTGTGTGTGTGTGTGTGTGTGAGAGACGGTCAGCTTATTTGCCACAGAATCAAACTTTTCACTCCTCTATTAATAAACAAAATATTCTCACCTGTTTTTTGGCAGAGAGAAGTTCTGGAATTTCAAGTCACTGGGTCCTTCTTTGGTTGTCCTTCTATTGCCCCTGGGAAGAAAGAAAACAGAGTATAGTCAGGAAGGAGTAAGAAGCTGGGGGTGGGGGTGGGGTGGTGGTGGAAGGCATTGCTTTCCTTCTTAGAAACAACCACCCGGTCAGATTTTAGGAATTAATGTCTCACATGTATTTCCAAATCTCTCTTAGCATTTCTATTAGGGTTTTAAAAAAAATCCACATTTTAAATAATTTAATTACTTTAAATTACTATTATTTTTTTAATGTAAGAGTTTACTTCACGGGGGGCAGTAGCGGGGGATGGGAGAAACTCCTCGGAGAGGCCCCTCGCACGTCAGCAGGGCCCCCGTGGGACACTCCTTCACCTCTGAGTCTCGGTGATGGTGCTCTGTGCAACGAAGAGCATCATACCTTCACTACGTGGTTGACGGGAGGCTGTCCAACAGTGCCCGTGGGCCAAGGCTTGTTCTAGATGCTTTCCTATGCTAGTCGAATTTGACCCCAAACTGGCAAACGTCATCTGGGGTAGGAAGGCAGACTATTTAAGGACAGCCACTCGGATTCAGATAATACGTACTTAACTCCTATGTAATTCAGGCACTTTGCCATATGGCGTTTTCTGTGAAGAGATTAAATTATTTTAAATTGAGTTTATTTGTTAAAATTCATTGAGGTGTACATGATCGTGGACCGTCACTATTACGCACCTTAGTTCATTTAATTAGCTAAGCAGAATATACTTTCTTTTCTTTCGCCGGCGTTTTATGGGCTTTACCCGCCACTTACAGAGGGAGCCTCCTCCCTCGTGTGTCTTGATGGCCGCCTGCTCAGCGCCTCAGACACACCGTCCTCCAGGCTCTCGCCGCCTGGGCCAAACTTGCTGCTTCTTGGCCCTTGGACTTTCTCTGCTCACCCCTTCTTTCAGGCACTGTCCCCCTTTTCTGAAACGCCACTGTCTTCCTTCTCTTCCTCTACTCCAGCTCGGGCTCTGAGCTCGGGCAGGCGGCCCTTCCTTAGCGAGACCTCCCCTGACCTCTGGGACCGGCTCCTTCACAGCATTTGTCTGAGTTGCGATTTCGCTTTTTTCTAACTTGGAACTTGTTTGATAAACCTGCCAATGTGCCATCTCTGTGAGGGCAGGGATCGCGGGCCTTGGCCTCCGCGGGGCTGGGTCGGCGCCTGGCCCGCAGTGGGCCCGCGGTGGACTCGCGTGGATGTTCACGCCAATAAAGGGCTCCGGGAACTGCCCGACGATGACCTGTGATCCCTCCTCCATCCGGGACTGTGTGTGCAGCCGATCAACGCGGTGTGTGGAAAACGGAGCGAGTTGTTTGCATGTGTTTGGTCACTGTGTTCATTGAGCATCTAGAAGGACGATGGCATTATTTTGTTATTTTTTTTCATTTTATTCTTCAATTTTTTTCATAATTTCAAATGATTAAATTATTTCAGAGAGTTCGTTATTTCGTTGTTGTTTTTCCTGTCCGGCTAGAATTTGACTCGTAAGCCTATATCTGCACTCCGATTTCTCCCCTAAGTTCTAGATATGAACATCTCACTATTTTCTGGGCCTTTCTGATAGGTTATCCTCCCGCAGACCCAGACCTTTTCTCCAGCAAGTGGCCCCACTGCCCGCTTAGTTTCCAGACCAGCAGCCTGGCCAGCTTCCCTATTCATCATCGCCGTCTGGCTAATTCGTTACCGGATCCTGACAAGCGACCCCTAAGAGTCTCTCTTTCTGCCCGTCCTGCGCCCCCACTCCCGGAAGCGGTACTCCAGCTTGGCATCAGCCCCCTCTTTGCTTTTCAGGCCCCCTGGATGCCATTCCACCCGCCAACGTGCAGCAAGTACCCCTTTCTAATTAAGCCGATTCCAGAGCAGCCTGTCGATCACCCCCCTCAGCCACTTCAGGCACTTCGAACTCATTTTCGAATCCAGTAATTCCAAAACCTTAGCGTTATGTCATCGGCCTTAATTCTAGAAGTTTCTTCCTGTGCACCATGAATGCCTTTGAATGTTCTAGTAAACTACTGCGTGACCTATAGGTTCAGCGCAGGTCACATCTGTCCATGTGATACGATCTCTTTGACCAATTCGGTTTATGTCACTCCACCTCCAGGTGCAAGAATGTTGAAAATATCGACACCATCACCTGCTGCTTCTCCGGTGTGATTGCTGGGTTTACCGTAGAGCCTCGACGTGCTTCTGGAGAAATAAGCCATCTACCTTTTCTCAGCTTCCGGGAGACGAAGGCCGGAGAATGGCCTTGGTTTTTCACAGTAGGAAGAGTCACTGTTCAAAGCGTGGTGGCCCTTCTAACTGTTTTAAAGGGTCTCCTGAGAGCCTTGTTTGAGTCCAGCCTAGACACGCGACACCGTATCCATTTGCACGGTCCTCCAAGAGCCGCGGCTGCCATTCTGCCCTCTGTCCCTCTGTCCCTCTGGCTTCGTGCTCGTGTCACCATGGACCTTATTCAGGCATCTGTAAGATTCCTTTTCTTACAACTCATGAAACGTTCTACTTTCTTAAAGAGTCCATGGAATTTTTTTTCCCCTTATGAATCTGTGGGATTTTCTTCTCCCTAATACGATCGATCAATTCTTCTGTGAGGATCAATTCTGTTCTCTGAGTTTCTGTTACATGCCCTCAGAAGGACAAGAAGACGTTGCTATTTAAGCATTTTTAGTGATGTCACATTACCTTTTGTTTCTCCCTTAAATATGGTGTTGTGCTGTATTAGCCATCTATTGCCGTGTGTCAATATTATCACAAACTGAGCAGCTTAAGCAACATACGTTTATTACCTTATAGTTTTTGTGGGTCGGGAATTTAAGGAAGGTTTCCCTGGTTTCTCCGCTGAGGCCGCAGTAGAGCTGCCAGCCAAGGCTGGGGTCTCATCTCAAAGCTCACCTGCTTCTAAGTTCACATCATTGTTGGCAGGATTCAGATTCTTAGGGCCCGTCGGACCAAGAGCCTCCGTCCCTTGATGTCTGTAGGCCGGAAGCTGCCCCCTGTTCCTTGTCATGTGTGCGTCCCCTAAAACGGCCACTTGCTTCATCAAAATGTGCAAACCAAAGAGACGAGAGGGAAGTTTGCAATCTTATGTAATGCAGTCACGGGAATGACATCCCGTATTGTTTAGAAGCCGTCGCAGGCTCACTCACAGTGAAGGGAGGGACGTGAGCACCAGGAGATGAGATAATCGAGTGTCCGTCTGCCACACACGCTGCTTACGCAGTGTGGAAGCGTGAGCAGGGATGACACTTAAGTAACATCCAGAAGGACTTTTTTGCAAATTTACAAACCAAATCAGCTAGACTCTTTCTGCAGCCAATTTTTTAACCTTCCATGACTCCTGAAAATGTCAGAGCAATTTTCAAAAGTTTTTTAGCTCATTCCAGAAGACTCCGGCAAATTCCAGAATAATCTGGTTCTCCAACTCTTCGCTCTTGCGTGTGACAGGCCGCTCTAATTATTTTTGCAGCAGAATGCTGTACTCCGACCTGCCTTAAAATAGCACATCGGCCGTCTCAAACAGCTTCCCATTTCGCTCTTTCCAGTTGGTCCTTAAGCTGCATGGGTGGTGCGTGCAAACTTCCTTCCAGTTGTATATTCCTACACACAGCTTCTTCTAAACCTGGGAGCGTAGCCCTGCCCCTGAGCACCAGAGCAAGGCCCAGTTCTGTTGGGGATTTGACGCGCTGTAGCTTGGTGCCAGACACCTTTTACGTATATACTGCTGAACTCAGAAAAATTCAAGGGCACAGCCAGGCTCCTTGCCACTGGATTGTTTTAAAGTTTGAATTTGAGTATATTTACATAAGGCCTATTTGCTCGGGCTCATAAAGCCTTGCTACGCACTCCCTACTATCTTACATTTTTACATTAGGTGACTGGCCCCTGACCCCGGCCGGTGACCCTTCCTAGAGAAACTTGAGAAGAATGGCCACTCAGTAATGAGTTGACCGCACTGAGATCTTTTATTTGCTGTCCCTCACCTATTCGTACCCTGTGATGGCTGATCTTCTGTGTCATCTTGGCTAGGCGATGGTGCCCAGGTGTTTTGGGTGACAGCCCTGCTCCCCAGGCCCCCAAACCCCTCCTGGGCTCCCCTCATCCTCCAGCCTCTTAAATAGCCCCTGAAAGGCTGACTCTGGTCATGGGAACCAAGTGCTCTCAGACTCAAGTCCTTTATTGAACTGAATTGGAACTGGGAAGCAGAGCCTGGCGCCATCTTCAAGGCAAATAGTTACCGAGTAGCTGCTGTGTGCTGGGTATTGTGTTAGGACTGGGGATGCAGGTGGACAAGATGTGAGCGGTGCTCCGGTCCTCCCTGCACGAAGCTGGCAGCCACGTGAGAGGGAGCCGAGCCGGTGAGCGAGCAGCTCATCCCCAGTGTCACAGCTTTTCCCCCACGGCTTCCTACCTTCCTTTACTCCCGACTTGAATGGCTACCTGGCTGCAGGACAGCCCACCTGGCTGTGTCTTGACTTTCCCCGTGGGCACAGCTCTGACAGCTGCCCGGGGGACTTAACACCTGTCCAGGGTGTAGCCCCTCCCTGAACCTCCTTCCGGCCCCTGGGATCCCTCCTCCAGCTTTTCCTGACTCAGAGAGAGGCTCTAGCTCTCTGTTGAGATGAATCAGGCTTCGATTTCCAGGGACCGCCACCTGCGTGGCCATCATTGGTGTGTGCAGGTGCCACCTGAGCCGCTGTCATTCACCTCACACAGAACAGCAGCAGAGGAAATGTTTGTGCATGAGAAGATCCAGAGACAGAGGCAGGACTCTCTTCAGGGCGTTACTAATTCTTGTTTATTAAGGCAGAAGATGGATCCAGAATGTGCTAGAATAGACCGGCTCTGCCTACGGGTTGCAGAGGCAGAGCGGAAGGCGGTGTCTGAATTTAGCTCCTTCCTTTCTCAGAATTAGAGTTTTAAAGTTTCTCAGAGCACACGGCTCGGTGGAAAGGTAGATGTCATCTGCTCACACCTGTCAGTCGTACAGCTGAGAACACGCGGGCCCAGGGAAGAGAGACGGATGCGGATGGCGGTTCCGCCCGGCTCCACGCGTGGTGCTCGTGGCCCCCGCCACGTGGCCTTGGCTTGCCCAGGGCTTGTCCTCCAATTACAAGTCTTTTTCGTGTGTCTTCTAAATAAATTCTCCCTTTTCTTTTTAATTTTCTTGAGATAAAGGAAGGCAATAGATAACCTAATTTAGAGAACAAGAAAGTAATCCTGAATCCTTTATGTTCAGGTTTCAAGAAACCCCGTATAACTTCTTTCTTCTATCCTTTTTAAGAGTTCATTTTTTATCGGACGTTTCAAGCGCGCAACATTATAATTTGAGATCTATACACACTCCAAAGTGATCGCCCTGAAGTCCAGTTACTCGTCATCACTATGCCTTCCTCGTTTCTTTTCTGTTTCAATTTGGATTTAGCAAAAGGAAACAAATGAACCAAGAACCAAAAACAAAACGAAAACAAAACAAAACGAACCAGCAGAGCCTTGCATCTCATCTTTTCAAAAGCTTGCTTCTTCCTTTTCTCTGTCTCGTCAGAGGTTGTAGCTCCCGAGAGACCATGAATGTATGCAATACACAAATACAGTAACAACAGTGAATTACCCTTTTTCTGGGTCTATAGATCTCTTCATCGTGGAATTTAATTTATAGATGGTCACGCCTCAAAGATTCTGGAAGCGCGATAGAAAACAACATGAAAAAAGCAATATGCGTATTTAAAAAAAACCCTCAGAACAAAAACTTGATTTGTGCCTGGTTAGTACACACCCGACAAAAACCCAAGAGTAAAAGGGACAGAAACGGTGTCCTGTGGTCTGCGGGAGCGTGGGGGAGGGGCTTCCGGAGGAACGAGCCCCCCAAGGCCATGTTCTTTCCTCCACGCCTGGTCCAGCACTTTCTGCCTCCAGAAGGTCCCAGGAGAGGAAGGGAAGTCAAGGCAGGGCAGGAGGGGGAGGGAAGCGAGGCCACGTGCCGGCTCCCCCTTCTCTTCTCCGGGAACCTCGGGCACCTTTGTCACTCGTCTCTTTCCTTCCTTCCATGGTGCTCATCGAAAACCTGGCGTTTCCGCTTGCCTGCAGCGACAGCCCGTGTCCCACATGGTCTGGCCCCTGCCCCTCACTTCACAGTTCTCTCTCTACGGCCCCTGCTTTGCACCCCAATGGCAGCCACCATGAGCAATCGGTCTGCCTCAGGGCGGGCCTGGTTCCTCAAATCTACGTCCGTAAGCAGAGAAAGCGGCATAACCACAGCCCCCGCATCTCAAAACGCCCACGGCGACGAGGCTCACAGAGTGACACCAAAGGCGAGCTTTCTCGTTTCTGCGGCCTCTTGTTTCTGTCTGTCAGCCAATGAGTGTTGAGAGAGCTCACGTAATCTGCTCCCGTCCCTCAGCAGAAAGATGACAAGACTGCGCCTCTGTACGCTCGGCTTTTAGTGACAGGCGCCACCCACAGGAAGGGCTCGCAGAGGTGGGTGGGACTCGGTGTGTGCAGCTCTGTCCCACGTCACCGTCCGAGGAAGAGGCATGAGTTTGCAATGAGTCCCCTAAAACTTGGCGTAATGGCCGCGTGGGCCTAAGCCCCTACGATGGGCCAACCACTCTTATTCCTGTGGATAGGTTATACTTCATGGATGGAGCAAAAGAAGCCCAGAGAGGCCACGCACGTCGCCCGTGGCCACACAGCTGTGCGGGTCTGAGCTGGGCGTTCACATCAGTCTCATCTGACTCAAGGACCGTTTCTTTCTACTGCATCGTGGTGGGTGTCATGGAAACAGAGAGCGGCCGGGATCCCAGCCTTACCTCAGGGCTTAGATGCTGTTCTTTTCGCCCAGTTGCTTTCCTGCCCTGATGAGCTTGGAGCTGCAGCAGAACTATCTTTATACATTGTCTGGCGACGTTGGTTTCCAAAGCGCTTATCAAAAAATAATCAAACCCAGAGAGCTCATCATTATAACACATCTTCTCATCTGTGCTTCCCAGGGGCTCTGGAATAGCATCGTTCGGCACGGTGGAGTGGGGGTGTTGAGATTTTGCTAGCTTTTGAGAGCATTGTGAGAAATAAATGAGATGATGCTTGCAAAATGCCTAGAACAGTGCTTGGAATGTACGTTCTCAGTAAATATTTGGGCTGGACATCTTTATCACAGTGAACTCAGCAATACATTATTTCTCCGTCTGAGTTCACGGGGCAGGCCAGGAATCGTTCCCAGTGCTTGGGACACATCAGTGAATGAAACAAAGATTCTTGCCTGGAACGAAACAGAAAGGGATCTCTGTCTTTGGGAGGAAAAGGCCGACAGTCCCGATAAACGGAAGGGCCCGTGGGCAGGGTGACCCTTCCATGGGGCGGCGGAGGCGGGCCTCCCCGAGCCGGTGAGAGCGGGGGAGGGCACCACAGGGCCAGCGATGGGGCATCTGCAGGAAGAGCACCAGGCCCGGGGACAGCGAGGGAAAAGCCAGGGAGCAGGCACACGGCTGGGGCGTTGAGTCGTGGGGAGGAGGCTGGGGTGGCTGCACGGGAGCGCAGAGCTGGATCTGGAAGGAGATCCAAGAGCTTCCGGCGGGGCGAGGCCTTAGACGTCGGCTCCAAAGAACTGCGAAGCCATGGCAGGGTCTTGGATGGAGGGACACGCCGATATCGGTGATGTCCCCACAGGACCTCTTTGACAGCGGGATGGAGAGTAGATGGACCGTTTGGGGTGAGGATAAAGCAGGGAGACCTCCGGGAAAGGTTTGCAGTAACCTCGGCAGACACTGACGCTCACTGGGACCTGGGACCTCGGGCTTGGGACACTGAGGCGGGTCCCCGGGGGAAGTAACAATGGCTGAGACCCTGTGGCAGTCTCCTGCGTCACCTCTCCCAACCTGCACACAGAATTAACCTGTCCTTCGTGTCCCTGCCCCTGGAAACCTTTTAAAAAACAAAGCTTTGATATATATATATATACACAATGGAATATTACTCAGTCCTACGAAGGTCGAAATCTCGTTATTTGTGAGCATGATGGACCTGGAGGGTATTACGCTAAGTGAGATAAGTCAGACAGAGAAAGACAAATACCACTTATATGTGGACGCTAAACAAACAAAACAAATCAAAACAGAAACAGACTCAGGGCTGTCAGAGGAGAGGGCTGTGGGCGGATGGGTGAATGGGGTAAAGGGGAATAAGGTATAGACTTCCAGTTATAAATAAGTCACAGGGATGTAAGGCACAGCACAGGGAACGTAGTCGATGATACCGTAATGGCTTTATATGGTGACAGAGGGGCGCTAGACGTCAGCGCGATCGCTTCGTAAGTGATGATAATGTCGAATCACTGGGTCATACACCTGCAACTAATGTAATACTGTATGTGAGCGAGACCTCAAGTAAGAACAAAAAAGCCCGTTTCCTGACGTTTTATCTTTTCCCCTGCTCCGGCTTATCTAACTGCTTGGCTTCGTCCGTGTCTGTGCCTGGAGCACAGATCTGGTGGCACTTAGGATTCAGGAGGAAGCAGAGAGCCAGGGGGTTGGCCGAGTGCCGTGAACGTCCCGGCCGCCTTCAGAGGCACCTGCCACACTGGGGAGAACGAGAGGGCCAGGCGGATGGTTCTCGGGCGGCCTCTGCCTCACGCGAGGCTTGCCATCTCCAGACGTGAATTCTTGCAGAACGAAAACTCACTGGGCAGCTATACCCCCTGGTGACAGAGCTGGCCACTTTGCTATAGCCCTCACGGGGACACTGTGATGAAGGTGCAACCATCTCCGCTTCGGAAAGAAGGAAATGAGTCTGAGGTCGAACACCTTTCCAAGGTCAGCTGGTCACTGGCAGTCTGGGAAAGCTTGAGGTTTAGTTTAACAGAGAGTCAGTAATGAGACCTTCAGCATCGGACCTGCCAGGGGAAGGGGACATGAGTGTGGTGTCCCCTGGGTTGGCACTGCCGTCGTGGGGTGGCTTGAACTGCATGCGCGGCAGAGCTGGTGGTTAAAACGGCAGGGATTTTAAAAGCCAGTTGCTAAACACCGTCATTAAAAATTAAATTGTATAAAATTACAATGGAATGAATTATATGAAAAACAGAGGCAATAAACCCTCGCAACGCTCCGCTTCCTAATAATTTTGCTGCAGTTTGTTATTAGCTGTCGTCTGGATGCTGTTTGCGTGTGATGGAAATAAGCTGGCGTGGATTCTTCCCAACTCCTCGTTCAGGGACTTCACACTGCTGGTGCCTTCGGCCATGGCAGGAGCATTCACACCACACGCTACAGACCAGGGGTCAACCTTTCGCTTTGTCGACAGACTAACTTACGAGAGCGATGGAGGGAAAGCTGATAAAGCAGATTTAATTGAAAGCTGTGTCACGTCTGTAGGGGGGACACTGTGAATAGCACAAAACCCGAGCAGACATTTTCCCAGTTTTCAGCACTATTTTCTAATTCGGCGAAGAAGTTGCTTTGCTCCCATCGCTGACCAACCAGGGAGCGTCACATCTGTTTTACTCATGAACGTAAAGGAAAGGATCGATCCCTATCGGTGTCAGAACTGTACTCATTTGTCAACTGCAGGTGTGGGTTGGGGAGGGACGTAAGAGTTCAGCAAAAATCAAAATCATTCTGTGAGAATCAATGGGCTATATAGAAATTCACAGTAAAGAATACTGTATATGTCATTATTATTTATAAATTATATACTGTACATCCTTTATTTTTTTAACACTTATAACCAACTTGTATGTGTGTGTGTGTATGCATATTTTTTCCCCAAAGAGCTGTTTATTAAACATTTATAAAAATTACCAAAACACCGCTGGCTAACGCACCCTGAACCATTGCCATTTGTGGTGCCCTGTAGAGGATGAGGTCAGCTTAGGTGCCAGAAATAGCTGGTATATGGCACATCTGTGATTAGACCCTGGGTTTCTGACTCAGGGCAATGATTTTACTGTCCTGAGTCACATGTTTCTCATCTCTAAAGTGGGGCGCATAATAATGGATTAGTCCTTCTGCAGCTATGCCCGCAGATAGACCAACACCCATGGATGAGGGACTGTAATTCCTTCTCGTAACACCCAGCTCTCTCCCAAGGCAAACCCCAGAGCCTTTTCCTGCTGAATTAGAGTTAAGTGTAGTAATCACCTGTTGGGAAAATAAACCCGCTCTGGTTTTGGGAGCTTTGGGTTTTCGAACCCATTTGTCTCCTGAGCTGCTGCCAGCAAACCAGGAATAAACATCAATGGGAGATGGATGGAGCCTTTGGGACGGCATCTGGGTCATCAGAACGTGGTCAAAAGCTGGCTGGAAATAAAACGAAGTGTCCTGAGCTACCGTCTTTCTCAGACCACCCCGACTGCTCTGTGTGACCATGGCCTGGCGAATTGGTTATTAGAATTAGTTTCACTTCTGCAGGAAACTTGTGGCGTATGGGAGTGGGGTGGGGTGGGGGGTGGGGGTGGGGAGTGGGCGTTGCAACAACAAAGAAAGAAAAGGAAAGCAAATAAAAATGGAAGGAAAGACGGGATTCAGCATTCTGAATGGGTTGGGATGGAATTCTACGCTCTCCAAAAACAAGAAAACAAACAAACAAACACATCCAAACACGAATGAATGAGAACGATGTTTAACGGCGGCGTGCTTTACGTGCAGGGTCTCAGGTCATCCTCCCAGACCGCCGGTGTTCGGAGGCCCATTTTGCAGGTGAAAAAACTGAGGCCGACGCAGGCGAAACCCCTTGCCCTGTAGTGACAAGGGGGAGCCGTAAGCCCAGCTTATTCCCGTTTGGCTCGAGCTCTGGATTCTTTCCACGGTTCCCGCTCTGCATAGTCACCAGCCGTGTCTCAGGGCTATGGAAAGATGGAGGCTCAGTAATTAGCCCTGGTTTCCTTCCCACACGAGGGTGTGAGAACTCTCTAGCCTGGACACTCCTGCGTCCTCTGTGGCTTTCTGACCCACCACATTGGTGGAGGTGGACCATTTACTAATTCTGTATTTTTTTTTTTGGAGGGGGTGGGGTAGGAACCAACTGTTTAATCCTTTTTAACAATGTTTTTGTGCCCAGGGTGTCCACTGATACCAGAAGCCCACGTATAAAGTCACTCACTCAGGCACTGACTTAACCCGGAGCTGCTCGGCCAGGCTCTCGCTAACTTCCACAGCCACCCCAACTTCATTTTCCCATAAAGGCACCCCATCCACCGTGCCCGCGGTACACAGCATCTCAGACCCGTGGACTTTCTCCTGTCCAGGCTGTAGAGCTCCCCACACTTCCTCGGCCAGTTACTTCTTAATCATCTTTCAAAACTGAGATCCAGTTCTGCCTCCTGGAGTAAGTCTTACCCACCGCCCCTCAGGTGGCTGTCCCCCGGCTCTGGTGGTCCTCTGCTTACTTCTCTCCTAAGGCTTAACGTATGAAACTGTGACTGCGGGCTTGTTTGCCCATCTGTCCCTTGGGAGAATCCTGGAGTGGGCAGAAAAGTAGCAATATATCTTGAGACAGGGAGGTTCTTAAGAGTGGGGGACACTGTATCTCATTGGCTTCTAATTCTTAGCCCCGAGAGCAGTTCCTGGCACATAATCAATATTTATTAAACAGTTGTGGGATAAAGCGGGGATGAAGTCTGTAACGCAATCTGAGAAAGCTAAGTGTCATTGGGGCCTTTCCATTATGGGGTCCTTTGAGTCAAGGGCGTAATCGTTGCTACGCAGAGTTGAGCCACGTGTCGGAAGTGATCCGCATCCAGTGAGGACCCAGGAACGTTAGCCACTGGACTCTCTGGGGCTTGAAATCATTCTATTCTTAGACTGCCTAAACCAATGTCAGGTAAGTTGTCATCATTCTTCTCTCCAGGAAGATGTTTTAGAACAAAATGTCAAGAAAAAGATAATCACGTATTGACAAGTGAAGGATACGGCACTTTCTAGTTGGGGTCTGGGGTCTGCAGTTTCCCACTGAACTTTCTTTCTGTGCAGCGAAGAATTTCCTGTCGGCAGGATATTGTTCCATGATTAGAGGCTGGGGCGCAGGTAACCGGTGAACAGCCCTATGGGTAATTGGACACTGTACTGATTTTCACAGCGGATCACTGCCAAGACACTTAGCCCAGGGTTTTCTGACTGTGATGCTGAGAAAACTTATACCTCTGAAGGGCTCTCAAATGACCTTTCATCTCGGCAAAACAGGACTTGGAATACGAATCTAGGTCATAAAAACAAGTGGTTTGGGAACAATAGCTGTTTAGAGACTAGGAAAAGAAGCTTTTGTTTGCAAAGGAGAGTCCTTAATTCTAGCCGTTGAACAAGATTCCGGGAAGTAGAAACTACCTAAAAGTTCTTGAATTCCCTTCTTTTATTTGGTAAATGCCACACGAATCGTTAGGGGCCTCGCCAGTCTGGAACCCAGGCTCGCACTAGATACCATTCTCATTTCACGGCTGGGAAAAGTGAGGTTTGGAGTCGCCCGGCTTAAAAGGGGTGATCCTGGGAGGCAAACACGGGGTGTCTGACTTCAAGCCCCACAGATACTCATGTGACTGTTTATTCTCGGGTTTTTCTTGGGCCCCTCTGAGAGCTTGCCATTCGTGAGGAGACGTGACCGAGCAGTAGCTCGTGGCTGCCCGTGACATCAGTGCCGAGGCCCCGACCCCCCCGAACAGGGTCTGGGCACAATCCTTGGTTGAAATACCGTGCGGAAGGAAGGGGCCTTCACACTGTGGCACAGATGTCTCCCCCACACACGCTAGAGGCTTCCGCCAGCTCCCTATTGAGAAATAGCACGACTTTGGCATTGAAACTGCTCGTCAAAGTTTGGTGGCAGGAGCCGGGGACAACTGCGTATTAGAATCTATACTATGAAGTTCACCGATTTTAAGTGTGCACTTGAATAACTTTTATTACGTATGTTAGACCTGCATAAAGTTATTAAAATATCTGTACTGTACACAGTTCCCATTCCAGAGACCCTCCTGAACTCATTTAGTTCAGTGCTTGAGTTAATGAGCGCCTGACTTTAAGGGTTTTTAGAGACAGACAGCCGGGTTGGAGAGGGTTAACCGAGAGCCAGCCCCGAGACTCGGGGCGCACAAAGAGACGAGCCCCTCGAAGGCAGTCCCTTTAATAAAGCTTTGCTCGTTTCTTCTTTCAAACAGATATTTGCTGCACGCCTTGTCAGTGCCTTTGGGCGAGTATAATTGGTGCTCGGAGTAAGAATTCCGGGGTCCGACTGCCTGGGTTCCATTTCCAGCCCCTGACCTGGTGGTTGTGTCGACTCAGGAAGGATCGGTGCCCGTTCCAAAGCCTCGCGTTCCTTGTCTGTAAATCAGACGCAGTCCCCGTGTCTAGGTCACCAGACACTTGAAACGACAAAGTAAAATGGTGCCTCGCGCCTTATAAGCTCTCGATGAATTTTAGATATTGATATAATACTTAAAAAAAAAATTGTGCCCTGACCTCTAGGGTGTCTCAGTTTAGAGGGAAGACAGGGACACGGACAAGCGGTTCCGGCTCGGTGCGGAGGAGCTGTGACGTGGGCTCTCTAGCCCCTGCAGAGGGGACCTGGTCCTGGAAAACTGTCTGTGGAACCCTAGGTCAGGAGGACCGTGAAGAGGAAGGAAGATGGATGAATGTTCCACTTAGCAAAGTATGTGTCTCCCTTGAAACGCGGGACGTGGAATGTGCCTAAGACATGAGTTTCTGTGAAACGGGACAACCCAGCTGTTTGGCGTGCTTTCTCTGTTCCCTGTCTTGGGTGGGAGAGGGGACGGCCCAAGCGGGTTTACAGTATTTGAGTAATTCGGAGCATTAGAGCTGGGGGCGCGTCAGTAAACGCTGGGCTAGGCAAGCACAATTGTGCTTTGCTGGACTGTAACTTCAAAACGGATTGAATGATAGATGTTCCACGAAGAGAAGCAGCAGCCTACCGTCCAGTGGATTTGTTTAACCCGTTGGTTATCGAACACAGCAGGCATACTTCCTGTAGGACTTCTCAGTACCTTTAATATGCTGGCAAGCATCGTGAAACTCGAAGGAGTTTGTCCTGCTTCCCATATTATTTGGAGATGAAACAGCCCATTTATTCTTCTATAGAATGTCAGATTATTGTTCAAAGGAACACACACTGGGAACGTGACTCCATCCAAACTCCTCGTTGGTGTTGGGGGAACTGCCCTGGCATGGGGACTGGAAGCGGTGGTCCCGAGGTCTCCAACCCAGCTGGTGGCAAGCCCAGGCTGGACTCAAACTTGCCTTGGTTCTCCTTCACTGATGGCAAGGCACTGTCTTTCTTGGCCGCTTCCAGAAGAACGAGGTGCTGTAGTTTTACGGACAGTAACTTAATAACCATCATGATATTTTGAACGTGAATGTGTCTGTCGCCCCATGAGCTCCAGGTACACCACGAACACAGCTCCAGGACACCCTCGACATGGAGATCTCCCATGTAGGGAGCTGTAAAACCACCCGAGACTCTTCCAAGACCAATCAGCCCGGCCCTGGGGATGTGGGGCAGGGTTCGAAGGTTGCTTTACAGGGGGATATCAGCCAAGAAAGCAGAGCTGCCTGCCGCTCTGCAGAGGGAGGTGTCCCCCCATAACGGGAGAGAGCAGAGGCGAACGTGGCAGGTTGACATCACCGTGAGCTTATTTTAACACTTTGAGTTTGCTTCTCCCGCCGCTTTTACGCTGAACTTGGCTCTGTGGGGCTCATCTCTCTCTTTCCAGTAGACTGTTTCCTTTACGCCTAGTGAGATCACTTATGATCGCTGGAAATGGAGTGCCAGGCATTGTTGTCCTAAGGGGTGTGTGTGTGTGTGTGTGTGTGTGTGTGTGTGTGCTGTGACAGGCAGAGGGACAGAGACAGAGAGAAGCCTGTTTCCTTTTGTTGATGCCACGCTGGGTCTGTAACTGTTTAAACTCCCACAACATAACCGAGGGCTGGCTTGGAATTGGGGAGGGGGCTCTAATCTGCGGGAGAAGGGTCATCTCATTCACAGGAAAAGAAGCCAGCATTTGCGACCCGCTCTGTCCCAGGCACGTTCATGTCAGCTGCTCAAGTAATTTAATCTTCACAGAAATATGTGGGCATGGGAGAGTCTCGTCTTCCAACTGTTCGGGGGACACCTGCGACCTGTCCCTGTGTTCTGGTGGGCGGGCGGTGACGCCGTCTGCAAACCCAGGCCTCGCCGCCCGAGCTCACGCCTTTTGCATTGTGCGGCCAGCGTGGGCCTTTTCTGGGGCAGCTCCTCCTCGGTCCTTGCAGAGTCTTGGGGAACGAGAGCCCCCCAGGTCTCCGTTTCTACATCTATGAAATGAGGATTCCTCTGAGGGCAATGGGTCTGACTTTTTTTTTTTTTTTTTTTTTAATCTCTAAGAGGCGTATATTTTGGGCAGGCGGTTCCTGCCTCTACCCACTTCCCATAGGACCGGCACTAAACCCGAGCTCTGTGGCTTTCGTGCCTTCTCCTGTTACTCTGTGTGGTCACCTACTTGACAACAACTACGTAGCTGGCTATTCACTAACATACAGTGTTAAGTTGGGCTTGATTTACCACTTGGGTCCACGGCTGGAGTTGTGGCAGATGCTCCCGGTGGCCCACCAGACCTCCTTTCCTGGGCCACTGTACCCCCCTCTTCTGCGGCTGGGGAGTGACCACTAACGACTCACATCTGCATCCTCTTCCGAAGGATGGCCTTTCACTCATAGGTGCCCCCTGGCCTGGTGAAGCGCCCCCTGCAGGCCTCCCCTGCCAGCACGCCTTGGCGCGTCACTCACACGCACCTCCCGTCTCGGGCTCTGCTTCTGGAGAAGTGACACTGGGCACAAAGTCTCTCAGACAATGAGATGGATGAGGCAGGTACCACCCCCTCCCCGTCTCGCTTGGCTGGCATTCCCCCACCCCCTTTCTTGACTCTCCTCCAATCCTTTTCCAGACAACAATCTGCAGAAAGGTTGCAAATGAATATTTCTTTACGTAAATCCTGTGCCTAGAAACTTGTAGGGTCTTCTCGTTCTCCGAGCAAAGGCCACGTGGACCTGCATGGTTCCAGGTGGCCACTGCAGCTTTACCTCGATCTTCCTCCCTCGCTCGGGCGACGCTGACCTGACTTTTCCTCAAAAAAGGCCGTGATTCCTGCAAATTCAAGGTCTTTCTCCATGGGGTTCTCTCAAACAGGAAGTTTATTTATGTTCATTCTTTGCTTAGTCTTGCAATCGTCCTTCAGATTTCAACTCAAGGTTACGTTCTAACTCAGATGACTCTCACAGCTGTCCCTGGACTTATCGTAGTTTGCAAGTACGTATTTGTGAGATTACTGACTTTTCTTTTTCTCTCTGGATGAATGTTAAGTTTCTAAAAGGCACGGTTTGTTTCTCAGTTGCTTGCCAGGATATGACAGCCCCAGAAAGATGCTTGGGACTTTGCAGAATGGAGCAGGGGACAAAAGCCTGTCGGGTGGAGGGGCTCTGGGGGCTGGAGGAGATGGACTCAACCCCTAGCTCCCTGGGACCCTCCGTGTGGTCCTGGCCTCGGTGTCCTCATCCTTCAGTGAAGACGACAGAGCCTGCCTTGCTCACAGGCTTGTGCAAAGAGCCTCACTCAACAACGGGTGGTTATTACTAGAGCTAACCTGGACTTTAGGGACGAGGCATGGGGTAGGTCAGTTTTCCACCACACACCAGCTATCTGAGGACCAGGGTGAAAGGGTGTTCCCTTGGGAGGCCCCCTGGTATTGCACCCACCCTGCAGACAGAAGCAGAGGCAGACAGAAGCAGAGGCAGACGCATCAGGGGCGAGGAGGTGCCAGCGTCTGTCCAGGCTGTGAGAGGGGACACCCAGACCTACAAAGCCAGCCTCAGGGGCTTTCACCTCTCCGTGAGGAGACCCCCCATCCCTATGTCTCATGAGCCCAAGTAGGTTTTGAGGCCACTCCTTCCAAACGTGGCCTTGAGGGGACAGTGGCTCCCGCCCGGCCTGCTCCTTGGCAAGGCCTTCCAGAAGCAGAGTCACATGCTCTCTCATGACTTCGGAATCACAGCCTCCGCAGGAAGCTCTGGGCATCCATCGTTTCCCAAATCTTCAGAAATATTTCATAGAAACTGTGAAAACAATAAACAGCCCCGCGTGGCGCGGCGGGCACTGCCGGCCCGCCCTGCGCATGCGCGGTGTTTGAGACCCGGGGCGGCCCGGAGTCAGAAACGCGCAGACAGTGACAGCAATTAAGGGATGCAGGTAGGGTCCCCGCCCGGGACGCGGATCATCTTGTACGAAAATCCCTCGGCCTGTGGACGCTGATTAAAAATTATACGTCTGAGCTGAATTGGGTTTGTTTCTGTCCATTCTTCCCAGGAGCCTACTCATGTCTTTTGAACGAGTTTGCCTTTAGACAGCACTTGATGGTTGACAACTTACTATGACATTTACGAGCCCCGTTTGGACTCTGCGACTACTCCGTGAAATAAGCAGAGGGAGGCCGTCACGACCCTCATGGTGAGGGGCAGAAAACAGAGACCCCGGAGCTCCACGGATGCCTGAGTTCTCACAGGTGCCGCGTGGCAGAGCTGGGCTTCCAACCGCGGCCACTTAATCAGTGACGGCCCCGCTTCCTTCTCACTCAAAGCCCCACCCTGAGCTGTGGCTGGTGGATTCAGAAATTATGGAGACACCCGCTCTCCAAATAGACTGAACTCTAGGAAGAGAGGAGCCAATAAAATTAATTATAGCAACACGGTGGGAATGGGAAGGGTTATCATCCTTTCTCCTCCGTACCCCACATTCCCACTTCCTACCCACACTATCTCATAGGCTGGGCTGAGCATCCCTCCTCATTCATTCATTCATTCATTCATTCACGTATTTGCCCATCCTCTCATTTATTTATACATTCATGCACTTTTTTTTTAGTAATTACATCAATAAACCACATTTATGGGGTGCCTACTGCAAGCCACATGAGCCCCATTGTCCTACATATGCCACAGTGGGGAGTTCCTCAAATAGGTAAGCAGAACTGAGGCTGAGGCTCACCTCCGTGCACACCTGTCTCCGTGCACATCTGCCGAATGGACGAATAGACGGACGGGCAAATGAATAAGAGCTGTGATCAAGGTATTTACAGAACGTACAGGAGAGAAACACAGAGAAATGCCCCCTCCTCTCTACCATGCCACATCCATGGAGCCAGACGATTCTCTGGGGAATCAGCGTTTCCGCTTCCACTCCCATTTCCCATTCTAGCACCATGACGGCCTTCTCTTCTGGCTTTCCATTTACCTCCTGCTCGTCCTGATGTGTAGCCATTTTGGGGTCAACAAGATGAGGTCAGCTCCTGAAGAAGTCTACAGAATATAAGCACCGTCTGAGCGACCCCTGCCCGGAGTGTACTGATCGAACAGCATCTCCAGGCTGCCTAAGCTACGTGTCCTCTCTCATAAATGCCGCGCTCCACCTGCCCCTCGTAGGCTGTCATTTAATCGTGCTCTGCCGTCGGATGGGCAGCAGTGGGTAAAGCAGAAGGCTGGAAACCAGAGACAGGTGGGGGAGGAGAGAGACGTCGCCTCTACCGCAGATGCTCAGACGAAGAGAAAGGAAAGGAGGTGGCTGGAGAAGAGAGATCACAGCTACCGGGAGCTGGAAAATAATATGACAACATCTGGTCTATGTCTACACCTAGATCATCTGCCTCATCTACCTGTGTATCTAGCTATATAAATCTCTCTCTCCCTCTCATCTATCTGAAACAGGAGCTTGCAGTAAAGCACACAATTTTTGTTTAACATTATGCAACGCTTTCCATCATCTTGAGTTACCTGTCTTTGTAATTCACTCCGGCCCTGTACGGACGATATCGTGAGCCCTCAAATGAAAGGGTGATAGAGGAGAGAGAGGGACATAGAAGGGGGAAAAGGGAAATAGGGCAACTGTAGTGTCTGGAATGAGACAGCTTCCTATCTCCTTTCATTCTCGAAACCCCTCCGTGACCCAGAAATTATTTCTCTGTGTTAGTGAAGCTCTGTCCTTCAGGGGTCCCACGGCTAACGGACAGTCGAGGAAGGAGCCAAATGTGTCTGCTTCCGAGGTCTTTGTATTCGAACCCCTAGCCTCTTTTTTCTGAGTAGAGGGCTCGATATGTAGGACACTCGATTTGCAGGGTGACTTGCTGTATGACTGGTGGTTGCATGGACGGTCCTCGTATAGGGCGGCGTCCATCATTCTCCAACTGAACGCCTGACAAGCATCTAAAAATTAGAATGTCCACAAACCTAACTCTTATCTTTCAAATCACCACCTCCCGGGCTTCCTTGATTTTATCTCTGGCACTTTCTTTCGCCCAGTTGTGCAGCAGGGGAGTCCAGGGGGCATCCTTGACCATCCGGTGCTCCCGGACCAAGCCATCTCCGATCTTTGGTGAGAGTTTCTCGCCAAACTATCTCTTGGGTCTGTCCAGTCCTTTTCCTGTGACCTCCACCACATCCGCCATCACTTCGCCTGTCTCCTGGTTCGTGAAGGGTACGGACGATCTCGTGAGCCCTCGTCGGGGCTCCACATAAAGGTGTATGAAAGAAGCTGACTTTGCCCCAGCATCTGCACAGCGTGTCGTGTACATCCCAACGTACGACTCTCATTTACATACCTGGCTTTCGTGTGACTATTGTAGAATATGTTTCCTGCACCCTATTGTAATGATGCAAAGGCGGGGAGCTACTCTCTGCATCCCCGGGCCTAGCCCAGCGTCTGGCAGTTCATTTCCTCTTCTTTCGAGAAATGAGTGTTTTTGGTACACATTGACCATACTTTTCAAAGACAACGGATTCACTGTTTATCTTCCACGACGCTGCTACTGTTAAGAAATTCATGCCACATAAACCACACGACAGTCAGCGTTTTAATTTGCTTTTCACATAAAGACTCTCCCTTTTGATTTCTACCACTTCGCACGCTCACGCTACTTTTGCATTCGTCACATATCATGAACTAAATAATATTTAAAAACCACCTCCAACTGGGGTCCCGATAAGCAAATACAGCTAGACCACCCACAGCAGGAGCATTTTAAATCGGGAACTTCTTTTCATTTGTAGAACTAAAGCTAAGTTAAGCATTCTTAAGTGAGGCTTGTGCATTCCCGCGCTTGAGAGGGCTGCTTTATGCTGTTAATTACGGGTACCACCCTCATCGCCTTCGCTGGTGGGCTGTGGTTTCCCCGGAGGATCTGATGAAAACGAGCATTTACTGAAACTTCCTCCGTGCGGGGTGAGATGTGAACACTTTGTCCACGTTCTCGCCTTGAATTCTCATTCCGCACGGGGGAAGTTTGAGTGTGATTGCAGTTTGCAGGTGAGGGGAGCAAGATCAGCAACTTGATGGCAACGGCCCGCCTCACGCAGGAATATCCGAGCCTCCCACTAACTCTCTTCCCTCTGGACCAGGGTGCCTCCTTGGATGTCTGCAAGTTCTCGAGGACCAAGTTTCTACTATCTTCCTACGCCATGCTTTGGCATCTGCTACACATCATACTGCACAGTGGAAACGTAATTGGGCGGAAAGATGCGAAGCATCTACCCCACAGAGTAGGGTAACAAGATCGGCAACCTCAATATAAGAAGGGCTGGACAGCATTCTGCTTTCAATATTCTCTGTCCTTTGCTTCCTGTGTCTGTTCTTTGAGGTTGGTGGTGATGGGACCGGTTAAGCAATGTTGGATGCTCTGTCACGTAAAGAGATGACGGCTGTGTTTTGGGTGCGCATGTTCCCGTTAATATTTAGGACAACTGAGGTGGTTAGAACGAGAACTTCCATTTTACAGACAAGGAAAATGAGACCCAGGGTGGATCAGGTACCTTTCAAGATCATGCAGGTAGACCTGGGTCCAGACCGCCGGGCTCACCCTGAGCCCGGTCCCTGATTCTTGTGTGGCAATCCTGCCCCTTGGCCAATGCTTGCATCTTGAAGGGGCCAGAGAGCTCTGAGAAAGGAGGTGGAAGCCATGAGGGCCTTCAGGAGAGGCCTCTGAGAACAGAGGGGACACCGAGGAGAGACTAAGGGAGGAAGGCTGAATACGTGCCCTAAAAAAGTGGCCCGCAGGAGGCTTTGGATATAAAAAGAAATGCCAGGGCAGTCGCTGTGGGAGGTGTTTTACAAGGTGTTCCCAGATCAGTGGGCAGGCCCAGAGAGCCCACGGTTTCCCCACCAGCTTGCTGTGTGCGATCAGCCCTCGGGAACCTGGGGAATGGAGCTAAAGTTAATTAGTTCTATTTATTGCATTTGCCTGTCATTTCCTCTGCAACTCAAGCTTGACGCTTTCTACCTCTCCACGTTTGATCTAATGGAAGAGAAAATAACGTGCAGCCTGGGTTCTGCCTACTGGGCTTACTGCTCCCCAAAAGACTGTTTTTAGCGCTAATTACTTTAAGGATTTTCAGTTGCCCTACTGCTTCTCGGGGGCACCCCCACGTCTCCAGCTTCCCAGTCAAACTTTAGTTTCGTGAAACATCTGTCACTTCTCAGCCTCCTGAAGCTTCTTTGCTTCCTTCCCGTGCAGGCTCAGGAGAACAATGTGACTTCCCTCTTCAGGTTCATTCGGATGAGTGAAAGTCATTCGAGAGAGAATTCAATTGCTCGAAGGAACTTTGATAAAATGCATTGTTGCACTGGGCATTCTTCAGGGGAGAGTACATTCCTTTTGTGGCTTAAAGATGGTTTGGTTGTTATAATCATTTTAAAGATTAAGAAATTGGAAATCTTATAGGTTAAACACCTCTCTCCTAGTCACATGGCCCGGAGGTGTCAGGGTTAGAGAACAGCAATACATGTCTCCGAAGCCTGCGTTCTTTCTTCCAGACTAGGCTGTCTAGACAGCATCAGGCATCACGAAGTGTTGCCAGGGGAACGGAAAGGGCACATAAGACATTGTCCCTGCCCACAAAGTGGGAGACAAGTGTGCAAACCACTAACTCCCACACTGGTACGAATGCCATGCTCATGGTATGTGGCATGTGATGCACGAGAAACCAGAGATGAGAGGCAGTAATTCTGATCAAAGGTACACGGGGAGACGTCTCAAGCAGTAGTGTGGGTTGAACTGTGTCTTCCAAAAAGATGGGTTGAGTCTCTGCAGATGTAATTAAGATGTCGGTTGAGTTCATACTAGAGTAGGGTAGACCCTTAATCCAATATGAGTAGTGTCCTTATAAGAGAAGAGACACAGAGATAGATGCACAGGAAAACACCATGCGAAGACACAGACACATAGACAGCACGCCACATAACCATGGAGGCAGAGATGAGGGTGATGTAGCTACAAGTCAAGAAATGCCCAGAATTGTCAGCAACCACCAGAAGGTAGGAGCTCAGGTGTGCAACCAACCAGTAGGAGCTCAGGTGTGCAGGCAGGAGAGTGTAGGCCACGAGGTTCAAGTCTTAGATTGGCACTGAGTTTTGAAGGCTGGAGTTTATCAGGGAACCTTGCAGCTAGGCGGGACCACGCGACTGTTCTGGACAATGGAGTGTGAACAAAAGGAAAGTGTGTCATCACCTCCTAGGACTCTGCCCACCGTTCCCAGACACCTGATCCAGGTGTCGAAGCTACAGGTGTGAGGCCTGGATCCCTGGACCACCAAATGGGAAGGCTCTGCCCTGGAGAAGTGCCTGCTCACAACACTTGTGTGAACAAAATAATGGACGTTTATGTGATAGCGACCGATCTTCCTAGGGTTTGGTCGTTACTGTAACAAATGAACAAATCCGTATTTCAGGCGTTTAGTGGCAAAACCTCAGAATCACACACAGGTCCTTCTTCTCCCAGAGACCGAAGGACAGGGCTATCCTTCCTCGTCACTGCCCGCTGCTGTCCACAGTCCCTTACACATACGAAGCCCTTGTTAATTAGCCAGAGAACTACACTAGAGTTGCTCGGGGCTATCAAAATCATTCCCTCTTTTCTGCCTGAGCTCCCTCTGCAAACCGGTGGCAGGTTCAAATCGTCACCGGTCTCTGAACTGGGCGCTGAGGGTATGCACCTCGTCATCTACACCACGGCTCGTCATCCGGTCCATGTCTGCACCTACACGTGGTGCCCGTGACACCACCGATTGCACCGATTGCAAAAGACGTTCTTTTGCCGTGTGGACAGCTGCTCTTCCCTCTGCAGGATTCGAAAGCACGCTGGGAAAACGTTCACTATCACATGAGGCTTACGTGTAAACACAATTTGAGAGTGACAGGGGTACTATCCATAATTAATCCAGGAAAACAGTACGGACTGTCTTGGGCACATTGGGACACGTGGTCACCCTGCTCAGAGCTGGTTTTGGTGAAAAGCGGGTAACATGACGAAATGGAATTCAGGATTGAGGAGTCCAGGAACCAGCGTCTGTAATCTGGCTTTATTAATTACAGACTGCGAACTTGAACAAACTCCTTTACTTCCTGAGGTTAGTTGCTCCTTTGTAAACTGGGAAGAATGACGACAACAACTTCATGAAACTCTGTGAAATTGGAGCATCGATTGTGAAAATCTATGATGCTTTAATTTATTATCATCATCCTTCCCGTCGGCACTGGCGTGATTATTGGTGGATTAAAGCTGGGGTTCTCTACCTGTGCTGCCTGGTAGCATAGTCTGGGAAGATTTATCAAGTAAATGCTGTATTGGTGTGTTTGAGCTGCTGTAACAGAGAGCCACAGATGGAGTGGCTTAAACAAGTTTATTTTACCTCAGTTTTGGAGGCTAGAAGTTCAAGGTCAAGGTGTCGGAGGGGTTCTCTCTTCTAAGATCTCTTTTCTTGGCTGGTAGATGGCCATCTTCCTCTCTGTCTTCTCTTCATCGTCCCTCTGTTTATCTGTGTCGCCCCTTTTCATAAGGACGCCAGTCATACCAGATGAGGACCCGCTCTAAAGACCTCTTTTCCCTCTAATTATCTCTTTAAAGCATTTCTCTCTAAATACGGTGACATTCTGAGGTGCCGAGGGTTAGACTTCAACATATGAATTTGGAGAATGCTGACACAATTCAGCCCATAAGAGATGTCTTCCCCACCCACAGAAATGCTGGTATCTTTCAAGGCCAAACCTCGTTGTATTGAAGAAATTTCGAAAATCGTCTCACTCTGGTGAGTTAGAGTCAGGTCTGGCCAATGCAAAGCACAGTGTAGCATCAAATTTTAGGCTCTAATCACTCTGTTGTACAGTTGGAACTAAAATAATATGGTGTGTCAACTGTAATTAGAAAATAAATTAATTTTTTAAACAGAGGCATTTCCTGAGCACCAATGAGCCACCAAAAAAAAAAAAAGAAGTTTATTTTTAGTCTCTTTCATGCACTGCCAAGTGAGGCTGCACGAAGCTGATGGAATGGGTCTGAGCCTTTTGCCCGGCCGGCCCTCTCCCATTGGTGACGGGAAATGGTTTAGACAGAATGCCTTAGCACTGACACAATGAATAATACTTTGTCAGCGGCTCTGGCTCGCTGTGCAAAGCACTTTCTCTGCTCAGGCAGCGCTCGGCTGGTCTTGGGGCTTGCATGGGCCCCACTGGGCTGGGCGGGTGGGGCTGCCCATCACTCCCTGTGCACGGCTTCCTGCTTCGGAGCCAGCTGATGATGTGAGGGGGCCCCCCACAAGTTCTCGGCGGGAGCTCCTCTGAGACTGGGTGCACTCATCAACGAAATGAGAAGAGACCTTCTGCATCTCATAACTCAACATTGTCACAGAGAACACGTGAGACCGTGGATTGGTAGCTTCTAGATCCTCACCGTCCAATGCGGCAGCCACATACATCCTCATGCGGCTACCTAGATTTAAATTAAAGTTAATTTAAAAAAATTCAGTTTCTCAGTTGCACTAGTCACACTTTAAGTTTTTAATATCCACATGTGGCGAATGGCCTCTCTGTTGTATAGTCCAGACTTTGAACATGTCCCCTCCACCGTCCCAGACAGCACCGCTGGACAGGGCCACTGTCACGGGCTTCCCGAACCTTCTCACGAAGGTCACGGCTACGACTCCGGCGATGCTCAGGTTCTTCTGCGGCACGTGTGAAGTAGAGCCACGGGGACTCGGCTCTGAAACGGCCCGATTTCTGAAGTCCGGGTTCTGTCCACTGTGGCACATGGCCTCCTATTTCCAGCTTGGATCGTTACCCATGGAAACACAGGCGACTCTCCTTCAGTCATGAGAGTCAGCGACGCTGGGGTCTGACTTGCAAAGCCATGAGTAGACTTTTGGCTCTGGGCGCCTCTGCCCAGGGCACTGGTATCCGGCTGGGGGCTGGGCTAAAACTTTTTGAAGAGGTCTTGAAGGTCTCTCTCCGCTTCTCTGCCTCTGTCTCGGTCTCTCTATTACACACACACACACACATGCACACACGCACCTCTCCCGTATCATAATTCTCCTTCGATTGCCAACTGCTGTGCAACCTTAAACAAGCTGCATAAACATTCTCCACTTCGCTCCCTTAATGAATCGGGAACCCTACGGCTCGGCTGTTAGTGCGTATCAGGAGGCTTGCGACGCAGCCTGCACAGAGCCGTACAGGACGAGCTGTTGCTATTGTTCTCATCTCTCCCTCATTGTGATTCCGCCTTCTCCTGAGCTCTGCAGGCTTCTGCTTCCCCAAGAACTGTCCTTGTCGCAGGAACTATAAACAGCAACGCGGAACCTACTTAGAGGCGGATGAAAAGCAGATGCTTGAAAGCAGCGGGGAGGACTCGCCTGGGAGCCTTGGCGGCGGCTTCAGAGGCAGACCGAGAGGGGGCCCCCGGAAGCCGGCCCTGCCTTCCCCTCACCTCTGAGCGTGTCAGGGCTATTTTTCACGTGAAAAATAAAATCAAGTATTAGATCAAAATGTATGATTTTTCGCCTTGGGTGTCTTTAAACTATAGGGGAAGATGATCGTGCTTTCAAGCCTGATGTGGACCTCTAAATAGAGAATCGGCCTCCTGCGGGACAGCTGGGGTGGGTGGCCAGGGGCTTTGCTGGTGGCTTTGCTGGTGGCTTGCCGGAGGGTTTCACAGGCGCCCCGGCCGGGGAGGGCGAGCATGGGTGCGTGCGTGGTTGCAGCGGCCTGACCGAAGTTATACGGGATGGAGCGGAAGACTCGGGGTGGGCAGAGACAGCCGGACGGCTCCCAAAGTCTGCATCGTGGGTTAAACCTGAGCCAGCACCAGGGCTCGGCATGGCTTCAACGGAAAACAAGGATTTCCGTGGGTGGAAGGTAAACTGCGGATACCATTCTCACTCCAGGGGCTCCCCCGTCGCCCTGGGGATAAAGTACAGCCTATGCCAAGACTTTCTGCAGTGGATCCGGGGGAGAATAACATTCTGGTGCACGTGCCGTTTATCTTCTTCATCCATTCGTCTGTCAATGGCCGTTTGGGTTGTTTCCATAGCTTGACTATTGTGACTAGCGCTGGAGACCTCCGGCCAGAAAAGGGAGCAGCGTGGGTACCAAAAGGAGGCCATTCCTCCTCAGCGCCTTCCCCGGTCCCCTGCCTCCCTGGACTCCTGCCCCAGCCCGAGATGGGTGCGGGCACCCCGCACTGTCCTCTGTCACGTGCTTGCTGTCTCCAACAGCTAATGACGCGGTGTGAGGACATGCCGAAGGGGCAGTTGGCGGTGTGCTCACGTCACCGTCGCCGGGGTCTCGTCAGTGCCCAGCCTGGGACAGAGCGTTCACTGGGTGCCTGCAGAGTGAATGCGTCTGCTGCAAGGGGACTCCTAGCTCAATTGTTCTAGGATTCTACGCATCTCTTGACGTTTCGATTCTTCTCCTTTCTGAGGGCAAGAACCTTGTAAATTCTCATTATTAAGCAGAAGTGACGCGGGTGCTGATGTCAGATATAACTGAGTTTACATATTTAACTTCTAACTTTGGAGACGATGATATATTTAACCCTCATTTAATTCTTAGGATGATCCTGTGACATATGATTGTACCAGGCACACAGGGGGCACTTTACACATGGCACGCACGTGGACATACACACAGACATGCTCAGACACACGCTACGGTTGATCGTATAGAAACCCGTTTTGAAATCTTCCAATTCTAACTGCGTGTCTGCTGACTTTAACGCTTTCTTAAAATACAACCCAAAGTGAGGCTGGACTCGAGGCTGAACTCTGCAAGGTTAAGGTTGATTTTTATACCCAGAGAGCTTTGGAAGAAGAGACAGTCTGTGCACGTAAGTGTCAGCTCAGGAAACAGACCCAAACTTGAAGTGCCAAGTGAAATGGTCCAATGATGAGTTTCCGCGACACGTTCCCCACTTTAGAGCACACGTGCCCAGGCAAATCGTTTTGTCAGGAAGAAGCTGTCACTGTCGGTGAACCTGGCCTGTGGAAGGCAAGTGGAGGAGACAGAAGTCGGCCACCAAGCCGTGCGCTTCTGGGCAGGGAACGTGACATTAGCGCGGTCAAGAGCGAGAGAGAGAGGTCCTGCCTCCTCCGAGCCGTGCCGGCGTGATGGGGAAGGCTGCCGCTCTCACCCGCATCTTCCTTTTTATTCTGATTAAACGCTGAGTATTTTCAAGGGCAAATAAAACTCTCTAGGACTCACGGGAGCCCAAAGAGCCAGCGTTCAAACCACTATTCCCAACTATTTATTGCCTCCTCGGATCCACTTTTTGCAGATGTTTCTACAGGAACTGGGTCAAGCCCAGAATTATTTTCAAGGTCATGGGTTTGGCAACATGAAGAAATTGCCGTACTAAGATTCTTGTCACCAAGACTACACCGAAGAAGAATGTCCTCAAGGAAGTCTTCCCGGACTGTCCTCTCTATCCTCAGGCAGATTTTTCTACACTCTTTTCGTTGCCTTCACTGGACATTGTATACACGTTGACCCCAGCGCTCCCCATGTAGTTTGTCATTGTGCCCCTCCCGGATTTGCTATAGACTGTCGGCGACCGGGGCAGGGGCTTCATCAACACCTACCGTGTAAGCCCTGGTTCTGCGTGATACACAGGCTTATCCCAGGCTGGCCTTGACCTCGCCACCATCAACTCGCTGTCCGTTAGAAGAATATTCCTTCTCTTAACAGCAGTTTAAGATAGAGCCTGTTGGAAGCTGGAAGGGCACATAGTTTATAGACATACTGCTGAGCTCTCTGGTGGGACTTGTAGAAAAAGGCCATATCAAATCCACCTACACAGAGGTGAGCCTCTTCTCAGCAGTGCAGGGAGAGAAGTACTCTACATCTATCACCTGCTCTGTCCTAGGTGAGGTTTTTCCTATCTAACCTAGTGATTCCGAAAGGTAGAATTTCGCAGAGCAGGTGGTTAACTATGAAAAAAGCACTTCACACATGTACTCAGCTGACCTGTACGAGACTCATTCGAGCTAACCCAATGCAAGGATGATGAACACAGACATGTTAGCTGTCCTAATGCCCACAGGCATCCTACTCTGACCCTCAAAAGGCCATCAGGGGTCAGATTCTGCCCGGAAACCGGGGGTCCAGATCCTAAGTCAGTGCTCACTTCACTACATCCAGTTGGGCCAATCTGCTTATTCTGCTGTGACCCCTCTCTGGGCGTCACCAAGTTCTGTATCTCACCTGCTCCTTCACCTCGTTACTGACCTTCCCAGCAATGTTATCTCATTGTACAAACTACCATGTAATGAGATATCACACCCTTTCGCTCCCACTGAACTGATTAAGTTTTTCCCCACATATTATCTGGAGGGACATCATGTGACCGCAATCCTGTGAGACAGCTCTGCTCTAAAGCTGAGGAAACTGGGTGATGTATCTGAGTCTTTAATGGCCCTCAGTGCTGGAGCTCTTACTGTCTTAAGTCCTCAGGTTCAAAGAACTAACAATTAAAAGGCCATTTCCAATGTATTTACAGTCATCACGTCATGTAACCTCTATCTAGCAGGTGATGGAAGAAAGGTTGGAACTGAGATTGATTTCGAGGCTTAGTCTCTCTCTTCACATAATCTCTTTTCACAGTGGCCACAGCCCTCTGTGTTCATGAGCAAACATGCTGCCATTTCAAGCATCTGACACGAGAAAGACGGGGGAGGAAAATGGTGCTTTGATCTTTCTTTTTCACGTAAGGGGTCTGAGACTCATAGAGTGAAGGTCTCGCCTGGATTCAAAGAGCTCGTGAGTGGTAGAGAGAGGGTGAGGCTTCAGGTTTTCTAGCCCTGAGTCAGTGGCTGGCCCATTGTCCCAAGTCTCTCAGACCCTACCGCCAAAACTTGAGAAAACATAGTAGTTCTGTCCTAACACCAGTCCTTTCAGAGATATCTCTGAAACATCTCACGCTTCATATCTCAAGACTTTCAACATCACAGTATCGGGAAGATGGTTCCCTAAGAGCGAGAGGTATAAAGGGTCGTATTTACTCACCTCTGCTAATGCTCTTATGTTCATCCCTCAAACAAGGCGGTTTTGGTTTCCTGGGGGACAGAACCAGTGGCCTTCGCTGGGTTAGGAGGAAGCCTCTTTTCCAGACCTCACTAGGCATTCTCATGCTAAGCATGCGTTTTCCTTCTACGTGTACCTGGAAAACCCCTGTTGTCTTCGGCACAAGCTCTGAAGACTTTCTGTGTCTCTCCACCTCCCACATACGCCTTCTGCCCAGGTAGAGGTAGGCGAGCTTCCTTCCCTCTGCGCTCCTGCGTGGCTCTTCACTTCCCTCTGGCACTTCATATGTACCCTGGCTTAGAAAGCTCTTCCTGGCTGGTCCATTGCACCACTGGCTCTGCCGGATTATTGAGTTTGGGCCTCGGCAGCCAGTACAGGACCTTTCAACTGAGGGTCTTTTACCTGATGTTCAAAGCTTACCAAAGCTTACCCAAACCAGAAAACAGGCCACATGCTTTGTGCCGAAACACTGAAAGCATCCCATTTAAAAAGTAGAACAAAGAAGAACAAAGGCCTTGCTGTCATCACCTTAATTTATCAGCGTTTTGGGTCCTAACCAGTGCCATTAGGCCAAAACACACACACACACACACACACACACCACACACACACACACACACACACACATATATGTAAAGAAAGAAATGAAATCCAGTTTTTTACAGGTGACATTACTATCCGCATAGCAAACCCCAAAGAATAAACTGACAAATCATTAGAACCGATGAAACGCTTGGCAAGTCTGCTGTATGCATCATGAATAAAAACATACACACTGACAACAAACATGCCAACGTGAACTTTTGATATCTTAACATTTACAGTATCTTTAAAATATGTAAAGTGCCCAGAAACACATCTCTCAAAAGAAGTTAAAGTCCAGTCCTTTGGAAAAAAAATTATAAAACATTATGGAATTATGCTGATAAAGTTTTCTGTCTGTCTGTTGGTTTATCTGTCTGTCTCTCTATCTCTATCTGGAGATACATAATTTGTTCATGAACTGGAAAACTCAGTATCATAAAGATGCCATTTCTCTACAAGGTTATCTATAGATTCAAAGTAATTCCAATCAAAATCCCAAAAGGCTTTGTGTGTACTTATGTATTGACAAGCCAATCCTGATATTTACATTAAAGAGTTGACATTCAAGAGCCAGTTCATTGATGAAGCTCAAGCCAGGGGGTATAAATTCCCAGATATCATGAATTAGTAGAGTTATACTAATTAGGGTTTGTGTAATTGATGTGGGGTAGATGCTGTACTCATGGCTCAGAAGAGAAAGCCCAGAGAAAGATTCTCCTGTGTAGGGAAACTTGGTTTACGGCAGAGCTAACACTGCAGATCAGCGTAGAAGGAATAGACTTTTTGATATATGGTGCTGGGTAAATCGTTTATCCGTATAAAAAACAGTTGATCCTCCCTACTTAATACCATACACAAATTAATCAACTCCAGATTGATTAAAGACCTAAAAGCCAAAGGCAAATTTTATGATGCTTAGAATTCAATATAGGAGAGTATCTTCATGATCTCAGGGTAAAGAAAGTTTCTTTAAACAATACACAAAATCAACACATCATAAAGAAAAGTATGATATGCTCATCTGCCTCAAAATTATGATCACTCAAAGAAAACATCAAAAGAGAATGAAAATCCAAGTCATCGACCGAGAAAAGTGTACAGAATAAATAACCCATACAAATCAATACCAAAAAAAGATGAAAAAACTTGACAGAAACATGGGCAAAAGTCTCAAACAAGTTCTGTGTACAGATGAGAGAAATACGTAATGGATGATAAACACCTGAAAAGATGCTTAAGCACATCCACAGTCAACGAAGGTAAATTAAAACCACCCATCAGTCTGGTAAAAATGTAAACTGCCAGAATCAAGGTCGATGTGATCGTGAAGCTACTGGGTCACCTGCACACACTTGTGGGAGTGCCAGATGGCTTGGTGGCTTTGGAGATGGTGACATTGTCCAGTAAAGTTGGAGGTATGCACACTCTGTGCCCCAGACATTTCAGCCCTGAGAATGCACTCATATATACAGATGCTCTTGAATATATGCCCCAGGATGCAAACTAGAATGTTCTTAGCAGCACTGGTGTAAGCCAAATCTGAAAAACAACCCAAATGTCTGGACGGTGGATAAAGAAATAAACGGCATTCTAAGCACATCAGGAAACACAATTTAGCCATGAAGATGAAGGAATTATGGCTATCCACAAGAGCGTGGGTTGTCTTTGGGATGCAACTTGGAGCCATCATCAAACAGATTGTAGAATGATCATAGCTAACACGCACTGAGCCTCCGTTACGTTCCAGGCGCTGTCTAAATGTCTCACGTGAGTGAGCTCACGCAGTCTTCACCAGAACACCAGGAAGCAGGCACCAACAGGATCTCCATTTTGCAGTTGTGAAAACAGGTGCAGTGACGTTTACTCACTTGCCAAAGAATGCCAGCTCCTAACCGGTGGAACCAGTTATCAAAACCCAGCTTGTCTGAGCACAAAATATACCCTGGAGTATGACCCTTTTGACCTAAAGTTCAAGAACGAGCAAAACTAAACATAGCACCTTTCACGAAGCAAACATAAAACATGAAAAATAAAAGCAGGTGAGTGATGAACACAAAATTCAGGACAATTATTCCCTGCGGTGGGCAAGGAGCTGTGATCACAGGAGAGAGAATGAAAACTTCAAAAAATAATGGTAATTTTTAAAAACGGAGAATGAGCCCACATATCCGAACTATTTTATTATTTATACCTTATGCATATTTTGTGATTATTCTTTTCTTTCTAATCGATGTTTAAGACAACTGAAGAAAATGAAGAAAATAAAACCTTGCCAAAGATGGCAGAGAAGGATTTCGTGTTCTTTTCGCATAAAATGTCCTGGATCTCTGCTGATAGAATCCTGAGAAAAGTCCACAGAAGCTCATCTAGATGCAGAGGTTTTATGATTCAGGACACTTTTGTTCAAACAACAATGGCAACCAACGCCTCTAATAGCCATCTAGTCCAAAGGGTCATCACACCAACACGGGGCTTTAAACTCATGACCCCGACTCGGGCCTTCATCCTCCTAATTACAGATCGCAGCTCCTTCCTTTTGCTGCCGATAGAGATATGGGAAATAAAATTCCAGCATCCATCATAAGTCATCCAGAAATGATCTCTCCAGTTACTTAGAATCAGTTTTAAGCAACAAAATTGAAATTATCAGTCAATTTGATGCTACCCTTTACGTTACATCCTGACAGCATTTTTCCAGCTGTAGTAACGACGTAAAGAAGGTCGAACCCTGCTCTCTCTTCCCTCTGTTGCTCAGTAGCATCCCATCGTCCCGTCCCCAAGCTCAGCCCAGCTGTCACCTCCTCTGTGAGGATGTCTCTTCTAATACCACCATACCTTTACCCAAGATTTGCCCCCACTCACTCCTCCGTGTCCCCTTGTACTTTGCACGCACTCGGAACAAAGAACCCCTCATGGGCAAGCCCCTGCCTGCCCACCGTGAGTGGTTTATCTCCCTTCTCATCTAGCACGAACATCCTTCGAGGTGGACTATCAACTGATACGGATCTCTAAACTGTATCCTGAATATCTAACCGCAAAGGTCTTGCATGAAGTCATCTCTCTGCCCAACACACCTAAGCAGTGGCTTAACAGTGACTCATTTTGATCTCTCCTGGGTCTCAGCTGGGCGGGTCCCTCCTAGGCTCCCTCATGGCTCTTTTAAGCTGTTAGCATATTGCATTCAGATGGTTACGTCAACGCTGCACCGGGCTGAATGTCCAAGACGGCCCTTGATTTGTGTGACTGGGACCTAGTGCCCCTCCACTAGCTTCCTTCTATTTCCACGGGACTGTCTCCCAGGGCTACTCCACGAGGCTCGGGCTTCTCACTGCATGGCGGTCAAAGCATAAGACTGGCGGAAGCTGGCTTCGAAGGCAGGAAGCAGAGCTGCCTGGTGGCTAAAACCTCTGTCCGGACTACACGATATCCCTTCTGTCATTCTTCACTTGGTGAAACTGTCACAGGTCCATGCAAGTGGAAGGAGCTGGAGAACTAGATTCTCCTCTGAATGGGGACTGTCCGGATCGTACTACACTCGAGCTTATGGGATGGGAGGTATTGCAGTGGCTATCTTTAGCGGGTGAACCCTACGACAACTTCCCTGTAAAGCTCCCTGTGTGCCAGATCCAGAGCAGAACCTGCTGCGGTCATTGTCACTTAATCTTCTCTGCAACGCTTTGAGATAAGTCCTATTTCCATTCCATAGGCAGAGAAGATGCAGCTCGGAGAGGCTAAATAAATGCCTAAAATGTCACCGCTGGTAAGCGACAGAGCTGATACACCCGTTAGATCACCCCAGAGCCCATGCTTTTCATCGCCGAAGTATTTGGCCTCCTCACCGTGGGAGCTAAGTAAGTGTTCGAACTTGACACCTTCTTTCTCGAATTAGCTCACCATGGCTCTTTTAAGCTGTTAGCATATACTTCTTAAAAAACATCCCTTTTCTCTAAAAAATAATAGAGAAGAAGGGAAAGCAAGAACACAGAACTGGGCAGGAGATACTCTTAAGTCTGCTACGCGACATTTAGCCCACGATCAAAACTGCTTTGCTCCTGGTGGTGACCTCTGGCCTCTCTTCACCAGGAATTCTGAAGTTCCAGGCACCAGGCCTCCAGGAAACCATTTCCTCTTTCTAATGCACGTGTTTTCCAGGACTTCCTGATATTGGCTCCAAGTCATATCCATCCCAAACTTTTGGGAACATTTTTAGCCCTTGATATCAGGTGCGTTCGGATATGACCAAAGGTTTTCACGAAGTCAACTTCCCTCTCTTCCTATGTTTTATCTTGGTGGGGAGGGGTGTTGGGTACGTGGAAAGTAGACCACGCTAATGGCCGATGGTGTGGAGCCCCCAGCCGTGCATGCGGGACCTTACTTCCAACTTCTCTGCACGTTTACATAATCAAATGCTACGCGATCGTTACACATTGTCACTGTGGGTCAGGTCTTTCGAACGCTGCTGGTCTGGCTTATAGGACTCCCCGGGGTGTTTGGTTTTTTTATTGCCAGGTAATAAAACGTAGCATCTTCACATTTAGACGTGATCATGTTAATAGGGCTCGTCAAATTCGTTCACGAGTTATGCTGATTTCCCAGTAGCAGAAGCATATAAAAATAGTCACATAAAATATGAGATGCCTAAATGATGGGAGATCGCATAGGTATCAAAACAACTTTAGTGACATAGGAAAAACGCTTATGATATATTATAAGTTCAAAAGTGAAAATAGGATGCACCGTTGCATAAGAAAGCCTAAAAAGTAACATCCGATAACGCTGACCCCTTTTTAGTGTTTCGATTAGTGGTAGTTTTTCTTTGTATATTTTTTTTGTATTTTTAAATTTTCTAACATGAATACACATTACTCGTATGATAACGAAAAATTCAAATATTAAAATAAGTCACAGCCTTCTTTGCTCTTTGTGACATTTTTAAAGGCCATAATCATGAAAAGTCCAAGCTTGTGGACAGTCAGCAGGGGACAAGTTTGTTCAGCTGGAAGTTTCTCAAGTGAGGTAAGTCAGCTAGTTTCATCACCAGCTGGCAATTTTGCCATTAAGGGAAGAAGGAAAGCTGTCTTAAAATTCCTCATTGTCCCATCACACCCATGTTCACGAGTGCCAGGGCTGACACACCTGCTGCTCCTGCAAAGGTACCACCGACCACGTCTGCAACCCCCGGTGAAGCCTCGCCCTGCATCTTGGCTGTGTTCCCTCACAGCTTGTGGGTTTTTAATGACCAGCCAACCACGAAGCTGAGTCCTAGCGATGCGACTTTGATAGCTCTAGAGGATGGATCTGCTTGGCCTAAGGCTCGGTTCGTAAGGACTCCTGGGTGACTAGGAAGGCAGCCACTGACTACTCTGCTGGGTGCAGGATTTCTGCTTCTTGTTTCCCCAGATTTACACTTATTAATTCCTGCAAATCAAAATGAAGTCACTCCCTGAGGTCGAAGGTAGGGGTTGTTCACATCTATCATGAAGGAAAGTAATGGCCTGGAGCTTATAAAGAGTTTTATCATGCATACGTAGAGAGGGAAATATTTATGGGGCATCTCCTGTGTGCCAGACATTGAGCTGGGTCCTTCTGAGAGGACCCGATATCCTTCCTCACCTGGCAATTGAGTGAATTTTGTCATGCGAGGTTTCAAAGAAGAAATACGCCTCTCCTAAGCAAAGCAGCCATTCAGTTCAGGGATGCGTGCTTGATGAGAAGTACACAGGGATAATTCCTGAGTCGTTGTGAAGCAGTTCAGTACAGGGCAAAGGTCACAGATTTTGGAATCAGAGAGATGTGGCTCTGAAGTCGGGACAGCGCTATCCCAAGGTCGGGCGGGTGTTTATGTGGCGGCTCGGGAAGGGTGTTTGAGTGCTGAGTGGAGAGACAGCAGGGCCCAGATTCCCATGCGAAATGACTTAGCAGGGTGTCTGGCCTGAAGAATGTTTTATTCTCTTGACTCTTTTATTCTCCAAATTAGACAACGAATTCGAACGAGAACGTGTTACAGGGAAATTTCGTCATTTTGCTTAGCCAAGTGCGTGGCTCGATGCGCGATCCTAACTTCAAGCCATTCCGTTGGTGTCAATGCAAAGAGGAACTTATTGCTGGATGTCGTGAGCCCTTTGCCAGGGCATTCGGCAAGTCTCGATTCTATCCCACGCGGCTATTGCTAACGGGGTTACCACCCAGTTACAGCCCAGCGTGGAAGCTTAAATTGCATACCTCGGAGGCTCTCCTAGCTCTCAAACTACTTCATCGTTACACCTTGTTTACCCTCAAAACTCTTTCCAAAATTAATAAATATAAAAGACAAGTTTCCCAACGCAAGGGAAAAAACTAGGTTATTGCCAGATAATTTGATCGAACCTGTGTTCCTGTGTAATAACAGATGATCGTGGTGTAATTGCATTACCTGTGACAAGACCACATAGCATTGCACGCAGGGGACCGTAGTGACACAGCCTACTCTCACCCTTCCAGAGGATAGAGTATTAAGTTTAGTCTCGGCAATAAAACCGCCTCATAAAACTTTATGGGTAACGACAGAGATGTCCAACACCAAGGTCAAGGTACTATAAGCCACGGGATAAAATGCAGGTCTGCCATTCTCTATCCAAATTTGAAGGATTCAGAATATTTTGGGTTTTAGAAAAGAAATATTGTGCATGGACTGGATACCACGTAATATCCCCAGTAAGTTCTGGAATAACACCTGGTCATTAAACACACTCATATTTCTGCCGTGACGTGTGGACGTTCACACCAAGTGGGCTCAGTGAAGAACATACACAACTTTGCCTTATTGCAGGTCAAGCTTTGCTGTCAAATTAGTTACAAAAATATTTCAGTATTTGGAAGCCTTTTGACTTTGGAATTGCGGATGAGGGGTCATGAACTTTATTTAAATACTAACCTTTAAACGCTGTGATTTTGAAGAAGTTTTAATAAGAGGGGACAATGCTCATAATGTAAAACAGTATTATTGAATGAGTGACGGAAAACAATAAGTGTTTTAGAAGTAGGTTTCCCAAAACCTTAAAATATTACACAGAAATATAGAAAAATGACTTAAGAAATCTTTAGCCAAAGAGTGGTTGTTTTTGGGTGACGGGATCAGGGGTGAGTGTTGTTTTCTTTGCACTTTTGTATATTTTCTAAAATTTCCATGAGGATTAGAAATAGTTAAACAACACACAAAGCTAGCTGACCGTTAGTTAGACCTTTTCAGGGTATTTTAAAGAGGACGCTTTGGGGGCTCTTGCCGTCCAGAATGTGTGTGAACGTTTTTCTCTTGAGTTCCCAAAGCCTAAACTGACTGCATCACCCTCTCTGGGGGTTCCCCAAGGAGGAGGTTGGATTCCAGGTTTTCTGCTATGGGAATAAGTGTGCAAACCACTGTTTTTTCTTTCTTTTTTTCGTTTTTTTTTTTAATTTTAATTTTTTTTTTTTTAGTTCTACCTTCACTGAAATGTGAAATAATGACTATTTCTGAGTGCCCTTTGGGCATTCTGGTGGTGGGGTATCTCGTCCCTGCTCCAACCATATACCTGTGACAACAAGTGGCCTGCCCCCCAAAACATGTCATTACTGGAAAAGGTATTCACGGAACCCCGACGCACACATCCTGGACCCCGGCCTCTCAGGCTCGGTCCGGACACCGGAAGAGCCCTTCCCAGGAGGGGCACTGTGGCGCCCTCCCTCAGCTGGGGTTCCAGGATCTGACTCCCATTCCCGTGAGGGGATTCGAGCTCACGGCGACAGGGAGGTACTTACTGCCTGTTCATTGTTCTTGGCACCCGGCAAATGAGAGGGATCTTCGACTCAGCCTGTGGAAACAAAAGCAAACCCATTAGTGCGCCTCCCACCGCACGTTTTAATTCTGGGGAGCATGCTGCTGCTGCTTCTTGTTAAAACAGGATACAGGTGCCGGCCTAGAGGAGAGTCGGAGAGAGAATCAATCGAGGTCAATAATTGGTTTATTTCTGGAGCGGGGTTGGGGGGCGGGAGGGGGGACAGGGGGAGGCTCGTCCCTGACAGGCTGTCCTCTTTCTGTCAGCATTCATCCCATCTGCCCCGGGGAGCAGAGCAAAGCTCTCCTGAGCCCGCTTCTCCCTGGCGTGTTCTCCCCCCGGGCCCTCGGCCGGCTCTGCTCTCGGAGCTGGGATGCTTTTCCATTCAAAGTGTGACTTGGCCGTGAAATATTTATTGGGAGTTACATTTATGTACTGCTTCACGTAGGACGCAGCATTTTACTTGAGGCTCGTAGTCTCCCATGTAGGAGAGATGGTGAGCCCCATTTACCATGTAAATTAGCATCAGAGCCCCTGGGAGCGGTCGATAAGGGTTATATGTCAGTCAACGGTCATATTTAATCTACACAAAGGCCTTGGGAGGTATAAAGGATATTCCTCACTGTATTAGTTAGGGTTCCAGCCAGAAGCAGATGGCACCCTCAAATCAGGTAATTTGAGAAGAGTTTAATAAAGAGCCCAGTTAAAAGGTGTGGGCAGGGCGTAGGGAATCCACCAAGGACAGCGAAGGACCCGGAGGTGCGGTTAGCGTGCCCGGTCTTGCAGGGGAGAGGCGAGCCACTGGGGCACAGAGACAGAGCTGGTGGAAAGGGGACTGTGGCTTCCAGGTAGGGACCCTCAGAAAGGGAGCTGCGGTGCATGGAATAAACACCCCCATCTCACGCCCCCCTGGCCCCGGACCTCCTGCTGCTGTCTCTCATCGGCTGAACACAGCAGGCAGCCGGGGGCGAGGAGTCACCAACACAGAATCTACTCATCAGCCTCCTGCGGCTTCCGGCCGAGTGCAGGTGGGAAGAGTAGATACCACAGGGAATGAGGTTCGTGGAGGTTAAACTGTGTGCCCCAGATCAGCCATCCGCAATAAAAGCCCAGATCCACAGGACTCAGAAATCCCATTTCCTAGCCAGTTACCCTAATGCACTCCACTGAGCCAGTTACCCTAATGCACTCCATCCAACCATCCATCCATCCGTCCATCCATCTGTCCATCCACTCACCCATCCATCTATCCAACTGCCATTTCCTGAAAACTTACTTTGTGAAAATATTGTGTCCATAAGACACAGTCTCTGCCCATTCGGCACTGTTAAAACTCAAGGACATCATTTCCGCATCCCCCTGTGATGGCTGTCATCGAAGTGCTTTGTAAAAACAGATGCACATAAGACAAAACAAAACGCAGGCCAACTCTGCCTCGGAGAGCCAGGGGAATCATCATAATGGAGATAGTACCCGAGCTGGGTCTTGCGGACTAAGTCTGTGAGTCCTAGGCTCAGACTTAGGGAAGGTGTCTGGGCAAATGGAGGGCCATGTGCAAAGCTGTGAAGATCTTAAAATGCATAGTGTGCCAGAGGGGCTTTGCGCAGAGGTCAGCCATCTGGATGTTGGTAGAAAGCGGAAAAGAACTTGGGAATGTCCATTGGATTCTAATTGTCAAAGACCATGCATGCCGATGGGCGAGATTTGGCCTGGAGCTGTGTGATCTTGGATAGTAACTGCAGGAAAGCTGCTAAAGAGCTAGGACTCAGCTCCAGGTCCCCAAACATCCTGTGTATCGTCCCACGTGCCTCGTCTTATGCTTCTAGGTCAGCGAATGCCGGCAGGAGAAGGAAGGCAGCTCCTGGGCTCTTATTCATTGAATATCCTCTCTGGATGCAGTGCGGAGGGTCCAGTCACGGCCTCCTTCAGAAGCTGTCCCTCTACGGTGGTGAGAAGGGGACTTGAATCTTAGCCGATATCACACGAACGATGCACACCCAACACTGTGAGTCCTGCATGGGAAGCTGAGGGACTCTGTTCAGTTGCAGGGCTGCCATTAACGAGCTGTGTGATCGCTTGGTCTCTCCACATTTGGAAGTGCTAGCATCCGCATCTTTCTTTCACGGTACTGTTTTAAGTGTGAACGAAGCTGATGCATATGAAAATGTCTTGCAAACTATAAAGTACCATGGACATAGGGACAGACGATTACTTGTATAACGAAGTGAAGTTTGCAAGTTGCTTTAACGTCAGTTGTGGTATATCTGGGTATCTAGGGTTTTATTGGCCATGACTTTTAGATATTGATATTTATAGGGATTAAACTATCTTGGATCAGAGGCCTGGAGAGGTAGCCAGAGAAGCTGTTTTCTGGCCCTGCCCCTGTCACCTACTGAATAGCCTCAAACAAGGCATTGGGACGCTCTGGGACTCAGTTTTGTCCCCTGAAAAATAAGCCGTTTGCTCCCAATAGGTCTCTTTCAGCTCAAAGATTTCATAGAAAAGTTCCATTTAAGAAACTACAATCCATTGGTATTTGGTGGTGAAAATAGTTTTAAAAAGCTGGAAATAGGTTATTACGGTTCCTACATTTTATTGTCGTTTCTAATTTCCTTGCAGAGCGAAATCGGAGAAGACTCTGACAAAGCACTAACACACAGGACGTCGGGGAGGGACGAGGCGGCGAGGGGATCCTTAACCTCTGCCTTGCACTTAAACCTTGGCACATTATTTTATCTGTAACTTCAGTGCTTATTAGGTTTGGATTTCAAAATCTTAACAAAAGTTCACAAAAGGTATTTTACTAGCAGCTTTCGAGAGATGCGAGCGATCTTCTGTGTAAAAAGAATTGAAAAATGTCACGAAGAGAGGCCAAACTTTCGTGGCATTTAAAAAGCAGAATTTGGGGTTTCAGTGACCCTTGTGAGAGCAGGAGTCAGCCAGGTGGTGTCGTCAGCATGACAGATGAACGGCACTCTCTAAGGCAAACAGCTCTTTGCTCTGCTCAGAATCTCTAAGACCCGAGAGCACCAGAGTCTTGTCTTTTCTTCTTTTTTTTAAAAAAATCAGATCTAAGTCGTTTTGTAAAGGATGTGGTGAATCAGATAGAATTTCACATCCATAGGTTTTAGGAAGGTAATATGCCATGGGAAAGACCAGGCCCTTCCCTTCCTGATGTGCGTTATTGTCAAAAAGAATGCAATGAACCTGGAATGCTGCTGTGTGTGTCAGACAGAATTTCACGTCCATCAGTTGTGGGATAAATAAACCGGTGCTGCCAACCATCGGCCTTGACACGTTTTCGTCTGTGTTAGGGCAACTATCTACCTGCTTTGAGCCTCAGTTTGCTTATCTGTAAAGTGGGGGTAACGCTGCAGCTGTCTGTAGGGCTCTTATGAGGACTGCATGAGAACTTAAGATACCTAAGACATGGAGCAATAGTGATGAATGACAATCTGAGCTTTCAGAGGAACTAGGTGCCCTATATATAACTTTCGGGTTTTGGTCTCCAGAAATGAGGAGCGCCTACCTGTTGTTCAAGGGGTGAGCATGAATCTCGTACCTGTCTACCCCTCACAATTAACGGGGGAGCTTTAAAAACTGCTGATGTCTCGGGAAGGTCCACTCAGTTGTTCTGGGTTGCAGCCCGGGTCTTGATTTTTTTCTTGATGCCCCGGGTATTGTAATGGGCAGTAAGGCAGAAGGAAGTGGACACAGAGGCATCAGTCCTTCTCGTCTGCAAATGCCACTGCCACTCACTGACGTCTTCTCATTCCGAGGGAAAGTACCAAATGACCACACTTTCATTTGCATTGGCGTCCCGAGCTCATCCTCGACGGAAATGCAGGAACCGTCGCTGCTCGTAAAGAATCTTCCCTAATTCAGAGTTACTTCTGCGTTAATTTTCAGTGAACTGTTTACAGAAAATGTACCACATCCAAACGTTTATGACACAGATGACATTGGGAATGGCGTCTAACCTCACCGAGCAGCCATTTCTGTCAGTCCAGTCTACGGGTGACGAGTGAGTGAAACTCAGGCTCACGCACCTGTCATCGAGGTCGGCTTGGTCCAGGGATGCTGCAGACTTTTGCTGAGGATCTACTATGTGCTGGGCACCACCTGGATGTTAGGGTTTAGAGACCACAGAGCAAGGCTCTGTCCTCATGCACTTGAGTGTTTTCTCCATAGTGCTGTAAATGATCGCAATGTGTAAGATTAAATAGGGACTTGTTAATAATAGAGGAACAAAAGGTGATATTGGCTTGCAGAGGAAGTCACCCCAGGAGGGAATCCATGTGGCTCCCTGGGGGGTCAGTAGAAGAGGTTCCTCTCAGCTCCTTTATCAAGCTCCTTAGGAGCCAGCCTGCTCTCTACCTGGGGCATGATCATGAGGGACATCGCCTCTGGGCTGAGGGCCCCCCTGCCTGCAGGTCTTTCTTCACGGGACTTCCGGAGACTGTCCAAGATCAAAGAGGATTTTGGGGACCGCGAGAGGCAGCTCCCCAGCGTGGGGAAGATCTCATCGTGGTCTGCACATTCACTTTCTGTAGGAACTGGGGCACTTATTTTAGCTTCTCTTTCTAGTTAGCCACAGAAATAAAGCCTAAGTATGGCTCTTAGTCGAAGTGAAGCTCAGGGCCATCTGTCCGTCACAGCAGGGCACTTGGTGCAAATGGCTCTGCTGTGGGGATCCTGGCAGACACACTCCGGTGGCTCAAGAGGAGACCGGGCCCTGCCTGCAGGGGTCCACGGTAAGGGAGGGGCGGGGCAGGAGGAGACCCTGGGCCCTCGGGGGAGCACAGGGAGAGACCATCCCTTTCCGTGATGCCTGTTCATTTCTGCAACGAGGGAAAATGCCAAATGCATTACGAGTCAGACACCCTTGCGAATCAAACCACAAACGCCAACCTGGGCGTGAAAACCACGTGGCTGTAATGCACAGGCAAAGGGCCAGAATACGCTGAAGCTCGGTTTCATTTGGCTTAGAAATCTATGCTTGCATTGCGACGATAGCATTTCCACAGGGCTCACAGGTCGGAAGGAGCTGGGTCTCCGTGCGTGTCAAAATGAACCCCAGTTTGAGAAACACTGCTCTAGCCTACGTGGCCTCCCTGGAAGGCTCACTTCGCTCCCCTCCGGGTATGACCAAGGCCACGTGAGCGAGCTGCACAGCATGGGTGCTGGCCTGTGAGTAAGGGGTTCCTGCCCCAACCACCCATTCGGCCAAACGAGCCCACGGTTTTGGAGGCGATCGATTGATTGCTTGGTGGGTTTGAAAGGCACTTTGTTGAGATCGTGAATTTAGTGGTTGAAACACATAAGTATTTCAGAAAACTAAAGTAAAGGACGGAGGGTGTTCCGGTTTGGGAGTGAGCTTAAGACGTCCAAAGATCGTCCATCCCATTGAGCGTCGAAACCGGGGCGGCTGCTTCCGAGCTTGTGACCCACCTGCGGGGTCTCAGCAGACGCGTTAGGAGGAAAAGACGCGTTTCGTAAGCAGATTGGATTTTGGTGCGGATCTTAATCCGAAAATAATTAATACCCTTATGGTATCATTAGCGGTTTGCACAGCTGGAAGTATGTAAAGAAACACATCCCATTTCCTCGTTTTATCCTGGGGAACACTGGTTCTCCACTAGGGGATTCACCGGTGCTACCAAACCGGGCTCGCAAAGAGACATTTGCTCATAAATATTTCTGCTGCATTTCACCCGATCCGAAATTAACATTTCATGAAGGGAAAACAATGCTTTTCAGTCTAGAAATGTTTTTGCTCTCAAACGTTCCTCACTTATTCCTCGAAGATAAAGCTTATAAAAATGCTAGCCCCTGTTCGTTTCAAAGTTTAAGAGCCATCATTCTAATAATGACAATCTACCCAAAGAGAGGTAGGAAATGACTAGAAGCAAACTACGAATTGCTGAAGAGAATATTAAAATCAGGAAGGTCAGACATAGCCGTGCCACTCAAACTGGGTCAAGGCTGGAAGAGAAGATCTAAATTAAGACTCCATGCTTTTTCTCATTAAGACAGGAAAACAAAGAAAGGACTGAATGTAAAATACATACAACATACATCTGATTCTCTCTACACAATTATATCGAGCAAATCCAAAATGATGGATATTATTTGGAGTTGAGGGAGGGAGTAACGTGTGTATATTTGGGAAGGAGGGTCGGGGGGTGGGGGGAGAGAAAGAGGGGGTGCGGAGAGAGGACACATGTAATGAACTTTGAGTAAACATTTTGAAATCAAGAGTTCTCAGATATCTATCCATTGGGTCATAATTTTACGTATTTTTCTCTATTTTCATATCAAAATGATTAACTTACATTTTAGAGATGTTCTTACTTAGAAAAAGAAATATGATGATTGGATTTCTAATTCTATCCCCTGGTCAGGGCGATCAGCTAAACTGGATTAAATGCAACATTTAATTTTATTGGATTTCTGACGAACGGAGGCATTGAAGTCAAATGGATTGTTACAGGTTTTTTTTTTCCTCTCCTAGTTTTTCTGCTATTATGAGTGGGCATTTTTTAAAAAGAAATATTTTGAAACTGTGTTGGTAACAAGTAACTTCCCTTAAATATCTTGAGGCAAAGTGTGCGTACATTCGTTTTTTTTTTTTTTTTTTAAATGATTTTGGAAAAAACCTTAATGAGCCCTTGAAATCTCCAGTTCTGGAATTTATTACTCCTGGTAGTTGTTTTCAAAAGCCATCTCTGTTTCTCTTTTGTGGAAGAGGCTCCTTTTGTTCAGTATTTTTTTTTCCCTCCCCTTTATTCCATTCTGTGGTAAATAGTCTGTCTCTTTACTCTCTCTTTTCTCATTCATTCTATTTCCTCTTCCTCTTCTCTTCCTTCTGCCCTCCCTCCTTTCTTCCTCAATGTTCCTCCTCCCTATCTTCTTTCTTTCTGTTCTTTGATATTAAAGTTGTGTTACCATTCAGATAAAATGAGACTCTAGGAAAAAAAAAATGATCAACAGCCTCATTAGAAGTTTTCTTCTTTTTTTTTGGAAAGTTTACGTGTTTACCTCATCCCTGTTTTCCCTTGGCTCTCTCACAGGAGGGTAGGACCACGCCGAACGGGGGAGGGTACTGGCAGGCCAGTGACAGACTCTCCACTGACTGATGAATGCCTGAGGGGCAGTCCTGACGGTGCATTTTAGGAATAAAGGAAGGTGTAAGAAAGTACACCGAGATTCAGGGATTGAGATATACATGCCTCAACTCAGAGGCCAGCCCTATCTCCTGCGGACATTGCGAACACCACAGCCCAGAGCTGAAGGCACCGTCTTTCTTTAAACAGTCATTTGCTAAGCACCTGCCATATTCTAGTCATTTCTTGAGGAGCTGTTTCATGATAAGAAGAGCCTCAAAGAAATTTCAGAGAAACTTAAAGTCTAAAGAAGAGGCATGAAAAACCAGGTCATCGAACCAAGAATGAACTAAGAGTAATGTAATAAAAATGATAATGATGATGATGATGATGATGATGATGATGATAATAATAATAATAATAATAATAATAATACCACTTACTGAATGCCAGAAGCCTATGTAGAACATCCTGTTTAATTTAGATCCTGCCATAAGGCAACGATCTGAATGACTCAGAGTTTTCAGTATTAAACAATTCCGTCGTTTTGTTCAGCAAGAGTCCTCTTAAGCCAAATTTGCCCAGTGAACAAACGCACAGTATGAATTCAGATGAGATCATCACCTAATTTGTAACATCAAGTGCATTTAGAGCTTAACTCCCGAACTGAACTTCCTCCCAATGATTTTAACTCTTTTTCTGTCCTTCCTTCAGGAGGCTTCCCTAGCGCGCTGTCGGGCAGACTGGTCTGTAAGCCCAGGGATGCTGAATTGTACAACTCGAGTCTCAGTATCTCTAGCCTGAAAAATGGAGATATATAAGCACTCACCCTTCTTCGAAGACCAAACGAGATCATGGAAGTGAGAGTCTTTTGTAAACTCTAAGCTGGTACGCAAGCATAATTCGACAGGTAATTACTGAGCAATTTCTATGTTGTCTGTACCACGAAGGACCCCGAGGATGTGAAATTGGCCAGGAAAGTCTTCTAAAAACATTTCTATCATTTTCATGAAATCTTAGTATCTTCCGAGGATTGGTACACGTGGGGAGTTGTAAGACGCTACTAAGGCTTCGATAGATGAATAATTAAATACAGAGATGATGATTAGCTTGCTAGAGAAATCACCCGAAAATAGAACTTCTTTAGGTCGAAATAGTTAACAAGGGACAAAAGGCCGAACGACCTAATGATGGTTTGTCTGAAGGTAAATTAAACTCGTGATAATTGTACAAAAATGATAACATCGACTACCATTTCATTGCTAGATACTGTAGTATGTAATTTTTATGTATTGTATCTCATCTCTCACCACAAATCCAGAAGTTAGGTGTTGCAATTCCGTTTTATAAAGGTTCGCTTGAGGAATTCTGAACGATTAAATAATTCGTTTAAAAGCATTCTGCTAAGAAGTGACAGTCTGAATCCCATCCCAGCTTATCTGTTTCTCAAAGACTGGAACGGAAGTAGGAGTCTAGGATAAGCAGAGAGTGGGGGTGTTCTCCGGGAATTCCCAGACAGTTGGAACTGGTCAGCAGATCCGAGACTTGCCCAGGAGTCAGGGTGCCCTGATCCATGAAGGTCAGTAAGTAGTCGTGTGGCAGACTGGCTCCTAGGCCCCTATCAGGACATCGGACCGTCAGTAGCTTGGCTGGTCCAGCTCTTGTAATGACGCAGCTTTGACCTGGTGTTCAAGTTTCCTGTGTAGATTTGCCTCCTGTGTGTGTCTGTGGCGGGGGGGGGGGACTTATAGTTGGGTATACTTTTAACTGTCAAACAAAGTCACAGAACATGGATGTATGGGCCGGAATGCTGGAGCGAGACAACACCCCTGGGCCCCACAGCTCCGAGTGCCTTGTACGACATGAGCTTTCTGAATCTGCAAAGCCGATGGCTAAACTCCGGTCCCTGGGGACTCCACGAAGGAGGTTGAGCTTGGGCTCTTAGCCACTTTCCCCTTTGTCTCATGCTAAATTTAACCGAGAACCCACCGCGATTGAAGGCTGTGCCCTTGGACACGTGGATGTTAAATTTCCATGGTGTGTCCAGAGCTTTTGGCTCATTCTAGCTCAGGTAGCCAACAGCGATGCACAGGGTCACTTAACGTGGTGGAGTTCCATTTCTCAGGCTTATGTACTTGGGAGACAATGTTTCAATTCACATCTCCAAAGGAAACACAAAATCCAACCGACATATTTTGCTATTGCTTGTGGTCTATCTGGGAGTCTGAAACGCTGATTAGCTTGAGGGAAAGCATTACGATCGTGACCCTGAAATCATCCAGCAGGGAATGGATGGAGGGCTGGGCGAAGAGCGGGAATTTGGGATCCTGGTAGACCTGGGTCTCTTTTCTATCTTTCCCTCTTATTCACTGTGTGAAATGGACGGTGTATGGAGTCTCTCTGGCCCTCAGCATCCTCTTCCATGGAGTAAGCATAAGTAGGCTTATTTAAAAAAATGAGAAGCCGTGACTATTCCTTGTTCAGCACGTATGAGGCACTCTAATGACAATTTACCAGATATTGCTATTTGGAGGATATGATTAAACTTAAGCTGAAGAATCATGATAACGATTCCCAGTATAGTCTGTCTAAAAAGTAACAACACCACCACCATCACACAAATATTTCCATGATGGCTGTTTTCCATAATTTTGTGATTCGCGGTTGTTGTTCTTTATTAAGTACTCATATTTGATCCACATATCCTGATGTTATCTTATTGATACCTTACTCTGCAAAATCACTGGATGTTTTGGTTCAATCTGTTAAAAAGTCTTAAGTATAACTTAGATTCAAGTACTTATCTCCATTTAATGATTTGAGCCCTTTGAACGCTCTCTCTCTCTCTCACACGAGGATGGGTAGGCACAGCCCGGGTAACTCTCCAGAGGTCAGGTAGACCCTGGCGGTTGCCTGTGATGGCGGCTGTAAGTGCTTCGTGTAGTGGTATTCCTAAAGGGATACTCCTAGATCCGGCTCTGCTTCTCCCTGTGTGGCGTCGGCGACGACACCACGCTGCTGCCATCTGTCCATTTCCCGAATGTCTCTTCCTCGTCAGACACCGCATACGAATACAGACAGTGGATTCACTCGCACCCTCAAAGCAACCCGCGGAATGTACACTACCGGCAGCTAACCGAAGCTAGGAGCGGTTTAAGCCACTTAGCCAAACACACACTCCATTTGCTTTCGGGTTTGCCTGATCTCAAAGCCTCCTCCCTTTCCACGTCTCCATGCTGTCCACCTTCATCCACTTCTCTGAGCCCCAGTTTCATCTTTTAAATGACCTAATATTGCTCTGCCAACTTCATCGAGTTGTTAAGATCATTAAATTCATTAAATAAGAACATCTGTCCGAAGGCTCTGTAGATCCTACAAGACTATGCAACTGTGATATATATTACTAGTCTCTAATAAGATTATTAAAATAAAATATTCATACTTTTCTCTGTATTAATAAATTCCGTGGCCATTCTGGGCATGAGTTAGGAATAAGGCCAGAGCTGATTTGGGGAGAGGAAGAGCCTCCATTTGGAGAAAGAGCCTCCATTTGTTGAGTACATATAAAATGTTAATATGTACGTATTTTATTTAATATAAAGATTGTATTATCAAGGCTAAATAGTTTTCAATACAAATGTTACGTGATCCATTATAACGAGGTAGGAATCAAAGATCAGAAGAGATAAAGTAACACGCCTGGTCCAACGGGCAGAGTTTGGATCCTGAATAACTTGGTCATTTATTAAATTTTACAGTCTTTTCAAGGTGGCACCTGACTCATGGCAAAGTGAGCTAGAAACAGGGTTTCCCGGTGGTAAGGCCAGAGCTGGCCAGATGGTACAGAAAACTACAGCCCTTGGTTTTACAATGGTCTCGTTCATAGAGTCATCTGAGAAAGCTCCTTGGAGGGAAGGAAGAGACATGTCACCATGACGATGGCCAGTGCCAAAGACCACACTAGGAATGGATTTAAAGAGAACCGTGAAGCTGCGAAGGAACTGGCCATCGTCCCTACCAGTCAGCTCAGGTGCAAATCATTGTGGATTTGACTTTGTTACACCATTAGCGACTGGCAGCCTTGACCGTTTACTTGGCCACTCAAGTTCTTCATCTATACTTTGAGGCATTACCTGACTTTGGGAGTCAAGAATTCAGTGAGTCAATGCATGGAGACTGGCCGGCAAAAGGCAGAGTGACAGGTGCTAGCCGCCCTTCCTGCTTCTCTGGGGCACATTTTAACTTAAGTTTCTCAAAGAATTTCTGAAACTTTGTCATTTCTCTGGTAGACCTCCGATTAGACGAACCTGCCATTGTCTTCATGATTTTTCAAATAACTATTCCCTGGGGTTCGAGGGGACCCTGGGAATCCAGACAAACGACACCACTGAGGGGCTGTGCCACAGTATAGATAAAGAGGATAATCAGATAAATAACATTAGCACAAAATAACACAATCAGTATAGAAAGTTCGGCCGCATCGGCATCTTTCTAAGTACAGGGACCTCGACGACGCTCACTCTCTTTTCTGTCTCACTCTAGTTTATCATTCGTTTGTTCTCTCCAAGGAGAACCTGGCGGAGGTGCCTCCTGGCCCCCTTCGAGGTGAGCGTTTCACCCCAACTTTCTCTCATTCAGGCACCTTGTCCCCACGAGCGGAAGCCCGGTCTGCACGATTCTATAGTCACATCAAAGCAGAAATAAAACCATGGCGATTTAGAAAATTAAAAAAATATACATCTCCACAGGGGCTGCAGGAGGTAACTTCCCCTTTCAAGTGACCTACTTTGAATCAAGGCGGCCCTCCTAGTGGGCTGTCCCCATGATGGGCAGCCAAGAAAGCTAGCGACGGGCCCGGCCTCCCGAGTTTTGTAGCCATCGTTCTGGCGGGGGTGGGGGGGGTGGGGTTCCAACTCCAGAAAGAGGAGAATGAAAACAGTTAGCCTTTTAATGTTTTATGGGTGGACATCTCGAGTCTTTCTTCCAGCAGACTGAAAGGATCTTTAAACAATGAGTGAAGAAAGCTGGCCTTTTTTCATGCATTATGATGCTGGATAGCAGGCCCCGCACTCCACTTAGACCGTGAGATGCCTGCTCAGATGGAGCCGGCCCGCTTAGTTTACCTGAGCTGCGTGGGGAGCGCCCGAGGCCCCGTGCTGAGATGTCGGTCTCCCGCGTGGGGGGCTGTGGTGGCATGGTGAGCTCCAGGAGCGGGGGATCCGTAAGGCAGCGGGTTGAATGACACTCAATGCCACACAATGTCCTCTGGCAGAAGCTCCTCCTAAGTTTGGTTTCCTGTGACATGCAGCCGCAGACCTGGGGCGGTGTGACCTGTGCTCGGGTGGGACTTCCTCTTCTTGAGTTGAAATGCAGTAAATGAATTAAAGGAGGCCGTAGGAGGCTGAGGGCTCTCAACCCGAAGGATGCCCTTAAAGCCACACAGTGTCCTTATGTGGCACTCCACAATTTCCAGAAAACACTGAAATGGATTGCCGAGCGACGTTCAAACGTAAAAGGTGGGTTTTGCTAGACGTGTTTCGCGAGCACACGGAATAACTAATCACCTGATGTTGCCAGCGGCTTCCTGAGACCTATCAAGACACAGGGGCCAGGTCCATCCGGGGTCATGGAGAGACACGGGGACTGGGATGAGGAACGCCTGCCTTATTCCTGCTGTATTAATGATGAGTTATGGGGTCTTGGGCAAGTTTCGGTTGACTTTCCAACTAGTTTCCACGTGTACGATTGAGGGATAATAATCACATTTATATTTTAGAGATATTCCAAGAAATGAACATCGCAGTGTAAATAAAGACACTTAGCAATGTTTGGGGTATACGTTGAGCACTCGGAGTGTTTTAATTCCTCTTTGCCTTAACCCTGTTCATTTAAGCTGGCAGCAAGTCCTTGCAAGTGTCCACCGTTCCCTTCGTTCTGGCCGCTGGACACTCTAGTTTTATATAAATTGATGTGAAATTCCACAATAAACCCAGCATCCCTTAAAATAAATGCAAAGGTAGAAGTTCATGTTTTCTTAAGTAAATACCTCTGGCTCTGACCTAACGTACATGCCGAAGGTAGCGCGGACGCAGCCATCGTTAAATGCCTGGTGGAAAAGCCAGCAGAACTCCCTGGAGGGAAAGGCTCCTGAAGAGAGCAGTGGGAACACAGCCCAGAAGCATCTAGAGAGACAGGCTGCACCCTCCCTGAGCCGGAGCCACGCGTCCCATCCCATGTCGTCCTACATCTCACGGTCTGGGAAATCCCCCACATGCATCTTCTGTTTGGGTGACAATTCATTTCGTGGTAATTGCTTCCTGGGTTCTTACCTCTCGCCCTCTACCCTCCGTCCCCCACCTGCGTAGTTTATGGGCCTGTGGACCCCGAGACATATGAGGGGGTACTGGGAAAATCTGAGGAGTTCCAGGTGCTGGGGGCCAGGTCAAAATTACCCAGCTCTATCCCTGAAAGGCTCCGTGGCTTTGAGCAAAGGACTCGACCATTCTGAGTCTCCTTCGTAAAAGGGAGTGAGGATGCTTGGAGGGGTGACCACGAGGATTAAATCACTTACCGCCCACGGAGCTTCTAGTTCTGTGCCTGGCGTCTCATCAGCCAGGCCCTTCGTTTTCCCCCGGGGCCCTCTCTCATGCCACTAACGCATAACATGGGACCACCAGACACGTCTGGGGAGCCACCTCACGTGTGAATCAAGGACCAGCGACGCCACGCGTGCCACGCCGCCTATTGGTCTGGATGGGACACTTCTGGGTCAGGGCTCGACACTGCGAGTTTGTTGAGTTTTCACTTTCTGGCTCATCCACTCAGGGTATGAGCCCTTGGGTAAGATCAGTGGCAGAATGATAAAAAAACAAACAAACAAAAAAAACAAACCCAAGAAACCAGAAAAACGGAAGGGAGGACTTCTAGGGCCGAAGCACGTTCAAATAAGACCGTGGCCGGGGCTGTGAAGCTGCGAGGCCGTCGGGCTTCATTCAGAAGCCCCAGCTTCGCTGATGGGATGTGTTTCAGCAAGTTATCCCACTTAACTCATGCTCTCATTTCTCACCTTCACAGAGCAGTGCGACACTGCTGACCTCGTCGCACTTTTCGGGGCTCGAGATGACAAAATTATCTTGCGATTGCAGGTAGATAAGAAGATGCGGGTGTAACCACACGCCCGCCATCTGGAACCCATTTAAACAGAGCCTCGATCATTTTTTCAACTTCTGTGAATGGAACGCACAGGAGGAGAAACTGAGCATTTTATCTGTGCTTTAAAAAAAATTATTTTCTTATTTTTAAACTTTTTCTTTTGAAATAATTATAGACTCGCAAGAAATGGCCAAAATAGTATCTACAGAGAGAAGTCTCAGGGGTACCCACCTGTCACCCATTTTCCCTCAGAGAAACTGATTTTCATGAACAAACGTTCTGTGCAGAAACAGATTTGCTTCTTAGTTCACATCCTCTCTAAAGCCCAGAAAATATGTCGGGCAAAGTCCGATCCAACTTTACCTCTTTCCTCCTATTCTTTCTCTCCCTCGCTTTCCTTCTGCAATTTTTTTTTTTTTTGAGCAAAACAAATTTAGGTGATGAGAAACATTGCTGGTCTTAGGAAGCCTGGTGACACTGTGTCGTTTAGTGTCATCTTTTCAGGGGGTGGAGACTGCCAAGTTCAGGCTCTCATCACACAGCTGGTCTTAGGAGGGCGTCGAGACCTGGGGCTGCACCGTTCAGCTTATGCAGACTCATGTCCCCAAAACGCAAGAGACTGTTCATTATCGCGGTAGGGATGCTGTTTGTTTTATAAATTCCTAGCTGGGGGTACCATCTCCTGCAATAGATCAAAATCCATGTTTTTTTTTGTTTGTTTGTTTTTGTGTTTTTTTTTTTTTTTACAAATTATATGAGAGCAGAGCTCCTGCTGTAGACCTGTGTTAATTAGCAGCAGCATTTCTGATTTATTACAGTGTAGCACCTGCTTCTGTCGGTCCTCGGGCCCTCTGACTCCGGGTCTCTGAGACGAGCTCTCCTCATGCTAATTGCCTCTCCCTTCTCATCTCGTATCCTGCCTCCTGCAGGAAATGTGTGAGGAGCCACCCCCAATTAGCTGTGGTCCCTCACGTCGTACTAGCGCTTTCGAAAGGGAGATCGCGGCATGAGCTTAAGTCGGGTCCTCTGCCGGATTTCAGATGGGCTCGGTTTCAACGAGGTCCTTGTCCCCAGCTGGACAAATTCATGATTGCTAAGAGGTAGCTTCCTGGGGGAAAATCTGACGTAAAAACACAGCTGACATTCAAGCACATCTGGGTCGCGTCTGGGAAACTGCAGCAGGTGGGGTTGTTCCCATAGAAGTTCATTTTCTGCAGGAAGGACGGTCAGGCGTCCCCTGCTTCCTGGCCTCGCCTCCCTAACATGCCCTACAGGAAGGCAGACCCAGAAAGGTAAACCCAGGCCTCAGGGTGAAAGCTCCCGGGTCAGAGGTGAAAGGCCATTCTGAGCATAACGTGGTTCCTGATTTGGGATTTATGTCCTAGCTGAGTTTTGCCGCTTTTCTGTTAAGTTCTTTGGGAATCGCAGAGGCGGAGGGAGTAGGCACACGCAGAAAGTGCTTTTCCTCAAAATCTCTGCTCAGCTTCCTTCGATTCTTTTGATTCTTTATTCACAGAAATGGAAGGTGGCTTACCAATTACTCAACATCCACGAAATACAAGGTCATTGCTCAGCTCCCACTACTTTTCCCTGGAAGAGCTCCGCGGGGCTAACAGTAACTAAGAGCTCACTCACTGTTCTAGGCCCTTAGCACAGATGCATAATTTAATCATCACAGTAAAGCTTCCACGCTGGTATCATCATTACCATTACTACTTGAAAAAGCAGAGTCTCAGAGTCAGCAAGTTCTCACCACGCTGGTGACAGATTCGTTTGTCACCACCGTTTCCTCGTGTCCTCTCCCAGCTTGGGCACTGTGACGCTCTAGAACATTTGTGGCTCTGTCCTACGGAGGCCAAGGGGACAGGTGATGGTAGAGGCTACTGTGTCTGGTGAAACATCCGTGAGAAAGAAATTCATAAGGGACAGTGCAGTGTGACGAGGAGTGTCACAGGATAATGGGACAGAGGGTGGCCTGGGGTGTGTGAGGTGAGAGCCGGTTTCCTGATGTAAGGTGGTCTGGGGTTGAGCCTCTGCGGAGGTGACATTTGAGCTGAGGCCTGAGTGATGACAAGGACCCGGCCAGGACGAGATTTCCCAGTGGGGGTCACCCCACGAAGAGGGTCCCGAGAAAGGCACGAACTTGGGGTGCGTATGCCTTAATAAGTTATAAATCCCTCGAGGCCGGCTGCAGTTGTTTCTCATCTTGGAACCCGTTGCCACACCAAAAACCCATCGCGCACCAGCCAGCAACGATCGAACTGAATTGGCTGGAGCCTAAACCTCTTGCTTTCAAACGAGGAAGTGGCGTCCTACTGAGGCGAGGTGACGGACCACCATGGTGAGCAGGGGGAAGGATCAAGACAGTGACCCACTTCCAGACTCAGAGCCCAGTGTGTGTTCAGATCAGCATTCTGCATTCAAATGGCGGCCACAGTTAGCTGTTTATGTCGAGCAGAGCCTCGTTTAGAAAAATCTGGCTAGAAATGTGACATCATCCACACACACACACAAATCTGCTGTTGTCGGTTGTTTGCCCAACACTTCTCCCGGAGGTTAAAAACACTGTAGTATTTTTAAACCATGTGGGCAAAATCCCGACCTCTCCACGCGGGGGCTGAACCACTGCCAGGGTTGCTAAGTTGGCAGGGCAGAGGGCCCCACACCGTCTGTCCTTGCATCGGCTGAAGTCAGGTCTTGAAGTGAGAACCAGATTATGAAAGAAGGAAACAGCATTAACACTGGGAAGGAATCCTTGATTAATACGCAGTCTGTGGGGTGGCGGGGGCCGTGAGACAAGGCAGGACTCAGAACAGACCATGAGAAGAAGAAGGTGAAATTTGATACCTAACATGGACCCCGCCTCAGCCTTTGCTCTCTCTCTCTCCCTTCCTCTTTTTAATTTTTTCTTTTCCAGGAGGAAGGAGAAGGAAACCAAGCTTACTTTCCTCTCTTGAAGGCAAATAGGAATAATAAGTCCTGGGATAAGCAGAGCACCTTAACAACGTTCGGAACCTTGTCCTGAACTTTGTTTTTCGTCATTTGCTCTCTGTCTATAATGCACCAACCCCTCAGCATAGCTTTTGAGACTCAGAGAAGTCAAGTTTCAGGTCTTGCCTGGACCCCTGGTTGGTAAATCACAGAGCAAGAACAAACTCGGGTCTCTAATTTTCAGGTCACCTGCCCTAACCACCGGTTCTTCCATCCTTAAAACGCTCAGTCCTTTGGACTCAGACTGAAATGACAGATTGACTCTCGGAGTCTTGGAACTTTTCTTAGCCTTTCTAATTACATGAGCCAATTACTTTATCTATCTATCTATCTATCTATCTATCTATCTATCTATCTATCTATCTGTCTGTCTGTCTGTCTATCTATCTATCTATCTATCTATCTATCTATCTATCTATCTATCTATCTATTATCTATCTATCATCTATTTATTTTTGGAGAATTCTAATTAATATACTCGCATATAAAGTATTTGCATTGCAACAAGGATTAGAGAAGGAACAGGTCTGGTGAAGGGAAGATGTCCAGTTACAAAATTTCAGGCATGAGCTGGAGGCACCAGCGCCGACTTTCGGGGTAAGAACAGCGAGAACTGCAATAGGGATTAAATGAGATGGTCTCTGTGACACATCCGACATCGTAAATATTCAGTCAATGCTTTGCTATTAATACGATTATGCTACAGGAAACTGAGGGTCTCGTGGTTAAAAAGAGTTCTAGTTTGCGGGGTCTGAAAAGGAATCCAAGCCTATCTAACTCCAGAGCCAACTAAATGTCCATCGTGACTTTACAGAGACCCTGGGGCGACCCTCTGTTTGCACAAGGGACTTAGGTGGGTTTGCACGACACAGTCCCAGTGCTTCGCAGTCTCCACAGCTTAGCACTCATTATGTCATTCAGACCTCAGCATCCGACTTGTGATGAAGGTACTATTTTAAATTTTATAAACAAGGAAGCTGGAGACTTAAGTGAAGGGAGTTATTAATCATAGCTTGATGCAGTGGTCACACTAGAGCTCAGACCCCCTGACTCCAAGCCGTGAACTTCATCCCTTACTCAGTGGAGTTGGCTCCTAACAGAGTTAAGGGTCTTGCATGAGCTGGTAAGGCCACAAGCATCGCTGGGGAAAATTGCCTAAAAAATCTCTGTGTCTTTCATACAGTAAAAGAAACGTGGTTTTGTGCAAACAATGGCAAATTGGAATATGCAAATGCCATCACGGGATGTATACAGTGATGTATATATAATTACACGGAGGCTTTATATTTAGAAATTAAATCTTTCAACTGTGTTACTCCTTAAAACGCTTCAGCAAATTGGGATGATTTCAACTTGCTGGAGAATGATGATCCTTTCCGGCGTCTGTAAAAGGTTTTCCCAGCTCTAACCTTGGCCTAGTCAAAAGTCCTCTAAGCTCTCAATTCATTCTTCCATTTCTTCTATAAAGACGTCCATGGCGCTCTCACCGTTCAATTTTCCTGGCCATGAGTAAGATATATTTGTTTCATTTCTTTGTCAATATTTTGACAAAGAAATGCTTAAAATCATGCTAGAGATTTTGCAAGCAGACCTTGTCTATTTCAGGCTCGGTCGCGTCTATTGCCTGTGGTCATAAACCGAAATCTCCTCCTTAAAATGACTCCTTCCCTCATCTCGCTCCTAACTGGCGTGGTTGGAAGTCCTACATTAAATGCATGTACCAGGTTATGAGTGTGAAAACACAGCTGAAAACCAGCATTTTTGGCCACTTACTGAAAACCCTCAATGAGCTCCCGCTCCTTGCCACGTTCCGTGCTAAATGCTCTCAAGACCCTTGCTGTGAGGTGAGAGTGACAAGCAGACACGCTGACCGGCGAACGAAAAATCGAGACATATGTAAGGGTTTGGGGTTGCCCTTGGTGATATGCAAAGATTGATCATGATGAAAACCCACATAGTGCTTGCCATGGGCCACTGTCATAAGGGCATCCCACCTATTCGTTCACTTTATAATAATAGCTCTGCGAGGCAGGTCACTAGCACCCTTGTTTTATCGATGGGGAAACTGAGGCATGGAAAGGTGGGTTGCGTGAGGTCGCCCTACGTGAGGAACGCGACCTGAGTTTTGAACCCAGGTAGACTGGCTCTATGGGCAGCGGGAGGGGGAATGGTCAGCATCAGTGAGTGGGAAGCGCATTCACTGCATGCAGAGGCGGTGTCAGCAGGAATGCAGCCCAGGGAAGGTGTCAGCTGACGCCAGAAAGCGACCCATTGGATTTGGAATCCATCTCGAGGGTGAGAGGTGCCATGTGTTCTGAAGGGTTATTCGTGATAATAGTCCAAAGGTTTATCTGCTGTGTTTCGGCTTTGAACCAGTGGCCGTGGGCGTTAACCGCACCATACCCCACATGTCGAAAGGGGCTGCTTTTCACCTCATTAAGCGTTTCGATAATCATTTATTGAGCACTCACTGTGCACCCAACACCGGGTCAGCGGATGGGGGACATGGAGTAAACAAAACGGACAATGGCCGGAAGGAGATACGTGCGCTTAGCTGTTGGTTTAATGCCTGAGCGCGGTTTGCTTGTGTCCCCTGCTACGTGCAGCCCTGGTTCTTGCCCCAAGGCTGTCGTTTTCTGGAACTCTGCATTTCTGAGTGTCATCGGTGGAGGGAGGCACGCGGAAACTATCTTACTCCTCCCGTTAGACTGCACGTTTTCGGTGAGCCGGGTCATGTCTGGGTCCCCACGTCATTGTGTCCCAGATGCCTCCCGGCACGTGCACACAGAGGACAATTTCAGGAAGTTCAACGGAGAAATAGTACACTATTCTTTGAGACTGTGTAACGGGATCGCTTTAAAACGAGGAAGTGGCCAGAAGAACCCCTCTCTGAGGAAGTACCAGCTTAGGTCAGATTTGCAGGAGGAATAGGGAGGTAGCTAGGGAAGAGAGAGGGGAGAGCACTCTGGGGGTTCCGGGGGGGATCCCCAAGTGAACAGAGTTAGTCGCATCCCATCTTTCTCATGTCAAATGGTGATTTCCTTTAAGCTTCTGTAGAACGCCATTTCAGGAAATCGTGTTTCTGTTTTGTAAAGTGACTCATGTAAAAGAGCTATTTTGTTGTCATTGCCGCTAAAAATAAATTCGGAATAAAATAACTTGGAATCGTGTTTATTTTCATTCCCGATTTTCTTCTTGATTTTTAAAATACTAAATGATAGGACTGTACGTTTAATTTTTCTCATGCCATTTTACAAATAAATTTTTTCTTGCCGACTTGATGTCGGCTGCCTACCCCGAGCCCCTCCCTCCTTCAGCCGCCCCCTGCCCCACCTTCATCACCTTATGCAGGGGAAGGCCCATTCCTGACCCCCAGCTGGGCAGGAAGTCACCTGGGCCCATGCGGCGAGGGGTAGATGGTTTTTCCAGGGAGAAAATGAGAGCCGTGCTGAATTTTGAAGGCAAAGTCAGCCTTCGCTGGGCCAAGATGGGACACGAGGTTCCCAGGCAACAGAGCAGAGGTGAGCGAGGCCTTGGCACTTTCAGAGAAGAGTAGATGGGTCCCCGTGTGGGGGGCGCTGTGGCGAGAGGAGGCCTGGCCTAGTGGGCAGCAGGGAGACCGGGGCTGGCCGCCATCTGTGCCACCTACTGCTGCTGCTTGACCTTCCTGTGCACCAAGGAAGTAGAATCATGATTCCCCATCCGTTTATGATGATCACATCGCATCATAGTAAGATAACTAACACGACATCCACTGTTTCTAGACGCTACGCTAAGTGCTTTATACCTAGATTAATTCTTAATCTCCACTCTTTGTTTTAGACACTGCCATTTCCTGTCTTCTATAGACAAGGAACGTAAACATAGAAAACTAAGTAGCTTCTCCAGGCCACATGCCAGTTAGCAGCAGGGCTCAAATTCAGACACTGCCATGCTCTTAACCAGTGGGTCCAGAGCGTGTACGGGGCACAGAACACACACCACGCACTGTGGGGCAGAGCGGGCATCGCCGGGCAGCAGACACAGGCAGGGGACAGATGCGAAGGGCTCGGCTTATCCCTTGTTCCATAGGCCGCTGAGCCCAAAGAAGGCTGGGCGTGCCGAGGTTGGATTTTCATTTTGGGATGATGCACAGGAAGGCCTCGAGTGGCTAAGGCGCCATCTTACCTTTTCAGGATATTGGAGGACGTTTTAAATTGGTTAAAAGAGAATCGAAAGCCTTCATTTATAGTCTTCATGGTAGCACAGAAAGAGAACAGGTTGTCAAGGAAGAGAGACCAGGATTCTACCAGGGACTTCCAAGGTGCCATGGAGACGACTCCCGTGGTTACGTGATAAAGCAAAAGAGCTACCCCAGGCCCGTCTCCCTGAGGTGGCTGTGACTCCAGGAGGGGCCTGGGTCTGGGCTCCAGGCTGTACCAAGGCCCCAGGACTTCTGGGCAGGGAGGACCAAGGCACTGAGAGCGGCTGCTTCTCGGTGCTCATCAGCCTAAGAGTGATGAGTGACTGTGAGGGACAGGACTCAGAGAGAATGGCCAGAAGCGGGGTGGCCGTCCAGCTTCCTAGGACAAGGGCGACAGTGCAGCTGGTCACAATTACAATGTAGAGGGGAAAGAAAGTGGGCAAAGAAAACGCTCAAAGAGAAGCGAAAGGGCAGCAGCCTTTTCCGTGTGTTTATTTTTGGCACGTGTTTCCTGTCATCGTTCTTTCTTGTAATTGGACCTATTTGTCCACTGCTATCCTCAGTGTGTCTGCGTCTCCCTTTACTGTCACCTCTTAAAACCCAGGGCCTGTCTTGTTGACTTTGCATGTGGTCCCCTTCTCACAGTACCTGCTCGATACAACCTAGAGGAATATTCGATGAGACGGCAGCACAGAGTAGACAGGTAAGAGAGCCTATTGCTTCGAGTGTGAAGCCAGATGCTGTAGGAATGTCTCCTCGCAGCCTGAGGTCTTTGACCATTGGTCTAAGAGAAGTGATATTTATAGCCCGGGAGTCTGACTTGGCCTCATGGGTGGTTTTCCCACTCAAGCTGTGAAGGGTCCTGGCCTCTCAGCAAACAGGAAAATCTGTAGAGCAACGTAACAAATTCAGAATTTGTGGGCAACGTACTCGCCTCTCTCTAAAGGTATGAGCTGGTGGCCAAACCTTTCTTGAACACTAAAGCAATCCTGCTCTTAACGACTTGGTGGCACTGATGTCGCGGGCTCAAGGGGCAGGGAGGGCACTGTGCTCCTCCTTTAAGACACTCTGGGACCTGGCGTCCAACAGCGGCATAAATTGGCGGTTCCTCTTAGCAAAACAGGAGTGCGGACCAACTCAGGTCTTTAGTCTCACAGAGGACTTTCCAGCCTGAGACTGCTGAGTCGCGGAACGTTCTTTCCCAGCGAAGCTGCCAAGTCACTTGAAATATAAAAAGTATATATTAATCCATAAATCAACATGTCTCAGAGGGGACTGGAACAGACAGTGTGGGAAACACGCACTGCTCATATTTTCTTCACCGAATCCTTTTGTTTTGAAACACTGGTTTCATTTCACTTAGAAAAGGAAAGAGCTTTTTATTCTCATTTGATTTTTAAGAAATTCAAATCCTGAAGCTTCTCTTTCCTGGCCTTGAAGAGTCAGGGGTGTCCGCCCGGGTCCAGTGCCCCAGCCCGACCCAGGTGACCTGACTTCACCGCGAACCTTTTGGGACCCAGATCATCTTCTCTACTAAAAGAAGGGCCTGGAAAGGATTATTTCTGAGGTCCCGTCCGATGCTAGCCTCCTACCTCCGTACAGACGAGGAGCATTACAAACTAGTCCTATGAGCCGCTCCATGAAAAGAAAACTTGGATTTGGGGAAAATTTCAGAAAATTTCAGAAATATTCCTAGGAGTTCCGGAGGTCCATTAGCATATTTGAGAGTGTCGGCAGAGACACCAGGAGACAATGGATGTTGTGTTTCACAGGAGGTGCTAGATCATAGGCAGAAGGTTCGAAGCTGATGATCAGAAGCTAGTTAGATGTCTCGCCTGCATCCAGGACGTCAAAGGGGCCGGCAGAGTAGAGAGTAAGGAGAAATTTTTTGAGTATATATTTTTGGAAAATATATTGCTGCGCTGTGAGAGCCTGACACCTCCCAAAGAGGAGAGAGCAGAGGGGCCTGATCCCCGCCTCCAGCCCGGCGGGGGGTGGTCACGCACTCCGGAATCCACGTCTTCTCTGACAAATCTAGAGAGTAAAAATGTGCTGATCAGCTGTGCCCGGTGACGGGGCGGGTGGGCGGGGGTGTTGGCTGTGCCGTATATCCTGCACCCCGAAACTTTCTCTGGGAGAAAGGTGGGTGGGTGAGTGTTTTCTGTAGACAGAGTGGGTGCCGCGAGCAGGAGGGAGCTGGTGTGGAGTCCTCGCTGCACCTGTCCAAGACGGAGCTCGGAGGGGTGAAGACCTCTGCCCGGGGCGGCAGAGGAAGGTAGAGGAAGGACCAGAGGAAGGTGAGGGCGCCTCCCACTTCAGAGAGACGCAGAGAGAGGCTGCCGCAACAGGGGCAGGGGCGATGGGGGTCTGAGGAGACCCTCTGGGCGCTTTAAGGCCCTTTCTACTACTGCCAACCCCAGACCCCCAGCTCGTAATATTATTGGCCAGACCGGAACATTCCTGTCACCTGCTCCTTTTCTCCCTTCGCCAGATGCTCCCAAACCTGGGGGCGTGGCAGGAGAATGTGCTGGCGAAGGGGAAACGCAAAAGCCAACTCCAGCCCCAGCCCCGGACTCCACTGCAGGCCCCACAGGAGGGAGGCGGGAGGGAGGCGGGAAGGCCTAGACGCAAGATCAAGGTTGTGATTTCGTTTTTTAAATAATTATGCACTTTTTAAACAGGAAGGCGAGAGTGTGAATTATCCTGCTTTCTAACCCTGAGATAGTTTGTGTTACTTAAGAGGGGCTAGAGGCAGGACCAAGAAAAATAGAATCATTTGGAACATATTTATGCACATGTTGTTTAAACGGTTAATTATTTTCTTTTCGATCAGTATGCAGAGGACTATCGTTTGGATTGATACACATTCAGAATCAAAAATCGGGACAGTGCTGTGATGTCAGCACACTTAGGTCCTTAGGTCTCTTCAATCTGAAGTATTTTAGATAATGTGTTCCGAGCTGTGTGTATGTGTCGGGGGTGGGAGAGGGTTTATTTTCGTATTTATTTAATGGTTTCAACAGCGAGATATTCCAGATCTCAATGGGAAAGTCACCCAATTTAACAAAATCCTAATTTCATTTTTTAATCTTTTGTCAAACCCCCAAGTCATATATCCTGACTTTAGATTTAAGAATTCTGGCCAATGCAACTGATAATAGTTACTGCTGGTAACAGGGAAGGAATTAGTATCTCTTTTATTACTCAGACATCTTCCTTTCAACTCATCGATGAAGTACATGATGTCTTTCTCTGTCTTAAATCAAAATTTCTATCCAGCTTTAGCGTCATAATGAAGCGCTTTGCATTTTTTAAAAGAACAAAATAACAACGAATTGCCTAAAATACCTTCAGTGGAAGAGCAAATCCATATTCCCACCCTTTGCAAGTTATCGAAGCGGATATTTTAGATCTCTGCTTTTTAAAATGTAGTCAGTAGACCAGCAACATCGGAAGGATCTGGGGCCTTGTTAGACATACGGAACCACGAGCCCTTTTCCTAGACGCACCTGGCTGGAATCTGCACACCTGCCGCGGTTTGAGAGGCACTTTCAGGTGGCCGAGCTGCACCGAGGGTGGGGTTTACTGTCTGCGCGCTTCCCCGGTCTCGTGGCCCTGCACTCCCACGCCAGCGTGCTGGAAAGGGTCAGAGCAAAACCGAGTTTGAGCAAGCTCCACTGCTCCCCACGCCTGTGACCTCAGCCAGTCCACTCGACTTTCCAGCCCCAGGTTTCTCATTTTAAAGAGTGGATAATATTCTTCACCACGACTCTGCCAAGTAGGCCTGATTCAAAATAATGGCGTCTGGAACGGCTCCGCTGTGCTATCTGCTTCATACCGACACCCCACAAATCCATTTCCAACAAGATAACAGTGCACCCACTATTGTCCAATAACAGCTTAATTTCTCTTTCTTTTTTTCCTTCTTTAAAAAAACTTTTTTCACGTCTCCCTGTTTGGCAATTGCTGCCACCCAGAATATAACTAAGACTTTCAATCAAGTTGACATTACTTCAGTGGCACTAAAATTATTATCCAAACCACCATGAGTCAAAGTTCCTGCTCATTGCACGGTAGGACCTGCCCTGAGCCCTCCCTCCAGCATTTGCCTGCTGATCTCATTTGCAACGCCCCAGAAGCGGGTGGGCAGGAATGAGGGGTGCGGGACGGCAGACAGCGCAGGGAGAGTTTGCAGTGGTCTGGCAGAGAGAGAGCTGCCCCCACCGCTTAGAATGAGCCTCTGAGTCACCCAGAAAAAGTGAATTCCTTTCCTGAGTCTCTGCTGTTTGAAGAGGTAGGGAGGTTTTTAATGACAGCTAACCAAAAGTTGAGCCTGCGAGATTATTTTTAAAATGGGGCTTCCTGAATGAAAGCTGCTGAATTGAGGTTTCAGCAATATTAAATTAAAAATAAGCAGTTTCCACCTGCATGAATTCTCAAGAGCCCTCTTCCTTCTAAGTGGCAGCATTAACACTCTCCGGCTTAGGAAAATTTTTATAACTTTGTTTTCCCCCTTTTTTTCCCATTTTTTTTTTTTTTTGGTTTTGAGGTTTAGAATTCTGGTAAAGTCAAGTAAATAGGTTAATAAGAAATACCAAAAAATGTCTCACTTGAGGCCAAGTGTGTGAGCAATTTCATATTTCTACGGGAACACCTTGAGATTTCTCAGAAGATGGAGGAGATTTACTTCGATCTGTTCTTTCCACAGAGTCCGAGTAAATACCCTACACATTACACTAAAAAAACACAAGGAAACGCTGAAACGTGGGCGAAGAGGCCAGACCGGCTGGGGACCTCTGGACCCGAGGAGCAGGTGATAAGTTTCCTGAATTTTCTTTTTTCTTTTTTTCCTTTTGCTTCACATGTCCGAAACTTGAGGCTGAGGAAGCCAGCCACCCAGAAATGTCAACAGGCACAAATAAAAATAGCCTCGACAAAAGCTCGCCCTCTCGACCTAGAGGAACAGAAAAGGGCAGGCAGGACAGAGAACATTTGGAAAATAACTGCTTTCCTGTAGCTGAATAGCACAGAAAAAAATTGTGACCCATCCATGCCAGCAAAGGCTGAGTGGGAGCCTAAACTTTTACCCTCCCAGGTGTAACAAGGGTCCCCAAGCCCTCTGCTGGGGTGGTGGTGTTGGAGGAGGGAGCTGGGCAGCAATGAGCCCCCTCCCCACCACAGTGTCTGCAAGACCATGCAGGGTACCTGGGCTTCTAACCTCTCTGGGTAGTAATGAGGTGTTTCTTCCCCCATCCTCCCCACACACTGGGCGGGGGCGGAGCGGGGGAGGCGGGGCGGCAGGGGCGGGTGTCAAAGGAGTCTTAGGGGAGAGTCATAGCAAAATGCTCCTGCCCCCCAGCCCCAGGCAGGGAGGTATGAGTGAGGGCTAGTGAGGAGGAGAACGCCCACCCCTACCTACAATAGCAAGGGACACCCCACTGGGTATCACGGAGGCCAAGTGGCATATTTGGGTGTCTGCACCCTCACTACCCCTGGGAGGAGTAAGGCAGTGTCTTCTTTGCCCTGGGCAGAGTGGCGTCAGAGGAAGCCCATTAAAACATAAGAATCTTGTAATACCCAGAACGTAAATGTTCAACTTAAAATCATTCATCGTATCGTGAATCAGAAAGTTCTGGTTAATGAGAAAAAGACGCTAAGTGCCGATAGCAAGATAACAGAGATATTAGAATCATCTGACAAAGATTTTAAAGAGCCCTCGCAAAATGCTTCAGTGAGCAATTAAGAACATGCTCGAAACCAGTAAAAAGATAAGAATCTTAGTAAAGAAATGCTAAGTCTCAGCACAGACATGGAAGATGTAAAGGAGAACGAAACGGAAATTTTGGAAGTGAAAATACAATAAAACGAATGAAAACCTGAATGGATGAGCTCGATAGTAAATGGAAGGGGGAGAGGAAAGAATCAATGAACTGGAAGTGGAAATTATTCCAGTCTGAACAACAAGAAGGAAACGAACAAACAAAAACCAAATAAACAACAAACACATGAACAAGGGGAGCCTCAGAGGCCCCTGAGACTATAACAAAAGATATTACACTTGCATCACCGGAGTCCCCAGAGAGAGAGGAGAAAGAGGGCAGGGTTGAAAAAAATACTCCAAGAAATGGGACAACTTCCCAATTTTGTAAAAGACGGAATCCTGCATATTCGAGAAGCGAAGTGAATCGTAAACGGGATAAACCCAGAGAAATTCTCACCAAGACACAGGGTAGTCACACTTCTGAGAACCAAAAACAAAGACAGTATCTTTAAAGTAGCAAGAGAGAAGCTACTTATTCCTTTTCTATACGGGAAACAAGCTTGGAGAGCAGTGGGCTACTCTGAGAAATCACAGAGTATAGAAGGAAACGGCCCATTTTTCAAGGGCCGACAAAAAAAACTCAAAAGAACTAGAAAGAAAACCAAAATACTTCATGCGGTAAAAATATATATCTTTCAGGAATGCGGGAGAAATCAAGACATTCTCAGGTAAAGAAAAACAATTTTTCACTAGCATACCTACTCTAACGAATGACTACAAGAAGTTGTTTTTAAGCAGGAAGGAAATGTTCGAAGAAGCGACCTTCAAACACCGTGAAGGGCGAAAGAACGGGGTGAGCTAAAATGCAGATGAGCTAAAACTTTTCTTCTCGTGTCTTCCAAACGATGTCTGATGGCTGAAGCAAAAAACAAAAAAAGATTTCACTGTGTGTTCTGAATGTATGTAGAGAGAACGTTCAGGATGGTTATAAATGAGGTTGCGTTGAGGGATGTAAAAGGTTTCTATACTTTACACGAACTGGTCAAAATCTGACTAAAGGACAATAGCAGTAGACTAAGATATATTTCCATCTGTTATAGATTATCTGCTATGATACCAGAGCAAGTACTGAACAAACTATACACGAAACGATACACTCCAATACGCTACAGATAAACCAAAATGTAGTTCTAGAACGGATGCTTAAATAACCCACTGGAAGGTGGGGAAAAAAACAGAAAGGCAGATGGAACAAACCAAACACGAAAACGTAAAATGGGAGTTTTCAGCTCTGACATATAAATAAGTGAGTTAAATAGAAACGGTCGAATTTTCTTTAATCTGGACAGATATTGCCGGAGCAGACGAAAAGCTCATCTCACAGGTGTGACACGACCGTCTGCTGTCTACGAGAAACTCACTTTAAATAGGATATAGGTAGGTTGAAAGTAAAAGGATGGAAAAAGATACTCATTGTTAGATTTTAATTAATTTGCAAATATTAATAGAAGGAAAGCAGGAATGATAATCTTGGTGTCAAATAGAGAAAATTACCAGTCAGAAAGGAATATATACATACGATAAAGGAATAAATATGTGCCAAGAATCACAGCAATCCTGAATGTCATACACTAAAAAACAGAAGTGCCAAAATACGTGAACTGACCTGAGAGAGGACAGATGAAGGAAGAAACAGGCTAGTCCACGATTGTATTTGTTTTTTTTATGCTGGATCCTTGCTGAACACGGTTACTATCGAGGTTCCAACAAGATTTTTTTTTTTTTTGTAGATATAGATAAGATTATCCCAAAATTTGTATGAGAAGACAAAGGAACTAGAATAGACAAAGCAATTTTGGAGGAAAAAAGAATAAAAGGTAGGAATCGGTTTATGTAATTATACAACTTCTGTAGCTACAGTGATCAACAGTGTGTGGTATTAGGGAACAAGACAGACACACAGATGAATGAAACGGAACGGAGAACCCGGAAATAGGCCCAAGTAATTTTTCAAAAAGGTACTAAAACGAATTAATGGAGAATGGTTTTTTCAAAATATGTTACTGGTGTAACCGGATATCCAGAGGCAATAAAAAAAAAAAAAATGAACCCCGACCCACATCTCCCACTTACATAAAAATTAGCTCAAAATGAATCAAAGACTTAAATGTAAAATGCTAAATTATAAAACAGAAAATATAGGACAAAGTCTTTGAATCAAGGGTTAGGCAAAGAGCTCTTAGACTTGACACTAAGAACGTAATTAATAAGAGAAAGAATTGATAAATTGGAATTCATCCAAATGAAAACCTTTTGCTCTGGGAAAGACTCTTAAAAGGATGAAAGACAAACTACAGACTGGAAGGAAACATTTATAAACCTCGTATCTGACAAAGAACTAATATTAAGACGTTTAAAGAACTCTCAAAACTCAGACAAAAACTCAACTAGAAAATCATCTAACAACAGAAACAGACATTTTATGGAAGAGGATACACAGATGGCAAACAAGCACGTGAAAAGATGTTCAACGTCATTAGCTATTAGAAAAATGCAAATCAAAACCTCAATAAGATATCACGACGCACCTCTGAGATTCACCGAAGCACAGCGCAGTGACTGGCCAGCGAACCCGTAAGATTGTACGTTCCCAGCGCACCGTGTGAGTGATCTGGCTTCTCCGTGTCCTTGCTGGGCCACTCACGCATTGCTGGTGAAAATGCCAGTGGAAAATGGTTTTGCAGTTTCTTAAAACACTAACATCTAACAATTGCACTCCCGGGTGTTTATCCCAGAGAAACGAAAACTTACGTTCGCGCAAAAACGTGCACACAAATATAGGTTATTGTTTGTAATAGTAAAAAAAAAAACAAAAACCACAATCAAACCGGAAACAACACACATGTCCTTCAATGGGTGACTGATAAAACCATCTGTGGTACATCCATACAATTCAATACTACCTGGCAATACAAAGGAATGAATTAACTGACATGCACGACGTGAACGAATCTCCAGAGAATGATGTTGACTGAAAACAGCCAATTCCAAAAGGTTACTTATCGTACGATTCGTTTATTCAACATTCTTGAAAGGAGAAAAATTATAGAAGTGAAGAACAGGTAAATGGTTGCCGGGGTGAGGAGGGTGGGGGCTGGAGGGACGCGGGTGTGAAAGGACCGTAGGAGGGACCCTTCCTCGCAGGGGTGTAAATGTCCTGCGTCTCCACTGTGTCAACGTCCTGGTGGTGACGTCTTGCCGTCGTTTTGGAAGCTGTCCCCACCGGGAGAGACTGAGCGGGCGCACGCTCCAGCTTTGTGCTTTGTTTGTTTTTTTAACAACTGCATGAGATTCTACGGCAATCTCAAATTTAAAAAGTACGATTAAAAATAAAAAGAACGCGCTGACATATTCCTCTCCCCGGGAATGTGGGCTACTTCTGGATTGTGTTTTGAAGAAAAGAGGTTGAAAGAAGTGTAGAGAGAACGTGACACATGCAGGTAAAATCTCTCTTTTCTACAGGGAAAGACGTAGATGGGCGGAAATTGACACATTCGTTCATTCATTCATTTGTCTATGCGGTCAGTTTATCCACTCGTTTATATGTTTATACACGCATTCATTTACAAACATTTAATTCACTCGTTTATCTTATCTTTTTGTTCAAAACGGTAATTACTGAGAGCAGCTGTAGATGAGGTATGATACCACGTACTAAGGGAATCAAAGAATGAACTTGGCACAGCCTCTGAATGTAGGGAGCTTCCAGTAATTCACTGATACATTCCATTAACCAAATACACGATCGACCCAACCAACCAGCCAACAACCAACCGACCATCCGATGTTGATAAGGGCCTATTCTATCCCCAAGGCCTGCCGTGTTGCTTGGCATAAAAATATGATGCCATTAATCTTATAACTACATAAAGGAAGCATATGTTCAGAGCTGGGCGCTGAACGAGGTAGATACAGAACAGGAGACGGGACTAACTTACCAGCCTGTGGGGTGAGGGGTGGGGGCGAGTCATGTCGTACACCCCGCGGGAAGGAATTTCCACTAGCCCCAGGATGGAACCCAAGCCTGACTCTCATGAGGTGGACCGAGCTCGCTTTCCTACCCCATCTCCTGCTGCTCCGTCAGGCTCACGATGGTTTCCATGTTCTCTGCACGTGTTTTCTCCACGAGAATGTTCTTTCCCCACTTGCGAACCCAAAGCCCCCCTGTTCTGTAGCTTTGGGCGCCTTCCCGTCACTCCTCACGGGAGAGCACGTGGCCCTCCTCTCTGTCCCCGTAGCTCTCAAGTATACGGGTTATTAAGGTCCTAACCGTATGCCGGTGGAGGGTACTAGTGGCCTCACAGACCAAACAGATAGAGACTGAATTCCGCTTTTTCCACTTACTGATTGTTTTAACTCAGGAAAGCTTGTTAACCCCTCAGAATCTCTTTCTCCTTACGACTTTACGGATGCAAATGGGATTCCATCTCAGAAGCGAGATGAGGACTCAGAAATAACATATGGATGGTACCCAGCAAACGACCTGGACTCTGGGCAGCACTGAGAAAATCTTAGCTCTTTTTCCATTCGGGGAAATCTTTTCTGCATTTCTGTCCGCTTCCTTTTTCTCTCGAGGCAGGGTCTAGTTCCTGTTCATTTTGTTATTCCCAGCGTTTGGACTCTTGTACAGTGATAATAAAGCTGCTAATATTAACCACGCCATCAATGTATTACTGGTACATAGGAGATAATAAATGTTTACTGAAACAGCTTGTTTGGGAGTATTCAATTGCCAGGCTTCTTGTGTTTCTTCCAGTTATATCACATTAATCTATGTTCACTGAAATCCTACTGAGTCTGAGAAAATGCCAGGGGCCGGAGAAAGAGAGAGAGGTGAAGGAGAGTGAAAATGCTTGGCTGTTTATTAATATAGGGAACATATACGTTTGTCCAAGGGATACAATTAATGGGATGCTTTAACATCTTCAGCTTAAAAGGGTTTAGGGGAGGCTTTTCCTTTAATTTACATGACTAACTTGAGAAAGCACAGTATAAAGTTTTGCTCTTATACTAAATTTCCTCCCATTGGTCATACATACTTTCCCTCACACTTCTCAGCAGCTGGCCAGGAAGAAGAGAAAGCTCTAACTCTGCTCCCCTGCCCCCATTCCACTGCTAGCATAGGAGACTCTCTGGAACACGTAGAAACTAGAATTAGAAAGAAGGAGGCCAGCCAATTGGGGATCGTGAATATATTAGGGTACGCATTCGTTTCCTGGGACTGCTGTAACAAGGGACCGTGAACGGGGGCATTAGGATGACAGAAATTTATTCTCTTACAGTTCTGAAGACCAGAAGGCTGAAATCAGGCGCGCAGGGTTGTTTGCCTCTGAGGGCTGCGAGGAGGTGCGTCTCCCCGAGCTTACGCGGTTTGCTGGCAATCTTTGGTATTCCTTGCCTTCTGCCGCGTTGTCTCATGGGTGTGTCTGTGTCCAAATTTCCCCTTTTTAGAAGGACACCCATCCTATTAGAGGAGGCAACCACCCTATTCCCATGTGACCTCATCCTAACCAGTTGCATCTGCAAAACTCTGATTTTCAAATAAGGCCACAGAATGAGGCGTTGGGGTTTAGAACTTAAACATGTGAATTTTGGAGGAGACAAGAGACGCAAATCAACCTGTAGATGGTATGACTAAGATTTCAGCTGTAAAATCATTAAAGATTAAAAACCAACGGCTTCTTTAACCTTCGCATTTTGTGCCGGAAAAATCAAAGACCAGAGATGTTTCAGAGGCAAGGACAGTGGGAGGGACCTGCCCACTTCAGGATTTTAGCTCCATCTCTTACGAGCCATGTGACCCCGCATCAACTCCTGGGATGTTGCCCTCCGCGTGGAAATGACATGGTCTGGCATTGCCGAGAGGGAGGATAAAGGTCAAATGAGACCATTGCCGTGGAGATGCTTTACGAGCGCTAACAGACATAAGAGGAAGGAAATTTCTTTAAGGTGCAACAGGCCAACGTGCCATAGATATCTGTGGAGCAACACATCAAGTCTGGACTTCTTCCCTTGGAATATGTCACAGCGAACTACTTTTATGCCATTAAAAAACTGGAATTTTACCAAGCTGAGAGATGCAATCTCACCTGGCGTGCAGCTCATAAAAACCGCCTTTATGCTTTTAACTGGCAAAATTCTCAATAAAATAAATGCATTTCTGCCAGCTTAAGACAGGGAGGTCTAGTAGGAAGGGTGAGAAAGCACATGAATGGGCGAGCTGGATAAGAAAGATCAGTCTGAGGGCTAAGAGGAAGGAAAGAGCCTTTGAGCCTTGTCTCAACTTTATATATGCTGATATTGTGCCATCGTCCGAAAAGTGGGTTTCATTCAATTTTCCGCACCCAAGATTCTACACAAACGGACAAAATAAGAGAGAAAACTCACAATAAACACAGCATCGATCAAATTCTAACCTTGTGCTAGATGTGGTTGTCCGTCTTTCTCATGCACCGCCTGGCTGGATTCTCCCATAATCCCATGGGCACACCTACTCACATCACCCTATTTCAGTAATGAGGAGGCCAAAGCGAGAAAGCTTGGGAAATTGCCCCAGGTCACAGGATTAAGGACTTATAGATATGTCTCTCAAGCTCTTCTCATCTTTCGGGTTTAGCTCAGTGACTGTCAACAGATCTCGCCTCCCAGGGGGCATTTGACAATGTCTAGAGATGCATTTGGTTGTCACAGCTGGAGCAGGGCTCCTGGCATCCTGTGAGCGAGGATAGGGATGCTACGAAACATCTTATGGAGGACAGGATGTCCCCACACAGCAGAGTTATCTAGCCCTAAAGATGACGTTGACAAAGCCTGATATACCTCCCACACAAAACCTCTTGTCTCTTCCAAGCCAACATTCGCCAAACGGTGTTTAGAAGGATACCTGCATGCCACAAGTTTTGAATTAGGTGTTCTGTGGGGGAGAAGAAACATCAATGGAGCATCGTTTCACCTTAAAGTGTGAGAGTGTTCGATACAATGTATAAATTCATTTGTAAAGTTGACCTTGATGTTGAGAAAAAACCTAGCCTAATGCCTGAAGCAAAAACGTCCAGGCTCCGCCTTGGTCAGCAGGCACTTCTACCAGCTAATTGCTACAGACTTACTCTCTCCAGTCCTTGGTCTGTGACACGTCCTTTCTCATAATTTTGGCCTATATACGTGATATTATTTTATTCTCTATTGTGTACTAAATATATCCAAATTCGATCACTTTATATAGCAATTATTCTGTGCGGCCATACTTTTGTCACAAACTTCAATCCATATACATATTATATATTATAATTTCTTCAGTCCCCCCCATTTCATTAAATGATACCACCATCCCCTCAGGTATGATACCCCAAAATCTGAGGGTCATTTTATGAGTCCTCTGTTTCCCTCACCTTCAATAGTAATCTATTAACAAGTCTGATGCATGGTGCCGTCTTCAAAATAGATCTTAAGATCTGCCCACGCCTTTCTCTCTGCTCTCATTAAATTTCACCTCCGTGAGCTCTTGTTGGATAAGGATAATGGTCTTGAACCGGAGTCGTACATTTTTAATTTTGCATTTGAAAACAGGTCTGCCTGGTTCCAACCTTCTTCCTTTCCCCCTCCTCAGAAAGAACTTTCAGCCAGAAACGAAATCTATTCTGTTCTCTAGGTTTAGAACCAGGACCACTATTGAAATGAATGTTTCTACGTCTTCCAAAACCTCAAGATCTGAGAAAAAGCAACCGCCGCCACCACCAACGCAAAGTCTTAACGTGCTTCATGAACTGGAAGATTCCCCTAAACTCCTACCCTTACTTAGGTTCGTCTCTAGTTTTCACCTCCTGTATGTGTCCAGTTATTTCAGTTTATGGACATACTACCGCATCGATTCGAGCACAAAATGCAGGTCTTCCTCTAAAGCATACTCATGTGCACACGCACAGCATCGGTGTGTAGAGATTTTACTGAGGGTTCGTTAGGGAGGAAGTCTCAATTGAGTCAGTTACCTCACATCCACAAAACCTTCAGATGAAACAGCAGACATCCTTTTTCTTAAACACTCTCTGGCCAGCCACAGGGGATTTCTCAGTGGACAGCAGCCTCAGGCTATCAGGCCACCAGTCTCTCCTCTCATGTAGCGGGTTTAGCCACATCCTTTGTGCCTCAGCTCCTGCTAACACCCAGTGCTCAGGCATTCCTTTTAACCTCAAATAGCTTATCAAGGTCACGGCAAAAGAACTTTCTTCTTAGAGGAATTCTCATTCATGTGTTAAGATACTAAACGTTTATCCCTTAAAAGAGGCTGAAGATTTTAACTCAGGTTAAGCATGTCTAATAATCTGAGTCTGCGATTCATCCTACCGTGAACCATTGATTGGGACCTTCCTCAGAGCTGGCATCGTTCTGTCGTTCGGGGCGTCATCACGGTGTGCAAACCCCAGCGAGAATGCTGCTCTCGTAGCGTGTAGAACCTACGTATTTAGTCGTGCCATTCGCTGTTACGGCGTCATCGCAGAAAGAGAGGACTGCAAGGAAGGATTTCAGTCCTATGAAATCACGCCACATAAGGATCTCACCGGGGACCAGGCCAGGCTCCCAGGGGCATGAGGATGGAGGCGATTTGGAAGTGGAGGTGTGCTGCTAAATGCTTAGCAACTGGCTTTCTGGCCGGTGGGGATCAGGGAGGGGAGCAAGCCCCGAGGCGTAAATGTTCCTTCTATGTCCGATTTCAGGCTCCGAATTCGGCACATCTGAATGTGGAGTTGGAAAGGCAAGTACAGCGACAGCCATTGGATAGCATTTCCGTCATACAGAAATGACCTTAGCAGCATAGATTCTGTGTGACCTCACTTCTATGTAAAATCATAGAAATGGTGGTTGCCAGGGGCCAAGGGATAGAGGACATGGGGTGGGGGATACTGGTCAAAGGTAGAAACTTCCAGTTACAAGGTGAAAAAGTTTTGGCGATCTAACATATGACATTATGATCGTGGTTGACAACAATGTATCATATACTCGAAAGTTGCTGGCAGGGTAGATCTTAAAAGCTCTCACACACAAAAAAGAAATTGACAATTATGTGGTGTTTTGGAGGCGCGAGCTCATGTGTGGTGGCTGCCACGCTGCACTACGTGAGTGCAGCTGATCAACATGCAGTGCACCTTACACTTACGAGATGTTATATGTCAATGATATCTCAATAAAGGTGGACAGACAGAGCATCAAAAGTATACGACTCTCGTCAAATAATCAGGAAATGATGACTTTCCAGGATTTATTACCTTCGTTTTAATATAACTCAGTCACGAGTTTATATGATTTTGTTTTTGAATGCTAGCTGTGTTGAACCAATGGCACGTGACATCCCTGGATATTGACCCGTCAGCCCTGTGGGTCCGTGCGGGCTGCATCCGACACAGCGCTGGAGGCTGGGAGGCTGGGAGGCCTTAATGAGCCGTGAGTAGAGCAGAGGGAGCGGGACGTGCAAAGGCCCTGGGGAGCTGAAGGGGAGCTGGGTGATTTGCTAAGGCTTTTAGCTCGTCTTCCTCATAACAGACGCAGCCCCTGCAGGTTTTAATAGCAGAGGTGCCGTGATCAGGCTGTGCTTGGGAAAGGCCTGGGGTGGGAGGAGGGCGGCGAAGGTGGGTGGCTTCCCATCATCACTGAGTCATTTTGGTCGAATCTGGGTCAACACTCAGGAGGCAGAATTGAAGCTCTGAATGGGGACGACATGCCCTTGAAATCTCTTTCAACCCCGGAATTCCATGACAGTCAGAGAAAGACCGACTTTTTTTTTAGGGACAGATAGAAGAGGTGAGAACTGACAAATTAAGAGCCTGGAGACGGTGTCTTGCACATTAGAAACAGATATATAAATATGCCAGCAACTTGAGGCCAAAGGGGAAAAAAGCCTCTCTTTGAAGTAAATAGCCACAGGAAGCAAAGTGAGTCAGGTGTTCGCTCTCTCACCCCGCCCTTCCCCGTGGGTTCCTATTTTTGAAACATCACTTCCTCGAAGTGTCAGACAATTATATCTGTGGATATATTTTCGCCGACGTGATCCTAAAAAGGATCATGTGAATTATTCATGCCCTTCCCTCTTGCTGGGACTGAACGGGACAGTAAATGCTGCGATGCTATTTCATTTTAGGACATTCCTTTGCAGGAGAGTTCAGAGAGCACGTCCCAAAGATCTGGAAGACTGATGAATCATCTCAAATGGGAGGGTAAACTGTCTGCCAGAGAACCCCCTTCTACGCGTGGCCGCAGCGAAGGCACCGTCTTCTCCGACCCCCTCTGCGTTCTAGGTTTCAGCCACGGGTGCCCGACTCCACGACTGCCTATCTCGGGCGTGCCTCTGCCAGGATACGCTCAAATCTCCCCCCGATAGGAGCCCCGAAGCCAGCACAGCCCCTGGGTCTGTGCTAGGACCCTGTGCCACACACAACCCACTGTCCCCCGGGCACGATTCCCTGTAGGCCAGTGCCAGCCTGGACATTCCTGAGAATGGCCCGCCTCTCCCCTCACCGTCCCTCCAGAGTAAGTCCCCGTCAGTACTGGCCGAGGCTTTGAGAAAAATGGCCTTGGAGACAGTCCTGGTCCTGCTTTATCACGTATTGATTCTGTGACACTGGGTAAGCTAGCCAGGGACCTCTCCGGGCCTCAGTCTTCTTATCTATGAAATGGGATTTTTTTTCTGGGTCAGGTGTTGCAGAAACGAGTGTATCCAAGTTCCTAGCACAATCAAGGAATGATAACATGTTACCGTCTGTGATCGTTATCTTTATCTGCTGCCTGGCCGACCTCGCATCTGTGTGTTTTCGAAGGACCCATTCATTCTGAGCATCTACTATGTTCCAGGCACCACATCGCCCACATTCTCAAGCTGGACTCTTAATTCGGAGGGGCCGTTTATCCGATGCCCGCTATATTCGTCCCGAGACGCGTTCACCCCTTTTCAGAGAATATGAGCTTTGCGTTGCCGTGGAGCTAAGCACTAGAGAGCCACAGGGAGTGGAGAAAGGTGTTCTTGACCCCAGAGAGCAGACCTTCCTGCGTGTCCGCCACACGTCGGTGACACTCTCCTCAGTAGTCAGTTCTGGAGGCATGTTGGCATTGCTTACTTCCTCAGTGCGTTTTTAAGTGAGTCTATAGTTTTTAATACTAGCCCAGTAGGTAATCATACTTCTCTCCCTGCTTTTTCTTCCTTAGGAGTGCTTCTAAGGGAAGAGGACAGGCTACTCGTGACAGTCATCTACCGTGTCCTCACCGTAGTGGGGTTTTACAGGCATCATCTCATTTCCTCCCTACAGAGGCTGTGTGAAGAGACTAAGTGAGCAGAAGGTCTGAGAAATTAAGAAACTTGCCCCCAGCCTCAGGACCTGATGAGCCTGAACCTGCCTGACCCCGGAGCCTGACCGTTCCGCTGCGGGCAACGCCGTCAGTCTGCTAAGCATCTTCCAGACTCACCATTCTGGTCTGAGCCAACACTTATCAGCTCTTAGAACATCATACGTAACAAAAGAAAGAGCATCGTAGCGTCAGGCGAGGGAATGCCGACACCCCTCAGCCCGATCTTTTCCTCCTTTTTATTCAGCTCATCTTTTATGGGGACCAGTCTGTTGCCAATTTCGCCCTTTTCATGGGCGGGGGAAGCTTAATGAAAGAAAAGTTGGATGGACTTACCATTGAAGACACGGAAATTCAGCAAGAAATATGGCAATCATTCAGACAGCTCATCCCTTTCTGGTTTCCTTGTAAGGACCTTGGTCTGTAAATATCTTGGTCTAGTTGATGGGTGTAGTGGTCAAGGAGAACCGAATCAGGCAGAAGTCCCTGCTAGCGACTCACAAGACACGAAGTTGCCGGCGGGAGCCTGGTGTCTGCTGGCTCTGGGACAGAGCAGGTGAGCAGAGCTGAGGTGGCTGCAAGCCTGACTCGCAGCTGCTGTTGACATCAAACAGGTGCATGTTCTCGTGGTGCTTTTTCCAGCTCAGGGAACTTGTCTCCCCCTCCCCCAATACAGGAATCCTCCCTCCTGAACGAAGGGTATCGACGTGCCTTTTCTTCTCTTTCTTTCTTTATCAGCGTTCTCTATAAGACCCGGATGCTGATCTTTTGTTATGTACATTACAGATATCTTCCCCCAGGGTAAGGCTCACCTTCTCACTGTTCTCACGGACTTTTGTTGATGATCAGAGAGGTTCAGTTTCCATTTTATATTGGTTAGTGGTGGTCGCACGGAGCATTGCTTTACAAAGAGTTTTGAGACCATGGGCAGGCTCCGTAGGAAAAAGCACTACAATCTATTAAGGATGTCTGACAACAAGGAGGGCCCCCAGGGCTGTCATTTTATAGCCCTGGAAGAAGCCAGCAAAATTGGATGGAACTCTGGGGAAAGGTGAATGGAAAGATAGAAATTCATGAAAAGAGCAGAGATAGTACAGACTCGCCATAGACAGTAGCAATGCATATATTCTCTCTCTCAAAGGCAGGCGGTTTTCGCCTTCTTCGAGGAGGTGATGTAAGCTTTAGATCTGAAGGATGAAAAGGAGTTTAACCTAGTGGGAAAAAAGCACATCGCAAGGAAAAGCACATGGAGAGCGAGAGGAACGGACGCTGGGCTCAGGGAGGTCTATGCAGTGTGCTGCTCTCCGGCCATCATAGGTGTGGCCGATGACGGTGAGAGATGAGCCTGGAGAGGCTGCTGTGGGCCTTGTCGCCATGGACACACCCTCTGTGTGTGAAGAGTTGAGACTTTATTCGGCAGGTTGAGGGGTGTCAGATCCCGGTTCTGCCTTTTAGTTAGCATCAGGGTCAAAATGCGTAAGACATTAAATAAGGCTTGAGAGAAGGACGAAATAATCGGAACACGAGCTGGGAAATGACTAGGAACTAGCAGGTGGTAGCATAAACTAGGTCCCTAGCAGGGAGCTGGGCTCAGCCTTCACGGTCGCCTTTAGCAGAAGCTGCTATCCGAGTACAGAAGGAAGCCATGGAAGAGGACGTGTGGGACTTGGTCACCAAAGAATTGGGGATAATAGGAGTAAAGGGTAATTAATAGGGCCTCGGGCCCAGGGGTCAGGGGTGGCAATCCAGTTATCAATCTTGGTGTATAGGGCTAAGAATGAGCCTGGGGCTTGGGATCAGCACTGGGCTACCATGTGGGCGGTTGGTCTGCTTGATCACAAGAAAACTCCGTTTCCAGAACCAGGGCAGAAGGTCAGAGGGAACCAGAATGAGCTGATCCGACACTCAGAACTTTCGGCTACTATGTTGCCTGCGGCCCTGCAGAGCAAAGGGGTACAGGCCGTAGCACTTCAGATGCCTGGGCTTAAATCCCCGCTGGGCACTTCGTGCCTATGAGATGCGGGACGAAACTGGCTCCTCCATGAGAGGTTAAGCAGCCCTGACACGTCACATGAGGTTAGTGTGGAGCCTGGCGAGCAAAGACCATGCGGCCATCTTCCTGACTGTAGGGCAGGACCTCAGGGTTGCCTTGTGGGCTCTGCCTGCCTTCTGTCCTCTGCCTCTTCCTCCTCCCCACAGCCAGGATGCTCAGAACTGAACGAGGAAGGAGAGGTTTAAGCAGTCCCAGAACCACTCCTAAACGCACCGATTTCGTGGGCAGGACTCTGTGCTCCAGGTTTGATGACCCTAGCGTCTGTCCCTCATCTCTGGCCTGTACCTTAGCTCTCAGGTATTGCCCAGCTGCGCGACCTTGGTTAAGTACTGGGGACACTGTGAGCACCTACTTCCTCATCCGTAAAACAAAAAGAATAAGCACAACCTCCTGGAGTCGATAGGAGGCTTTCTTAAGAGTGTTGGTGAAATATACAAAGCATACGCCATACAGGTTTGATAAATGTGATGGTCTCTGTGACGATGATGATGGCACCCAGGGTGCCTGATGGCTTCTTGCTGTCTCTGAGTCATACATTGGTGGTCTTACTAGCCCACCCGCTCCAGAGAGAGTAGCATGGCAGTGATGGTTTGTGAAGGACCTAGGCACATAAGTGCAAGGCCGAGAAAGAGACAGTAGCCATATTTAGATTCTTAAATATTCAATGGATGCTTAGTAGCTTTGGGAGAAAGGTAATTATGTAATTATTATGCAAAGATTACATGCAAATGAAGAGCATGCAAATAAAGGACATATTAAGGAGACCTCGGACAAGTTCAGTAACCGACAGGATTAGTAACGCTCCATGACCTCTGAGACCTTCTGCGCGTTAGGTCGAAGGAACTGAAAACTCTCTTCGTCCTTCTGCGGGCTCTGTTGCTTCGCCTTTCTCTCTATCTCCGTAGAGATCTTTAACCTTTCACATACTGAATTTTACTGTAATTTTCTGATTATCCATCTTGCCCACCAGACAATGAACTTTCTGGAAGCGAGGACCTTTGTTACCTGTCACGAGAGAGGCAACGTGAATCTTTTGCATTTGTGAAAAGACAACTCGCCGACTGTACTGAAACCTCTCTGCCGGGGGTTTTATAAACAGTTCTCAAGGGACACAGGAACATGTAGTTTCTCGAAAAAGGGGTAAACAGAAAAGAGTCAAACAAACCGAGATCGTGTGTAGAAAGGAGACTTATGCGAAGCGTCGTCTATAGTATTGGCCGGGTGAATAAGAAATTTTTCTCACCAACAATACACTAACAGAAGAATAGAAACGGGAGCGGGAGAGATTTCTCATAGAGACGTCTGGAGAGATACGGCTGCCGAAGGTGAAGTTAGTGAGGTGAAAAGAGAGTTTTTTGAAAGTAAATTTATTGGGGCGACAGTGATTAATACAATTACGCAGGGCTCAAATGTCCGATTCTATAATACATCAGTATCTCGCGTCGTGTATTCGCCACCCAAAGTCACATCTCCTTCCTTAGTCATATTTTGAACCCCTTCACCCTTTCCCACCCACCCCGCTATTTTTGAACTGCCTTGAAAAGAAACTTGGAGGAAAGAAAAGAATTTGAGCCATTTGAACGTATTTTTCTCTTGGGTTCTTATCTGCTTCTCTTGCAAGCTATTTTTGCTAAGTTTACATTAACTTTCTCACAAAATGTCAATTAAAGCGACTTTTAATAAGCTGTGTTTAAAAGACCAGATCCAAAGAGGAAAGTATGTGAGATCAACTCGTCAGTGGAGAAACCAGGTTCTTAATCCTGCGTGGATAATAACTCAAGTTCTCAGATGTCTTCACCTGAGAGGGTAACTCAGCAAAGGGCGGAGCAAACTCCCCGAGCGTGGATGAGAAGCACGTACATCTCGTGCTGAGCTGACATCTTTCCTCTGTTTCCTTTTATCCAACCTTGTTTTCCCCCTGACCAGTTCCTCTCAGAATAGGAGCTTGCTTTCCAGATAGTGTCAGATGACATCCTGCCGTGCGTGTTTATAATCTAAACCGACAGTACGCTCGAGTCTGTGTTGACAGTCTGAATGTCGTACGTGACACCAGCGTTCACCTATTTCTGGAAATATGACTTAAAGGACAGGCAGTATTTACCTTTAACTGCAGGTGCTCTGGGCAGAGTTCCAGGTACACTCATGACTCTCGTGGAGAACAACTTCAAAGCAGAACCGAAGATTTCATCCGGTCCCAACGCACCTTTCCGGACTGACCAGATTCTGACTCTGGTGTATCTCCACATCTCAGTGCGTTCCGTTCCTCCTCCCTTTCCTGACTGTTTAATTCCTAGCCATCCATCGAGTCTCCTTCAGGCACCACTCCCCGCCCCATCCCAAGTTCCCAGAGAACCTGTGCTAACCTCGTTCGTAGCCTTTATCCCCCTGAATTGTCATTATAGTCCCTTGTCAGACTCCTCCCATGTATATTGTATAAGCTAACTGAGGGCAGGTCTTTACTTCATTGGCTGTGATAGCGTGTCTAATAGGGGACCGACTGATGTTTTAAATGCCCAACGTATGCCTGTAAGGTAAAGAAAATGTGAAAATAAGAATAGAGAGGTAGGTGGATAGACACCTATATATCTGGTGTCTATTTATTAGATAGATATAAATGATAGATGGTGGATGAACATGGACAGGATTATGAATAGGACGATGGACAGGGGGACAGACAGGTGGATGGACTCACAGGTGGATGGTGGAGATGGAGCCAGAGGGGGTATGATGCGGAAATGCAAGGCCGACATTGCTCTCTGGTCTTACTGTTTTTTCATTCTTCATGACCTCTCTGTTCATTCTAAGGAGATTTCTAAGGACTGTCTACCTTATTTTTATCGAATTAATCGATTTCTTTCTCTACTCCCTGCCTGAAAAGGTAGAAGGCAAACCAGTTTGAAGTTATTCTTGAATTTAATCGGCACTCAGTTTGGCAAAGTCCTCTACAACTGATTTCGTTGCCTTCGAATTCATCTAAAAAAACAAAGTGTTTTTGCCAAGCGCATGTGTTAAGACATGTATCATGTGCTCAGGTGGTAGGAACTCATCCACTGTGTGTGTGGGGTGAGCCGCATCGGTGAGCATCACCTGTAGTCACGGTAGGGACGGAAGGGGTGGCTGCCCCTTTGCCCAAGGTCGTTTCTGCCAAGGGGAACCAAACTGATGGATAAAAGATGTTGCCGAGAAGACGTTCTCGGTGGCCCTGCTCCTGGCTCACGAGCCATGTGAGGCGTGTGAAGGACTCATTACGCCCCGTCGGATGTCCACGGAGAGATCTGGGAGAGCCACATTGGACGGCGAGAACCGCCAGCCCAGAGCCTTGAGCATGGCGGCCAGAAAGGAGTCCTGCTTTCTTCAGGAGTGAAATCTGGGGTTCTGATGGAGGGTGGACATGGGAAATGGAGGTCTTCCTCTCACAGAGGCTACACAGTAAAATCAGACAGAGAATTCACAGTCTTAGGAGAATAGACAGGTCCTAGGATGGGTGGGGAATGGCTGAGGTCAGTCCTGCCTGAGACCCAGCAGGTGTGGGTCCCTGGGCCAGTCACTGTTGACCCCTGGAAAGGAAGAGGAAGGACTAAGTCCTCACTGAAGTTTTTTCTGAGTAATTATTCAAATGTTTATGAAGATCCTATAAAGGAAACTGTACGTTTTAAATTTTTGTCCTAGCCTAAAAACTCTAAATTTGACTTTACGACCAATTATTATTATTATTTTGGTTCAATATTTTGGTCCAACTAAGACTGAACTGAGGAATGCAGGTCTCGCGTTCTTCTCGGCCCCCTCCTATGTCTCAGCAGACCCACGGTTCTGCCACTTTCTCTCCCAAACCCTTAACACAGGCTTTCAGTTTATGCCTTACTGAGAAATGATTAGTTTGCCCAACACAAACAATTTCTTAGGAATTGCTAAGAGTTGTTCATAAACCTTGGTTTAAGCAACTTGACTATAAATATATATATACACGAGTATGTGAAGATATTTAAAAAAGACCATAATATGTTAGTGAAAACGCTCCCAGACTTCGCCTTGCCTAATGGTGTGACTGTGGGCGTTATCCACCCTCCCCTGGTCTCGGGTTCCACATCTGTGAAGTTCCGATGCACCTGATTGCTTGAGGTCTGGTAAAGATCCAATGAGGTGATACAAGGAAAGCCCGCATCAGAGTAGCTAACACCTGTGAAACGCTCAGAAGACGTCCGCTGTCAGTAAAATGAAATTGTCTGAAATGCATCTCACCTGCCCCGAGATCAGCGATGGCTACGTCCTTCTCAGTTTGGAGTTTCTTTGATTTCCTGTGCCTCGGTAGCCGAATACACTTTCAAACAATATTCTGAAAATCACCAGTGCTCACGTTATTCATAGAACAGGAAGACCTTTGAGACAGGAAACGGGAGCATTGTATCGTGTATTTGGTATGGCTTCCTCCTCCAACCCTTTGATTGAAAGCCCCAGTTCACCAGCATGGCAACCAAGACCACCTGAATCTACTTTCTCCAGCTTCAGTTCTCATTGTCTCTCTATATAAACATTTATGTTAAGAAGACTGCCCCTCCGGTGTTCCTGGTTACCTGTTCATTTAGTCCTTTACCCAAGGAGACTCTGGCTAGAGGGATCTTCATAAAACGGGACCTGAGTGCCACCCTGTGAGTCGGGTGGGAAGCTTTCGGAGAGTCTAGAGAAGAAAATTCAAAGCCGTTGTGAAGGTCTATAGGACTCTACAGCAAAAAGAACGTGCAGGTGGCTGATAGATGAAAAGACGCTCGAGGTCACTAATCATCAGAGAAATGCAAATTAGAACCACAGTGGGATATTACCTCACACCTGTCAGACTGGCTATCATCAATAAATCAACAAACAACAAGTGTTGGCGAGGATGTGGAGAAAAGGGAACCCTCGTGCATTGACGGTGGGATTGCAACCTGGTGCAGCCACTACGGAAGACAGTATAGAGGTTCTGCAAAGAATTAAAAATAGAACTACCATATGATTCAGCAATCTCACTTCTGGCCGTTTATCCAAAGAAATCTAAAACCCTAATGCGAAAAGATATATGCACACCTATATTCATCGCAGCATTGTTTACGATAGCCAAGATATGGAAGCGACCTAAGTGTCCATCAATAGATAAACGAATGAAGAAATGGTTCATATATACAATAAAATATTACTCGGCCATAAAAAAGAATAAAATCTTTCCATTTGTGACAACGTGGATGGACCTAGAAGGTAATATGCTAAGTGAATAAGTCAGAGAGAGAAAGACAAATACCACATAATACTATATGTGGAGTTTAAAGAACAATATGAACTAACAAAACAGAAACAGACTCATAGATACAGAAAATAAAACTGACGGTTGCCAGATGGGGGTCAAGGGGGTAGAGGGGTAACGGGCCGAATGAAAGAGGCGAAGGGAGGAAGAAGTACTCTCGGTAGTTACAAAAGAGTCACGGGGTGTGAAGCACAGCACAGGGAATATAGTCACTAGCATCATAATAACTATGTGTGGTGCCAGGCGGGTCCCAGGCTGACTGGCGGGGGATCCCTTCGCAAGTTACGTAAATGCCTAACCGCTATGCTGCACACCGGAAACTAACATAACATAATATTGAATGTCAACGGTAATTGAAAAAGAAGACCCGTGGGCACCTGGCCCCTGCCGCCTGCTGGGTCTCGCCTGGCACCTCCCGCGTCTTCGCTTGCTCCGCTGCGGTCGGACCGGCCTCCCGCTGACCTCACACTCAACAAGGACGCGGCAGGGCCTTCCGTTCCTTCTTCCTGCGAGTACCCCATCAGCAGGCTTCTGCCGGCCCCTGCCTCTTTCTCCTTTGGGTGTTTGGTGAATTGTCACCTTCTCAGAGGGGCTGCTTCCTTTGTGTGCCCTGTACAATAGCAAGGCCTCCTTTGTCCCTTTCTGTCCCCTTATACTATTTTTTTTATAGCCCCTTTCCTCACTGGATAAGTCTATATTTATTTTCAATTTTATTATTTATTCTATCAGGTCCATGAGAGCACGGAGCTGGTCCTAGCTGATGGTCATTGCCCAGAAGGGCACATCAGGTGCTACTCACCATCCCGATGTCAGAACGGTGGGAGCCCTCTGCTGCCTCTGCTGCCTCTGCTGCCTCTGGGACTTACCCTTCCCCTAGAGTCCCCTGCCCTTGGGCTTAAATTTGGCTCAGCTCAGCTTTCTGCAGTCAACTCAAATCTACCATCTTTTCAATTCCGTCAGTGAGCATCCCAGCCTATAGGGGTGACTGGCGCCCCTAAACCACTGGAGAAATATAAATTTTACCTGTCAGTGGTGATCGGGGCCTCGTATGCTCAGAGTGATGCATCAGGTTAAGTGAATGCGTCTGCAGTCAGGTTGCCTGGGATTAAATCTCGGCTTGGTCATTGATGAGTTGGGTGACCTACTTAGCCCACCTGTGTGACATCCACTAACCTGTCAAAGAAGACAACGCCAGTGTCCGACTCATGAGTTTGCTGCAAAGATTGGATGAATTTCATTCATCAAAGCACCACTCCTGGCAAATAGGAAGTATTGGTCAACATGCGCACTTCTTTTTGTCACCTAAGTAAATTGTGTCCCCATTAGATCAAACGGTCTCTTCTTTGTACGCCCCACAGCACATGGCAGCGTCTTCCACACGGCAGGTGCTCAATAACTCTGTTGACTTTTGGTAAAATTATTTCTCCAAAGAAATGTCAGAGGAAATGCTTAGAAAAATTTTACCGAAAAAGCAGTTATGTTTGTAAAGCTGTTTGGGGCCTCAGAAGGATAACAGAGAATCTCAAAAGGGAGTTCATTTGCACACTCACTCAGAAAGCACTTCTAAGCATTCGCTCTGGGCCAGGCACTGTGCTCGGTGCAAGAGGCATGCTTCTTTTCCTCAGAGGGTTTACGGGGACAGATCTGTGAACCCGTAGGTGGAACACACGTAGGAAGGGATGCAGGGGAGGTGAGTGCAAAGGGTTACGCCGCCACTGGGGTCATTTACGGATTGGGATGTGCTGAGTAGTTACTTTTTCAGGTTGACTCAGGTAGCCAACACTTCTATTTCTGCGTGCTGCACGAGTGATTTTGAAAACGAGAATGGTGTTAAAATTGAAAATGGAATCAGATCTTTGGAAAACAGGAGCAGAAGTGGTTTTGGGGGGGAATATATCGAAACTGAGCAAAACAAGAAGCAGAGATTGAACAAAAACTGTTGATTTCTTTAGGTTTCGCTATAATCTAAAAACATTGTCCCAAGGACGACACATTTGACTAAGACTTAGGATTTTCCTCCCTATCGTTTTAGAACGTTGTTAATGAAGAAACAGGCTTCTATGCTCAATGGTCTTTTATTACAAAACTGTAACGATGACATAAAACCACAGGGTAGCTGGCAGGGCGGGCAGCGCAAACCACGCTCTTGCCTGCGGGTCCTTGTCCTGCTGTTACCCTCACCTGTCTACTCCAACCCATCATTTAGCTTTCTAGTTCCTCTGGCAACGTCTTCCAAAGAGAAAAGCCAAATTAAAATAAATTTCTGATAAATACAGGCTTCACATGTAATTCTAACTGACGCTTTTTAGGAGATAAGAAGAAAAAGTTGGTATCTTTGACTGCGAGTTTACCAAATTCCGATTTTAGTTTTCTATGTACTGTTATACACATGTGGCTGGTGTGCTTGCTGTAAGCTTAAATCGATACAAGACCAATATGCAAAAATCAATCGTGTGTCTATACACTAGCAGAGGACAATTTGAAAATGAAATTAGGAACACAATTCCATTTACGGTAGCATCAAAAAATTAAAACATTTAGAAATAAATTTAACAAAAGAAATAAAAGACTTGTAAAACTATAGAACATTGTTGAAAAATATTAAAGTGCTAAATAAATGGAAAGATGTTCTCTGTTCTCTGTTAAGTCAGAAGACTTAACATGGTTAAGAAGACAATACTTTCAAAATTGATCTGTGAATTCAACACAATGCCTATCAAAATCCCAGAAGATCTTTTTGAAGAAATCGATAACATGATAATGAACCCTCTATGGATATGCAAGAAACTGAGATCAGCCAAAACGATCTGAAGAGAACAATGGAGTTGGAGAACTCACATGTTTCAATTTCAAAACTTACTGCAAAGTACAGTAATCAAGAAAGCAGGGCACTGGCATAAGAATGGACATACAGAACAACGGAACAGAATCAACGGTACAAAAATAACTCCTTACGGTTATCATCAATCGATTCTGACAAAGACAGTTCGGCGACTAAAAACTAATGTTTTCAACAAATGTCCTAGGACAGCTGGATATACACATGCAAAAGAGTAAAGTTGGAGTCCCTGCTTTGTGCCATATATAAAAAATTAGCTCAAAATCTGTAAGATTTTGTAATAGCTAAAACTATAAAACTATAAATTGCTCTCACAAGCCGTCTTTAATTAATATTCCATATTAGCCCAATTATTAACTACAGTGTGTCTCTCCTGTAGTTGATAATCCTTGTTTCTTCTCTCCTTCATGTCACCTATACACATTTAATCCCTCATCTACTTAGCAGCCCTTTTTTTGAAAATGGTTTTCAGGTCTCTGTACGTCTTTTCTTCGCCATGCTAGCATCTCCATGTCCATCACTTTTGTCTTCGATTTTCAAGTCATGGTCCTAAGCCACTTTCCTACACACCTGTCTTCATGCATGGTATGCAGAGGTCAAGGAATAAGACAAGATCACTCCATGCCATGCTGTTCTAGGCACTTCGAAAATAGGTTCTTATGTTTCCCAACCAGGCTTTAAAGTTAGGTGACATTTTCCGCATTCTACAAATAACGAAATTGAGCTCAGAGAGGTTAAGATTTTGTCCAAGGTCACACAACCTTGAAGTGACAAGACCCAGGAGTTGAAACCATATTTAGTTTTATTTATCACGACTGACCTGAGTTAATTCATAGACTAGAAATTCCCCATTTTCTCAACGTTGCAGGCAAACAAGAACTGACTACGTTAGTCAGAGGGACCATACTGAAGAATTAAAATTCTCCAAGCAGCTGGAGGTTGTAAATCTCAGGGGTGGAAGTTGGTCTGAGGCCAAGCCTGTCTGTCATAATTAGAAGTCCTTAAAATTTCAGAAGGGCTCTTTGTTTGCTGAGCCGACGACTCCTTCTCACAAGCGGAAAGCAATTCTTTCCTTTCGTTTTATTTTACTCTGTTTCTTCTCAGCACAGTGAGGTAGTGTCTGGGTGAGAACATTCCTTCACCTCTTGTTCCTTCTCTCAGAGCGAGTATGCTTTTCACAGAGCGCCTTTTAACTGTGGCATATTTTAAAAACTTGGCAGTTATTTTGATTAGAGCATAAAATTTGCCTTTTATGATGAAAGATATTTTTTTCCAAAAACTTCTAGACTGAACCTACTATTCGGCCGAGGGCTGAGAATGGACAACGCTGAGCCCTTGATGTGGGGGTCTGCCCCCGGGGACTGCAAGCACTGCCCCTTGCAAGGGGTGACCAGTGGCACTTTTCAGACGCAGGGCCCCTGGCCACCGCAGGCATAAAGCCGGCTTTATTTTCACGAGGCAGCTGGTACCAGGGCTGCCACAGGTCCAGCCATGACAACCAGCGGGACCGTGAAAAACAGAAAACAAACAGCATCCCTTTTCCAGAAACTTCCCGGAGTTCCCTGGGCAGCGAGTCAGCGAGTTGGCCTCTCCTCTCCGTGCGGGAGACTTGACCCAAGGAGGGCCGGCCTGGGAGCTGACTCTTGGTTCTCATTTTTACTTTCAAAATGAAAAGTAAGGAACTGAGGGCTCATTAAGAACCAGGAGGCTGGGCTGAGCAGCAAGAGCAAGGCCTCACTTCCCCCCCAGGCAGCTCGCCGGCTGGGAGTGGGAGCAAACCTGTCCCCCGCATTTAGTGACTTCACACACGTCATCTTTCATCGTGATATCCCCTTGTGGTAACTAATCATGGCCACATTTTATGTATAAAATGTAAATATTGAGTATATACACACACGCGTATATATTCAAGTATTGAACATATGTAAAGGTCAAATCTTCTTCGTTCATAATAACCCTTCGTAGTAAATAATCGTCACTGTAATCACATTACATATGTATATATAGTTATATACAAAATATTTGAATACATGCATATATATGTACATATAAAATATATATGTAATATAATACTATATGTATACATGTAATAGTACATATGTAATAATATATAAAACCGTGTATATGTACAGGTATGTGTTCAAATACTGTATATAGAAAAAGGCTAAATATTTAGAAGCAGACCTGGAATTTGAACCCAGACCCGTGTCCCTTTATGCATTTGCCACTCTGTCTCATCGTCTTACCACAGAATCGAAAAATATTTTCTCCCATAATTCCATTAGAGTTCTTAGTACGTCATAGAGTTAAACTGTTCATATTTTAATTAGAGAATTCTTTTCTTTTTCTTTCTAAGCCTCCTGACCATGAATAAGAAGATACAAGAATGCTCGACTCCATAGGTTTATTCCCTCAGCGATGATTTCCTGAGCACGTGGGGTCATTTCCTAGGGGCTGGCGCTAAGTCCTTCGAAGGAAAATAAAGCAGATTAAGGGGACAGGGTATAGCTACTTAGGCCGGGGTCAGGGGAGGGCTCCTCGAGGCAGCGGCTCTTGTGCAGACCACCCCGGATGAAAGGAAAGTGCCCACCACGCAGGTATCCGAGAATCTTCCAGGCAGAGAGACCCATTAGTGTAGCTTACAGACATTTTTCCCATGAGGGGAGATTACTATTTTAAGCATCGATATGTTTTTAAGGTCGTAACTGTATTTTGGGTGATCTTTTTTCTATGAATGACGCTCTGATGACCAGCGAGAGCACAAGGTCACAGGATAAAGCTGCAGCTGCTCCAGCGTTGTAGCCTAGCAGCAGCCGAAACCAATCACCTGGGGACTGGGGACATCCTTGTGACACTGAGTATTCTAGACTGACTTTTCCGTAAAGGGCCCCCGAATGAATGATTTAGGCTTTATGGGGACCCCGGGGTCCCTTCCACTACGACTCGAGTTTGTCCGTGATCTGATACATAACTTGATTTACAAACACGGGCCGAGCGGCAGGCTGGCCCCGGCCCAGAGGCCTGATTTGTCGACTCCTCCTCGCGAGCGAACCCCTCGGCGGCCACTTGAAGTCTGGGGCGATGTCTGCCGTCACGCGAAAGGCAGCCAGACCGCTGGGCTTCTCGGTGTCTTTCTGTCCTTCTCATTGCTCTTTTGTCTCGTTCATCACATGTCCGGGTCCCCTGATTTGGTGCTTCATCTGCGCTGTAGGCTGGTCAACCTGTAATGGAGCACGTGAGAATTCTTTCTAAACCAAGAGGGCATGGGTGCTGAATGGAGAGAAGATGAGGGAGGGGGCAAAGGGAGACGTCAGTCGGCCCTACGGATGAGCTGCCTCCGCTTCGGAGCACGAACCTCCTGGTGGCTGCTCTGGACTCTCTGGGGAGACTCTAGGGGGGCTTCTTTGCTTTTTCCCGTGTTCTCTGCTGTTATAGATAAGGTAAATGAGATGGGCTATAGAACAAACCCCAAATAATTGGATTCTATTCACTAAAACCTTGAGAGACCTATGATGCTTTGTTTTAGTATTTATGAGAATCAAACAAACAAAAATCCACAACGAATGAGTTACTACCGCGAATTCATCAACTTTTCAGTATCTGGAGTCCTCTCTCCGCTACTTCAGTGCCATAAATTAGTACAATCGAGATGGCTGTGAAGATGACCGCTGGCATAGCAAGACCCTGGGTAGCACTTCATACTGGCCTTTGGTGTCACATAGGGGTGTCGCTGGGCGGTCACACTGCACGACCCTGCCGGGTGCCATTCACGACCCCTCTGAACAAACATGGCAGCCCTGGAGGAAGAGGTGATTGAAAACCAAGACTGACCAGTCCTGCGACCTTGGGCAAAGGATGCCAACTCTGAGTCGCAGGCTCGTTGTCTATAACGCAGAGAAGGCAATGCCCGCCTCGCTGGGATCTGGGGAAAATGCAGCGAGGTAGAGTGTGGAAACACCTTCGCACGGCGCCTGCTACTTAGTGAGCACTTCAGAAATAATATTTTCCTTCTCCTGAAGGAATGACGGACAAGTGAAGGCATGCGAAGCAATAAATCGTACAGAAATTATTTTCGGAAAATTTTACTTAAACCACAGAAAACGGAGAAAATAGGTTTGAAATCTTTTCCACTCCAAAGCTCGAAGCAGTGGAGTTTTCTTCTTTAATGCAGTGACCCACTACACACCTGGCACTTAAGATCTGAATACTTCTGCTAGCTCTGTTAGGTTTTCCCTGAAGTTATTGTCCTGGCTTTTCTGCTTTGTTTGTTTCCTGCCATCCTCTGACACCTTCCGTCCTTGTTTTCAGAGAAGACCTCCTCCAAGCAGTCTTACGCATTGACGCTGGACTGTAGTAACTTTGAAGAATGAGATTTTTCACTATACTCATGATATTTTTAGATGATGAGAACATACTGTGTAGTAAAGTTACGGAAAATTGCAATACGACTATCTATACAGTAAAGATTTTATAAAAATGCGAAGGTCAGCATTCTGAATATCACATTTCTGAAACGCGAATCTGGTCATGCTATGGAGTGTCTCTCTAGCCTCGAACCTGTCGATTGCTCCCTGCAGCTTTCAGATCATCATCCATTCTGATTCACAAAAGCCCATCCTCCCTTGCTTTTCAGAAAAGCATCCTCTGATTACTTATATTGCATCGCTTTCCCGAGAGTCGAGACACAAAACTTCTGCCTGCTTTATTAGTGCAGTGGGAAGGTAGGGGGTTGCAAAAGTAGGTGACTTTGTCCCTGCACTAAATTGTTAGCTCTTGGATTGCAGAGAGGATGCCCATATCTTGATTCATCTTCGAATCCAGAGTTCAGTACATCAACTAGGACACAGTAGGCAAAGCAACAATGTTCGTTGAATGAATGTTTGATGGATATAGAATGATGGCTGTGAAATGTGGTGTCATCACTACGCTATTGATCCCTGGTCTTATTCTGGGTATAAATCTTTAAATAAATTTCTGGCATTTTCTTCCTTTGTTTTCATTAACTCCATTTATTCTTTTCTCCCATATAATTCAAATAAATTTGGCCATCTGGTCTCTCAATTCACAGGAAATTAAAAGATAAACCAGAACATGACTTACTATAGAATACGGAGCTTAAGTATGAAAGTTTACTTTCACTCCCTTTTCAGGAAAGAAGGGGGAGGAGAAGGCGGGAAGGAGGAGGGTCCTTCCTTTTCTTAATCACGTTCTACCTGGCAGGTACTGCACAAGGTGCTTGCTGTGGGCTACTGCGTGGAGAGATTAACCTTACGTGAATAAATTAGAGCTGGGAGAGGTGAGCCACTGGCTAGTGATCGGCCAGCTCACATGTGACAGAGCAGGGATGTGAACCCTGCCTGGGTTCCCAACGGGGTGTGTGTGTGTGTGTGTGTGTGTGCGTGCGTGCGCGTGTGTGTGTGTTTCACCCAACGATGCCGGGAGTATAAGGGAAGTAAAACGGATGTTTCTGAGTTTACAGAATTATTTTTGACAGTAGGTCTTATAAAATCCTCGGTTTCAAAAAAAAGTGATTCCGAGGCTTTCCTTCGGAATTTCGCAGTTGAAGTTTTAGGTGTGTTTGTTCACTTCCTGATCTTAAAAAAAAAAATCGTCCATTTAGACCATGATTTCTGAATGTAGTTCTCATTGTATGTATTTAAAATATACTTCTTAGAGGGTAAGGGGAGGGAGGAGGTAGATGGAGTAAAAGGGGTCAAATATGTGGTGACAGAAAGAAATCTAACTCTGAGAGGGGAACACACAATGGGAACACGTATATGCCTTGCTGTTAAAATGTCCAGCTGAAACTTACCGGATTTCGTTAATCAATGCCAGCATTAAAAAAAGTTAATTAATTAAAAAAAAATGAAATATACTTCTTCCTTGCAGTGCATTACAGGTTGGTTGGTACCCAGGTACAATCGGAAGCCAAAAAAGAAAGCAAACAGGGCTTTGTCCTTTCTCCAAGTCCTCACTTTGGAATCCTTCACAGCAAAAAGTAGGAAAACACGTGTGAAAAATATTCGGCAACATTGCTCACCCGGTGGAATCAGACCATATCATTGTTATTTCATTTCGATTTTTGATGTCAGTGGTGTCCCTTAACACAGAAAATTGTAAATTCCAAGCTATAAAATCAATAGAGTTTTCTGCCATTTCTTTCGGGTGGCATTTAATAACTGCACCAAGGAAATCTCCTACGTATGATTGAATTCAACCCATGCTGTTGAGAGATTGAAAGTATAATCTACTTGGCAGGTTAGAAAAAGAGTCAGCTTCCATCGTGTAGTTACAACACTTGGAAGAGGATGGGGAGCTGAGTTCAGGATTTCGAGTCAGCTAGATTTTTCAGTGCTGTGCTAAGTGATGAAGGTGGGGGCGAGAAGTCGAACGGGTCGGGGGAGGAGGAAGGAAGGAGGCTGCAGAGCAAACGGTCGCAAAAGCAGCCGAAGGGCGTTTAGACTCGAATGTTAACACCTTATTTAAATACAAATGTAGTTGTTCCAAGGATAGAAATGATAGAAGGAGGGGTGTATGAGTTCTGTTTGGAAGATTCGTGGAAGGTTTTGCTAAGACCAGGGCGTCTGCTGAAGGTTTAGGAATTTTCCAGTTACGTAAGGACATGGCGAGGTGTTTCAAACACAGAGCATGAGGTGTGGAAACACACGAACAGGTGTTGTGTGAGAAACGGTGGAAGAAGTGAGCATTGCCACAGTCGAGTGCCCCGGGAGGGCATCGGATTGCTCTGCAAGACTCCAGATGGGGAGGAGTGAGTGAACGAGTGTTCAAAGGAAACAAGCACACACTTATAAAACACTCGCACGCCGAAGCCATATTGAAGTTTGGCTTATACGAGTTCATTATTTCAGAACGATTTAACTAAATAACCTATTAGAAAATCTTAAAACATTTTTAATTAATTTCCGAAGGCACAGTGAGTGCACTCTCAGATTCCCTATCCAAATATTAATTCTCTCATCGTTGTCATTCCCAGAATAAATACAGATACTTTAAATCCTGGATTGCGAAAGTTAACACTCTTTCGTAGGAGAAGAAAAAAAAAAGAAAAAGTAAAAAGATTCGACACTATTAAATCCTACTTCTAATTAAAATTAGGAGTGGATTTAAATTCATAACCAGAAATAAGCCCACAGCTCAAAGAAATGAATACAAACGTGAGGAAATGGTTATGTTTTCCGGCAAATATCACTGATACTTCCTAAACACATCTGCTTCAGACTAGAGTTGACGAAGCAAGAAGTGGCTCTTACAGGGACTTCGGAAGGGGACTGAGTAAAGATACTTAAATTTTAGGGACTCTATTTTTTTTTTAAATCTATCTTCCAGGTCCCCCAAAATGAAGCTGGACTAAAGGCACTGTCCCAGGCTTATTCCTGAATTTTTTTTTTTTCCATGAGTGCCAAAGATCTCTTTTCAAAAGCACTCAGGAGAATCATCCGCCTGGCAGGAATTTCTGGAACGACTTGGAATGTCTGCCTCGTTTGCAAACTTTGAGTCCCCTCGCTGCCACTGCCCGGGACAGACAAGTCCGAATGGCATGCAGGGAGTTCCGAGGGTGAGCTGTTTCTTCTTTCCTGTCTGTAAGATGGAACCAGAATTGTCACAAACATAACTTGAGGTGGCATCTGTGTCCGCACACTGTGAAAGAGACTCCAGCTCTTAATGGCCGTCTCACTGCCCAAGAGTGTGTCTTCATCGGTCCCCCCAGTCCCCTTGGACCCCCACATTGCTTTCTTAGCTCATTTTCCTCACTCTGGTTCCTTCTCCTTTCGGCTGAGCTATTAACGTAAATAAATGTCTTCACATACGCTACCCTCGGTCGCAATCTTTCTTCGACTCCCTATCGGCTGTAGCATAAACTGTCACATCCTTCCGCTCTGCTTTCGTGACAGAGCCCAGCATGGTCTGGAGGCCAAAGATGGGTTTCTAGTCATGCTGTTTCTGGTCACCAGACCACGCCAAGCCATGTCCCTCTTCTGTGCCTGTGGGCATTCTCTCTCCCTGGCTTCATATTTCATTCTGCTATTTCTCACTTTGTACAAACAAACAAACAAAACACTGCAGAGAATTCCCTGAGGTTCTTGGGCTGTCGGGGGCCCCTTGCCTTTCCCCCCGTGTAAGTGACCCTCCACGTCTGACCGTGGACTCCTTGAGAAACCACCCATGTGCCATCATTCTTCGTCTTCAGAGCTGAGCTTAGAGCCTGGCGTGAAGTCTGCATGTGGTAAATGATCATTGCATTCGGTTGCCTGTCCGAGGCAGATGCCAACCCTTCCGAGACACGTGTGGCTGGCCTCTCTTGTGCTCTCCTGGCGACTCTGAGCGGCCGAACCCAGCTCAGCAAGGGGGTGGGGCCCGTAATTTTGTTTCAGGATCAGCAGGCATGTGATAGTGGGTGGTGGAAGACGCACGTGGGGGCTGCCCCACAAGCGACCACACAGGCCCTCAAGCGACCACACAGGCCCTGGGGATTTTTTCCTCGGGAGCTTGAGTCATAGCAGCAACTGCGTTTCCCAAAGCTCCTTGCAGGGGAAAGAGTCTATTTTAAGTAACATATGTTTGGCCGCCTTTCAAACGTACCATTCTAAGGGGAAAGAAAAATCAGAAGCCTTCTCTTCAAAGGCTTTCCCATTCTCCTCTCTCTCCCTACACTCAACCCGGTGCTTCTCTGCCCCAGGAGGCTGTGGAACCAGGAGGCTTCTCTTTCTAACCCCGCTCAGATTCCCGGTTGCCCGTGGAGTGTGGAGTATAGTGCCAACCTGCCCACTCCACACCCGCAGCCAGCCACGGTTTGGCTTCAGGTCACACAACTGCCCTTTTCCCTCCATGCCACCTCAAAATTTACTCACCGTTCCACAAATCTGTCACCGTAATATTCTCCCTAGTGTCTAATCTATAGCAGTAGCACACGAAGAGGAGACTATGCAAGCACTATAATTAATATGTATTGAGGCAGGAATCATCTGGAAACTCTTTGGAACCTGTAAAGCAGATAAACTTTACCAGATTTTACAAACGAGAAAACCGAGGCACGTGTCTTGAACCCAGGTCTCTCTCTCTCCACCCTGCCACGATACCTTTGGTCCTTTCGTTAAATGACCCCCAAAGGCACCTGCTTCAGGAAGACACGACCAGTGACCAACGTGAGTCAAAGCTCAGATAAAAGAGATCATGGTGAAGAAGAAGTTTAAGGCTCGGTGACGAGTCACTTTCTCTGCTATTCTAATTTATCATGCTTTCAGCTTTTCTCGGCTTATTTCTGCTTAGTGAAACATCAATATCTTTAAGCGTCACTCTTTTATTAAGTATATTAAACAGGGGAATTGAATTCATAAAATGTACTTTGAAAAGTACGAATGCTCTGCCAACAGAGGCGGTATTAGAATTATTATCACCGTTATGAGTTTTTCTCGTGCTACAGTTAGCGCGTTTATTGCTTCATCTGATCTGACGGTTTTATTGTATACACAGACTTGATGGAGCCTGCTAATTGCTTCCCCCGTATTCATTGTTTCTTCCTTTCTTATTCATGGAACTTTGGGTGTTTGCTCTGTGGTAATGTTTTCAGCTAAAAACTACATTTCCCATTTTCCTTAGCGACTGGGAATGGCCACGTGACACGATTTGAGATAACTTTTAATATAAGTAGAAATCATTGGCAAGACTCTTATGAATGATCCTTTAAAGGTAGCCTTGGCTGCGCAATATGTATTTCTCCACCTTCCTTCACTTATTTGCTCGTCTGGCATGCAGACATGCCAGACGAGATCAGAGCATCTTGTGACCACGAGGACAACAGCAAGATACCCACAATGACCTCAACCCCAACATCACTGAGGCGATAAAGCAAAAACCCAGAACACTTATTCTTGAGTTTCTTGTGAAGCAAGAAAAATATATACCCCCTCGCTTGTTTAAGCCACTATGATATAGATTTCCTGTCGTGTGATGCTAAACTCGATCCCTAGGTGACAAAGAAGAAAATTATACTGTAAAAGTTCTGGGCTGGAGGTCTAAGGTCTCTTCACTGGTCTTCGGCTGCATTTTCCTCTGTCACGTTTCCACAGTGTAGCCAGAGCGGCCTTTCCACCACCGTGTTTAAGATCTTTCAACGGATTTTCGATACCCTGAGGATAAAGTCCCAAACCCTTGCTGTAATGAAAAGTCCCCCTTAGATCTGGCCCCTGCCTCCCCCGCCAGCCTCATCGCTCATGTCTTTGCCACTCTCTCCCCTGTAGTCACGTGGACCTTCTTACTGCTTCGATACTCCACGTGGTTCCGTGGATTTACCTCCTGACATGCTGTTCCTCTTGCAGGCAGCTTTCTCCCCCATCATGACTCCCTTTCTAAATAGCAACATAAATGGAACACTGTTTATAAATCTCGTCTAGTCTGGCTTTCTTCGTGCCACTTGCAATTACTTTCTCAATGTCTGGCCCACCAGGCTGCAGGCTCAATGAGAGTCGGGGCCCCCTCTGTCTTGTTCAGCATCGTATCCTCAACATTTCGTCTGCTGCTTGGCATAAAGCGGGCCCTCAGCTCATGATACGAGCGTAAGCGTGAGCGAATTATCTGCCTCGTTTCAGAGTTTGCTTCTGGGAGAAACCAAAATTAAAGTTTCAAGTACAAATGATTTATCTGGAAGGTGATCCCAGGAAAAAAGGGAGGGGGGAATGAGGAAGTGAGAGTTTTATCAAGCAACATTTCACTGTGGGCACTGTGGACAGTTCTGAGAGGCGGCAGAGAACACGTCTCTGAATTATCTTGCCCGACGGTCCAGGGAGCTGAGACACGAAGCCATTAGCCTCCACCAGGCATTGTTTGAGGGTGGTGAGATGTGGTGGCCATAACAGCCCAGCGCCACTGACCTGCCTGGCACGTGGGCAGAGAGAACTCATCTGCCAAAGAAAACCAGGCCTTCGGGCAGAGAATCTGGATGCTGACAACCAGAAACGAGGCTGTGCTCACGGATGGCACATGCTGAGGGCTGAGAATGAGCACATGCGGTGTCTTCCCCTTCATTGCCCCTCTCCCAGCCAAGGTGCCTCTCCTGTAGGATGACCATGACAACCACCTGGAAGGTTCCTGCAGATCGAATGAATTGTTGACTCTATTTGAAATCATTAATCGAATAATATTGTTCCACATGGCTTTATTTCCATCCATTTCTTCTTAGGTTAAAATGGTAACAGCTTTTAAAATTATTTATTTATTTTTTAATTTAATCATACGCCAGGGAGAGCCCTGCCAAGTCAGGAGAGAGAAGCTGATGGGGGTTATGAGAGAGGCATCACTTTCTTTACCGGTTTGCAGTTGTAACAAATGGGAAAAGGTCCAGCACGGGCCTCGGGCTGAGAAGCGGCGAGCACCACGGACAGAGGTCGGCTTCTGAGTCACGTAGATCTAGGGTCTCTTTTGCCCAGATATACACTTGGGGGAATCTGAGCAGGAAATTGACGTCTTCTCATCTACAAAATGGGGCTATAATTCCTATCATGCGTATTTATTAAGAAGATCTACGTGGCAGCTGGCAAAGGTGAAAGACTAAGAACAGTGAGATAGCATAGGAACAGGGGTTCGGGGTCAGAATCTCCGGGTTCCCATTTCAGCTACTGCACGTTCTGAGCATCTCTTAATCTGAGCTTCAGTTTCCTCCTCTGTTTAATGTGCATGATAATAGTATCGCTTCGTTACGTTATTATTTTTATTGTATTTATTTATTTATTTATTTATTTATTTATTTATTTATTTATTTATTTATTTATTTATTTATTTTTTAGTCAAGGCAACCCTTGGTTGACCTCACAGATTGCAAGGAACTTGTCAGCTTACAATCCCTTTTTTTTTTTTTAAAACTTTTTGACATCTACAAGCACCTGGTCTTCCTAGGTGGTCTTCCATCCAAATACTAACTAGGCCCCACCCTGCTTAGCTTCTGAGATCAGATGGGATCGGGCTTGTACAGGGTAGCATGGCCGTAGGCGTTACATTATTTTAAGGATGAATGAATTACATTAAAAAGTTGCTGGCTTTGAGAAAATGCTCAATAAAGTTTCATTGTAATTATTTCTATTAGTGTTTGGTATTAATATTATTTTTCAAATAGTAATTGCTGTATAGTTTTCACCAGACTTGCAACTTTATTCTTGCGAGTTTTTATAAAAAGCGAGCACATCTTTTGATGGTAAGCTTTGGCTGGCATTTTTTGTACCAAATTCTAATTGCAGCTCACCATCCAAGTCCTCCGAGGTTTTTAATCATTTAGGAAGTTTCAATTTAGAAGGGACCTGGGGCTTCAGACGATCATACAGAGTCAGTGGGTGATAATTTGATGTTCAACCTTAAAGCTTCTATCTTCCATTAATCCCAGATCTTTCTTTTCCTTCCCCCAACCATCATTATCTTGCTATTGGCTGGATCTAAATGCTGCCTTGCCATAAATTATGTCGGCTAACCAGGAGTCATCAGTCCTCTGTCAAGGGTCAAGTCACTAAGTGGTAAAACTGCTGAGAGGCCTTGGTGGCCTCAAACTCCAATAAGTGTTGGTCTAGCACGTTTGCACATTACCTTGAGACACCTCTAGGTTACTTTAGCCTAAAGGTGCAGAGCTGATATATTAACAAGGATGCTTTCACATTCAGGCAATCAGAAGTCTCCTTTCAACCATGACTTTAATTGCCGATTACAGATGGAAGTCGAGTTTGCAGGAAGCAGAACGTTCAAGCGTAAGGAGGGCTGAGAGCTCAATGCATTTTCTACGAGCGTTAATTTTAAAGATTAAACTGCTCAGATTCATCACAGCGTTTTAGAACCTGAAGGGACCTGAGGGGTCTTTGAGCTATAACTGCCTTCTTTTACAGATGAAGAACATCGGGCTCAGAGAGGTTAATTAATTGCCCAAGGTCACATGTAGCAGTACTTCTCAAACTTAAATAAGAATAAGGATCACCCGAGATCTTTTTACAGATTCTGGTTCAGTAGGTCCGAAGTGGGAGATTTCTATAAGCTTCCAGGGAAAGCGGCAGCTGATGGTCCATGGACCACTTCGTGAGTGCCAAGGATATTCCATGAGGGGAACAAGAAGTCAGGGTTTTTTGATACTCAATTACTGTTTTACTTTACCACCTGGATTATCCCTTGTTGCAAAAAACCACAAAGGCTTAGAGTGACGATGGTCATTCATTACTCTAGAGAAGTGGTGTCTTTTTAATTAACTAGAGTCTGAGTTTGCAAAACGTTCAAGAAAATTGTCAGCAAGTAGATGGACTAGTCAATTTGAATGTCATCAAAGTGGCCAAGCGTCGTGTGGTGGACGCTGCAGGGTGTCACACAGAAGAACTGCTTTTAGGAAGAAGAAGGAAATCTTACATTTTACAGAAGTGCTGTTGACATACAGCCCTTGGCTTCTAGTCCCCTTAAAAATGACTTCAGCTCAAGAAAGCCCTATTACCCGTGGTCATTCCTCTTTCCCGGGAGGTTCTACATCCAGTGACTGATCCATGGACACACCAGGTGGTCATTTTTTCTGGTCTTCAATTATGTCATTGGAATAGACTTTGAGTTGAAATATATCTTCTCCAAATTCATGTGTTGGAGTCCTAACTCCCAGTACCTCAGATGTGACTGCATTTGGAGAGAGGGCTTCTAAAGAGGTAATTCAGATAAAATGAGGTCAACAGGGTGATCTGAATTCAATGTGACTAGTGTCCTCATGAGAAGAAGAGATCGAGACACAGGTACACATAGAGGAAAGGTCATGTGGTGGATGGAGGAGGAGATGATGACGAGATAGTTATTAGCAAGCCAAGGAGAGCGAGGTCCCAGAACAAACGGCCCTGCTGACATCTTGATCTCAGCCCTCTATCCTCCAGAACTGTGAGAACGTGAATTTCTATTGTTTAAGCCACTGAGGATGTGGCCCTTTGCTAAGGCAGCCTAAGCAAGCTAGCGTATTCTCGTTAGTTGTCATGGCTTCCACATTGATCCCTTGGCTTGCGGGGTAAGAACTTTTGTAATGGAGGATGCCAAGTCGAAGTCTCTATGTACTGTTTCATCTTTCCCAGATGAAACAGTACATACAAAACACTATTACATGCCGGGGGAATGGCAGAAAGTAGCATCGCCTTTAAATACTTAAAAGATGCAGGGACAGTGGTCCCTACCATCTCACAGTTGAATTGTCTAGAAAGACCCTGGAGGGTGGTGGTAGACTTCTGCTCACTCATCTGAGTTTCAACCCCAGTTATAGCTGCGGGGTCACACATAGGATCTTCACTATAGCCGGTCAGCTTCTCTCTAGGTACATGGTATATGATCATCAATTTGGCAAATCAATTCTTATTCCTCTCAGAAAGAGAATCAGAAGGAGCTGCATTCGCCTGGGCTGTATGACAGTACATACTTTCTGCCCGGCCCTAGGGCTGTGCTTACATCCCTGTCCTCTGCCTGACTTTGCAATGTGGGGTCTTGGTGCGAAGAGACTGCAGAACGTCGCACGCGTCCACCATGTCGATGACGTCATCCTAATCAGACTGGATGAGCAAAGATGGGGCTAGGACATCGGATAAGACACATGTGCTCCAGTGGGCAGGAGACAGATTACTTAAAGATCCAAGCCCACCACTCTTCAGAAATTCCTTTTTAGTCAAGACATAGGGGAAAGAAAAGTTAGAACATGAATTTGCATCTAGAGTTCTCAGTTCCACAGAAATTCTCCCACTGCAGAATGAAAAAATGGCCTGATTTTGTTTTTTAGTGTCTGTCTGCCCATGGGCCTTAAGTCACATGACAACCTGACTAATTATGATGAGGCTGGACATTTGCATTTTCTTCCCATCACAGGGATAAAAGTTTCTTTGTGATGGTCAAATGAAGTAATCCATGTGAGACACTTAGTAGTACATGGTATGTAACAAACTCAACACATATGAGCGGGCTCATTTGACATTAGCTGCTCTTGCTCTAGACAACCTTACTGACTGCTTTCTATGTCTCAAATCGGTTAAAAAAATGTATCTCATAATATCGAAGCTAACGAACACCTGAATCTAACTCTAATAGAACTGTTTTGAAGATAAAAGGGATTAAGGTATATTAAGCACTTAGAACAATTCCCAGACAATATTTATTGCTCAGAGGTAAATAATTATTAATATTAACCTTCCATTCTATAAGTAAACAAAGTAAGCTCATAATTTTAAGCTTAATCTTCCAGGGAACATAGAATCATTATGACTTATTGATCATAAGAGAAATTTTTAGAAAGATTAGTCTGGCCGAGAGTGAGGGAGGAAGGCTAGATGGGAAAAAAGACTTAGTGTCTCTCAGCCTTGGCAACCGCTGACATTTGGGCCAGACGATGCTTCTTTGTCGGGGCTGCTGTTTTTATTGCAGGATCTTAGCATCGTCTGTGGTCCCTCGTAGCTGCTCCCCAGGTATGACAGCAAAAGCGGTCTCCAGAGATTGTCAAATGTGGCCTGGTGGGGCGGAGGTTAAAACTGGCTGAGGAACACGGGATTGGATGGAGGGAGGACCACACCTGAGTTGGGGCAAGGACAGGGGGACCGGTCACGGAAGGTACTGCAATAAGGGACTGGGGGATGGTGGCTGATTAATTCAAAGATGGCAACGGAGAAGAAAAATCCATCCAAGAAGACCCCAAGGTTTATCGTTTGTTTTCCGAATATTTGGGGGAAATGGTGATAATGTACATCGAAAGGGGAAAGCTGGTTTGTGGAAGAAGTACATTAGCTTTTTTTTTTTTTTTTTTTTTCGGTGCAGAATTCTTAGGGACTATTACCTGGCAGGTAAGTCATCGTTTTCCTTTCTCTGTATACGTTATGAGGTTCTGAGGTTAGGTGACCTTCTCAAGGTCACAAGGATTCTAAGTGGTGGAGCATAATTTGGACTGTGTTCCGACGTCTGCCCCTGGCTTCCTTCTTGGGGTCCAGAAGTAAGTTCTGGGGGATGGTGACTTGGGAGGTACCAGAGCACCATACGGGGTGACAGAGGCTTACCGTTCCCAGGCCGTGAGGACGACAGAATTGCGTTGCCTTGGTTTTGTCTGCAGTCTGCTACCATGGCGCCGTGGCGTGTGCACGACTACAGTCCCTAGGAGGGTCTCATTTACATCCGGGCTTTTCCAGCAAGCGGACAACTCAGACACGCAGCTGGCATCTGACAACGCATGCGCACACTTACAGTGCCAGCCAATTGGGAGCCTGCATTTCCTCTCTTGAAACAGAAGGCGGGTTTTCGCAGCTGGGTACCAACTCCGCCCCCCACGGGCTGTTACTCATCTGCTTTCCTTCAAGAGCTGCTTTGTCTTCAGCCACGCAAAAACCCCTGTTTCCTATCTTAGAGCAGATGCAGCGCACAGAAGCAGTGGACCAGAGACGGACATTAGGCCGGTGAGCCAAGCAATGCGGGCATCCCAGATGCTAGGGTGAGCTCATTATTCCTGGAAATTACACTGCCTGTGCTAGCTCTCAGAATGCTTAACTTCAGCATGCCTGCTTAGAGCAAAGCTTCAAGAGAATACTCGACCCAAAGAAGACCCTTCTGCAGAAGCGATTCAAAGCGGAAAGGCACTGACATACATTAAGATGTCCCAGAAAAGATTCATGGTATATTGTTAAAACGGTTGCCTCTGGGGTAAAGCAACATAGAACGACATAGAACATAGACCAAAACCATTTACTTTTTACTGTGTCTATTTTTTGAACATTTGAATTCTTTACCACATAAATGCGTTATTTGAAAAAGAAGCACATTGTGGTAGAAATTGCTAGAATGGTAAGCTTTGGGGTGTGGGTAGTGAGCAGAAACCGGGATGAGGGGACCTACTGGAAGCAGTTAACGTCCTGTTTCATGAGCGGGTGTTGGTTAGCCAGGTGTGTCCTCTCTGTGGAAATTCAGCAGGCAGTCCTCTGACAGGTGTGCTTCTCTCTAAGCATGATGGATTTTAATAAACATCCAGTATGTTTAAAAAGTTAAGCAAGCAAAAAAAAAAAATATATAAATATATATAAATAAATGAGTCCATGGGAGTACACTGGGTCCACTGAGTGATTCATTCACTTATGCATTTATTTAAAAGCCCCCAAAAGTGTTTCTTGGGTTTACTGGGTGACTGAAATCCAAGTGCGTTCCTGCTGGAGACCCCGGCGGGCGGCATCCGCTGTCTTGTCTCCTTCAGCCCCAGAGGTGGTTTGCTTTCTTCAGCTCCTGGTCTTTTTCTTTGTCTACAAAGCCCATCAACCCAACCTCTGTTCTTGTCGTCACACCGTTTGTCCTGACCCTGTGTCATTGGCTTCCCTCTTCTCCTCCCTCGCCACATGGTGAATAATTACTTGGGACCCTCCAAGAGAATCCAGGAGTATCTCTCTATCGCAAGGTTTTAACTCAATCGCATCTGTACAGTCCCTTTTGCCACATAAAGTAACAAATTCAAATGTTCTGGGGATTAGGATGAGGACATCTTTGGGGGTGCCATTTTTCTGTGGATACAGACTGACTATTGGTGTCCTCTCCAAATTCGTCTGTCGAAACCCATTTCCTCAATGCGATGGTGTTAGGAGGTGGGGCCTTTTGGAGGTTCTCCGGTGATGATGGTGGGGCCTTCATGAATGGGGTTAGCCACCTTATCAAAGAGACCCCAGAGAGCTCCCTTGTCCTTTGTGCTACGTGAGGACACAGCAAAAAGGCAGAGTCCCAGAAGCAGGTTCTCACCAGTTACTGAATCTGCCAGCACCTTGATCTGGGACTCGCCAGCCTCCAGAACTATGAGGAATAAATTTCTGTTGTTTATAAACTACCAAGTCAATGAGCTGCCTGAACAAACTAAGACATCCGTCTAACAGTGTGTGTGATACGAGGGGTTCAAAGTAAGGGAACTGGAGGAGAGACAGCCGGCGTGGTCAGCGTGTGCTGAGGATGGGAGGCAGCAGGTAGTAGGTGACATTCAGGTGACCTGAGGGAAGGGTGAGAGGTCAGGTGGAGACGGATGTGCATGAGGGTCCCGGGGGGCACCAGAGATGGGAAATTACATATCAGGCTGTGGCGAGAGTGTCGTCCAGTCGGCTCGCCTAGGTCCACCGCCCTAGGGGAAGCAGCCTTCGAACCAAATCTGAATGGCGGGTAGGACACAAATGGGAAGGAAGTGTAGGGGGAGAGAGTTTCAGGCAGAGGGAGGGGTCCATGGAGGGACACACAGGACTTATGAGAAGCTGAAGGGCGACATGACGGCCAGGTTCCAGGAGGGAGAGTTAAAGGGAAAACGTCAGGATGAAGACCAACAAACCTTCTCACGGCCGGGAAGACCCTGCGCCTGCCGGTGGTTGTCTGGTTCACTTGTCTCATCTTCTAAGAGAAATGGGAAACCGCGAAGGACTCCGAGCGGAGGAGGACATCCCCAGGGACCAAAGCCTCAAACCGAGAAAAATCGCCGCAGCCGTGGGGTTCCAGGGGGCCTCTTGCAGCGGGGAGCAATTTCAGGTCAACAGAGCCTGCTGAAATCTCACCCGTTTCTAGGCAGTTGTCTATCAGTGGCATCTTCACGACGATAGACGCTAACGCATCTGCACAGAGTTTTTGGGAAGCTTGTGAAGAGCACAATTTCACTCTGCTAAGTGTCTTTCATAACCCGAAAATGACCTTTGAGTCGATATGCTTTGCAGGTTACTTAATATGTGAGAGGGGCTGCCAACGATGAATTATGTCTTTGTCATCACCTTGACTTTTGCACAATTAAGGCTATTCCTTTCATTTTTTCTAGGGAGCGCCAGAGTTAGGGGCCCAGGACACTACACACCTGACACTTAAGATCTGAAAACTATCGCTACCTACGTCAGTTTTTCACTAAAGTTCTTGTCCTGGCTTTCATGTTCTTCCATAGACACGGTCATCCTAGTTTCCGGACTGTTCAAAGCATTCCCAGAATGAACTCTGTATCTCAGCTGGGTTTCTTTATCTCTAGGGTCACAGATAAGCCTTCTCCTCCCCCACCTCTCTGAATTCTCCCTGCCACCGTCCCGCCCATCATCCCTGGATTGGACTCGAGGATCCCAGCGTCTGCGTCTGTTGGCGAAACTTTTCCTGACTGGGCCAAGGTGCACGCTATGTTTCTCTCTTCATCCTTTCAACATTATTGGGACAGCAACCTGTGGTGGTGGAACATGAACTCTGAAGTTCATGAGTCCGGCTTGGCCATTTACTGGCTTGGGGGAAATAATCCAATGATCTGATTTTCATGTTTTGTACTTCAGAAATGAACAAGCCAAAGCAAAACGAAGCTCTCGTCAAGAGGCAAAATGCTCGTCAACCACCGTCCACCTAGGTTTTGTTCTGCTTTCTTGGAGATGAGAAAAATATCTTTAGGGTTAGTTAGCTCTGTTTGCTCATTTGCCTCGATAGGCCCAACTGAGTATAAACGATGGTGATCTCCTCTGCCTCAGGGAGGTGCCAAGAGAGGAGAGCAGGGACAGAAGAGGTGTGTTAGTCAAGGTTCTCCAGGGAAGCACGGACGATAGAACGCGCACACACAAACATGCGAATATATATATTCGCCTGGACATTTTAGCAAGGGTTGATGTTGCAGTCTTGTGTCCAAAGGCAGTCAGTCTGGAGGCAAACATCTTCCTCGCAGGAGGAAGTCAGTCTTTTCTGTCAATGTCTTCAACTGGTTGGATGAGGCCCACACACATTACAGAGGGTCATCTGCTTTACTCGAAATCTACTGAATTAAATGCCAACCACATGGCAAAGGGGCCTTCATAGCTACATTGAGACAGATGCTTGTGCAAAGAATTAGGCACCATAGCCCGGAGAAGTTGACACATGACATTGAGCATGAGCTCAAGGAGGGATTCATTCCATTAAGAACTTAACAGGAAGTGGGGCTACATAGAGAAGCTGAGAGTAGTAGTAGAATAGATGTGGGAGAGATATTTGAGATGGTCCTTAGAGTAGGGGGATAAGAGCTGTCCAACTTGGTAGAAAAGGAATGAGATGAAGGAGCTAGTGAGATTTCCCCAATATGATGCAAGGCGAAGTGACTTTAAGTAGAGCATGTCCGAATATTCTTTTGGGAATCTCATTCTATGGTGTGTTCAGTGAAATCCTTACTTGTTAATCTTAAATCTTCAGTAAACTCTGAAAAGTATTTCTTTTATGGTTGCTTTGGGGAACCAAAGGAGACGAGGCTGTCTTGATAGTTGAGCTGAATGAGACTAAGTCAACTGTGGGACAAATGAGCCAGAATCCACCAGAGGCAGAAAATTGTTGCGAGGACTGAATTGCAAGTGAGGTTCTCATGATCTGTGGTGGTAGATATGGGTTCTGTGCTTCATGGAGATGAAGTATAAGCCATTTTAAATTTAAAATTTCTGGACAGGTAAACTCAGAAGACAAGAGCATTTGAGGATACTCAGACAGGTGACATCTGGGTTATAGCCTTTTGCAGAATGACTGGGATGGATAAATTAGGCAGGAGGGCTCCAGACTTAACACCATGCGTAGCAGATGGCAGGGGCTCGGTAAGTGGCAGTAATTATCATTGCCTTCACTGTAGATAGTAACATATAATAGCTCTTTGGGAACACGTCTTTCTTATCTCTGTGATTGCTTTGTAATTCCTTGAACACAAAGACTGTTTCGCCACTCACTTCATAAAGATTCACAGACACTTCCTACTTGAAACAGAGCTCCCAGGAGACACCAAGGGGGACCCAGTGATCTCCTCTCAAATGAACGCAATCGAAAAGAAGGAATACGATGCACACAGGTAATTCTGACGAGCGCTGTGAGATCTAACAAGCAGCATTTCAAACAGTGGCCCTTAATTTTTTTTCTTTTGGACCCACACAAAGCTTTAATATTTTTTCCATTCAGTGGCAACGTTTCAAAATCTGGGAGTTTTACAAAATAATCTGGATTTCTTTAACATTCTCTCCAATAAATGATAAGTGTACCTATTGCAGTTCTAGCATCAGTTGATGCTTAATCATGTTCAGCGAACTAATGAATACATTAAAAAATAATCGAATGACTGAGTGGAGTCACCAGTGTATCAGAATTCTGTTTGCTTCGAGAAGGCGACTCCGTCTGTCCTTTGTCCCCATACCCACAGTATGTCAGGACGTAACTTTGTCTCAGCAAGCGTTTGTTGAATGAACGAGTTCTTCCATGAAGAGGAGATGATCTGCAGAACCTGTTCATTTGAAATCTTGCTGGGGTTCCAAGTGAGAAGTGTAAATGTAGCCTTCTGCAACCTTGACCATACATTACTAGCAACTGAGGGTCTATTTTATGTCATGGGCCATGAGGAAGGAGCAGAATCAAGAAGAAAGGGATGTTGGCTGTGAGCCAGAGTCCCAAAGATGCCTTCACGGAAAACAACCCGGGCTGTGTTGATTACTGCAACAGTAACTACTATTTATTGAGGGCTCTAAGGATACCCTGCTGAGCTAAACACATTCACACCCAGCGTCATCTGATCTTTATAACAACCCAGTGGTTTTACCTTTCACTTATCTACAACAGCAATAATGCTACACGACAAACAGCTACAAAACCCACAGTCAGAGACTATTATTGTTACACATCTGGGGTCAGATGAGAGAAAATAAGGCAGCTTTGCTGATCTTAGCCCGCTCGCTCATGTCTGGGAGTCACGTCTGGTTATTGGCTGATCTCACCAGGCTTCGGCTGGAGTGAGTCTGCTCTGAGCACCTCTCGTCCTCCGGGAGACTAGCCCGAGAACGTTCTCGTGGAGGTGGCAGAGGTGCAAGAGCATGAGCTGATCTACACACGTGCTTTTTAAGTCTCCCTTTGTGTTACACTTTTCCACGTCTCGTTGGCCAAAGCGTATCACTAGGCTGGTCCAGAGTCACGAGATGGGGAGAGACATTCTACATCTTTAGTGAGGAGCTTCATAGTTGCGTGGTGAAGGATGCGAACACTTGAAGGAAAAAGAATGGTGGCCATGGATGAAGTAAATCTACCACGAGTAAAGTTAATCTAATTCTTATGAGGAAACTGAGGCTTACAGAGCCCTCTCGGCCAAATGTGGTAGAACTGAGTTTTGAACTCGGCTCTGTCCAGTTACACCTCACGTTTATTTTATTGTCATCCTGATTTTAAGGAACTCTAGGATAGGTCAAGAACACAAGCTCTGTCTTCCGAGCGGAGAATGTCGAGACAAAGAAATCAACTTTTTTTTTTTTTCCTCTGCGAGAAACTGGAGATATGGTGAAGAAAACGCGTCTCCTCAATAAGTCACATTGGGTGGGGATCCGGGGGTGACAGATCCCGAAGGAAAGAGACGCAGGCGAGCACCGAATGGAAGGCAGCAGAGAGCTTCCCCCCACATCGCTGATGCTGGAGCAGACTTGCAACGTGAGACGAGTCTACTGAGCAGAGCAGATCTGCCGGTGCAGGCGGAGTTACAGAAGCGAGAAGCAGAACGGGGCTTCCGGAAGTTAGCCAACTACTTACTATTCCTGGGGCACAGCTCTCAAGGTTTCATGGCATCGGAATTACCTGAGATGCTGCATAAAAAAGCATCGTCAGGGATCTGCCTTCAGAGGTTCAGAGTCAGCCCGTCTGGTTTCGAGGCCAGGATTTCACCTTTTTATCCAGCAGCTCAGCGATTCCGATGCAGGCAGCATCTCAACCCGCGGTCTGAGAAACACTCAATGAGGTGAACGCAGCGGAGAGAAGACAGGAGGTGATGCGCTAAGTGACGGGATCGGGCTAGGAAAGATCTAGAAAGACGCTTTCGAGGCAGATTGCAGGAGGTCCCTTCAACGGGTCTCGAAAGCTGGGGACCTGGGAGCTCATTCTCTAGGTGACGAGGACCTCTCATGTCGTTAAGTCGGGAGAACGCCGTTGTCATGCTGACCCGTTCCCGGCCCTCGTGTTGTGCTCAGGTTAGAACCGGGAGGAATCTGAGTTAGAGGCTCGTTCAGGAGGTGACTGCAACAGACCAGGTGAATCGCGATCAGGGATTCAGGTGACTCTGACATATCAAATAATTCGCTCCCGGTTGTCGTCGTAAGTCGAATGTACTCTGATTATGCACTGAATTACTGCAAGGTGACATAGGGGACGGATAAATATAACACGGAGTTTACAATAAAACAAACTTAAAATACGTGTCTTTGGGGTGGGGGCCACAGAGGCGTTCCCGGTGGCCGCTCTCACAAACGAACACTTGGGGTGGAGCCTAAGTTTTGGGGAGCTTGATGTTGATGGCTCGTCTCCATTCAGAGGTGAAGCCCCTACCTGGATTTGACGTCTGTCTGACACGGTCCTCTCAGAGGGGACGCAGGTCTTCTGTGGAAGGACAGTGATACAGCCGGCGTCTCCTTCCGAGATTAATCAGGCGATCTCTCTGGGTCCGTTCTCCGAACCTGGGATCAGAGTGTAAAGATACTCACGCTCCGCGACACACATTTTGATTACCCCTCACCGAATGCCGGTATCACACACACCACCGGAAACGAGGCCACGGGAAGGAAATTGGCCGCAGAGGAAAACGTGGCTTTGGCTCCCGGCCTGGTTTTCAGGCATGGTGGCTCCATCTCCTGTCACCCCTTGTCCGGTGCCTGCTGGTAGAATCCCCCGTGAAAGACAGCGGGAGAGAGGAGTCGAGTGTCTGGATATTGTGCGAAGTCATCGAACTCAGATCCATCAAATGGGCTGATTCGTAGTTTTCCCATGTCCTTCCTCTTGCCCTTGGTCTATTTCTGGCGAGAATCAGTGACTTAGGGACTTAGGCTGTAGTCGCCGATAATAATGGAGAACATTGGGAATAATTTCCCCTTCTCCAGATGAACAACTAGCGCTTGGGAACAGAGTCAAAATCTGGCTCTTCTGATATCTAGTCCAATTCTCATTCTAGAATGTTCTCGTCTACCTAAACTGGGCAGGCGAGTGTAGATCCCAGACCACGCCCTTAGCAGCTGTGTGATGGGGTATGTTACCCTCCCACCTCCCTGTCCATGGATTGAAGAGGCGCTCCCTGAACCCCAATGAACAGCAATGCTAGATCTAATGCTCTGAAGAAGCCCCAGATCCTGTTCTCACTGAGTTTACAGTCTAAATTTAATTACACTTTTGATGGGCGCCGTAATTACAAAGGAGAGTCAAAAAGTGCTGTGAATGCTCTCATCTGTCAAAATATGAATGTTCCCAATAAAATGTATAGAAGAAAACATAGGAACTAAATTCAAAGACCTTGGACTAAAAGAGGATTTTATGAATTTGACCCCAAAAGCAAGGGAAGTAAAAGCAAAAATAAATGAATGGGACTGCATCAAACTAAAATGCTTCTGCTCAGCAAAAGAAACCATCATCAAGGTAAAGAGACAACCATCTGAATGGGAAAATATATTTGCAAGCAACACCTCTGATAAGGGCCTAATATCCAAAATATACAAAGAACTCATACGACTCAATAACAACAAAAAAACAAATGATCCAATCAAAAAATGGACAGAGGATCTGAACAGACACTTCTCCCTAGAGGTCATACAAATGGCCAACAAATATATGAAAAGATGCTCAACATCGCTAGCTATCAGAGAAATGCAAATCAAAACCACAATGGGATACCATCTCACACCTGTTAGAATAGCTATAATCATCAGGACAAGTAATAACAAATATTAGAGAGGATCTGGAGAAAAAGGAACCCTCATACACTACTGGTGGGACTGCAAGTTGGTGCAGCCACTATGGAAAACAGTATGGAGGTTCCTCAAAAAACTAAGACTTGATCTACCATATGATCCAGCAATCCCTCTACTGGGTATTTACCCCAAAGACTTGAAAACCTATATCCAAAAAGATATTGCACACCGATGTTCATAGCAGCATTATTCACACTGGCCAGGACATGGAAGCGACTGAAGTGCCCTACGATAAATGACTGGCTAAAGAAGCTGTGATACATACATACGAGGGTGACTTTTCCACGTGTTGGAGTCAGGGCTAAAAGCCAGAGATCTGTGACTCCAGCCCAGACACACCGCACTGCTGGGGGTGTTTGTCAGTCTTGACTTCGCACAACGAGCCTCGAATTCCCGTTTTGCTCCGATCACCGTGAATGTGCTCTTCATTCTTTCAAACGGGGCGAGGTATCCTGCTTTTAGGTGGCTCGCGATCTAGGAATGGAGGGAATAACTAGAATGAGCCATTTCATGTAAAGAAAGGAAGAACAAGATATATTTTAAATAGAAGAATAAGCAGTAAGGGAATACCCGGCCCTGGAACCCAGCATCTTGATAAATGGACACTCGGCGCACAATCTGGGCGCCAGATTCTCTTTTCTATGTGAATTCATTCGATCTGAGGCTACTTCTTTCTCGGTTGGACCGAGAAGCTGTCTTCTAACCCTTTTCCTGTTGAGCTTCAGTGTTTAAAATATCTCCAAAGCAAGCTAGGAAATAACTTTCCATTTTGCCAATGTTTGCTTTTCAGTGTTTTGAATGAATCTTCTCTGCAAACTGCTAAGCTAATTGAACCACCACCATTTCAGCTGAAAAAACACTCCGCTTTGCCAAAGAGCTTCAGCTTGTGTTCTCGACGGCACCGCCCAGGGGGCCAGCGCTGGGGGAAATCACTATTTTCAGCCTACATGGCAGATGCAGAACAGAAAGTTTGTTTTGTTTTGTTTCGATTTGTTCTTTTTGGGGAGGATCGGGCTGACATTTGAAAGGCCACTTCACACTCCTAACAGATAGTATGATTATTTGTGTTGTTCAGAAACGCAAAAATGAGTAACTCAGAGAGGTCAGGTGAATGGCCCAGGGTATTAGGTGGAAGGGATAGGTCAGAGTCACCACCCAGCTTGTCCCATCCTATCGCTGGCACACTGGCTCGGACCACAGGCTAACCTTTAAAACACTAGGAGAGTTTAATTTCCTCTCTGAGATCTGTGACTGATTCCGTTTAAGGGGTTTCGACTCGGGTCTCTATGACTCCACGTCCCTTTGTTTGATTATGTCTTGTGTTCCAAACATGTCATTCAGCCTCTCATGAATATGAGGCACTAAAAAAATGATTAAAAAAAAAAACACTCTAAAAATACTCTCAAAAGGAGCATCGAAACTTTCCATGAATCATATTTATTTGAACAGAGTATTTACGACCCTTAAAAAAAGTTCAGCATATTTTCTTGATAGGTTTATAAAACTGGGTTATTTCATCATAAAATCAGGTATTATGTGTGATGTAGGTCTAGAAGTGTTCTGGTGAATAGTCAGATTCTCCTCTCCAAGTTCAACACGTAACTTAGGGACGTGGCGGGAAAGGTGTCCACTGGTGTCTCAATGTAACAGAGAATAAGACGAGTTACAAGTCACTTCTGACTTAAGATCAGCAAAGGGACACGGGCACTTGGCAAACTTAACTAAATCTCTTAAAAAGGGTGAAGTGAGATGCTGAACTGGGACTCACTTTGAAAAAAAAAAACCACTTAAAAAAATTAAAATAGTGCCCAGTTCCAGACTTAGCTTTTTAAAGGTTGAAACTTACCCAGATTTGAGCAAAGATCATCTGACACGTTGAAGCTGAGTGAACTCTTCTATAAATGGGCAGGTTTTGAGTTACGAGTCGTTAACTGAATGACATAGCTTTATAACTTTTCTGTTCATATATGCTATTGTTGTATTTATTATTAACTAGCATGTTTCAGAGACTTTTCCTAACCTATCTAGAGTAATGGCCACCTAATTCTGGGAGAAGGTTATGCTAATTCCATTTTCTGCTGGAGAACATGAAAGCGGCTAGGGGTTAAGGATCCCCTCAAAGTCTCAGAGTTAGCAAGTGGCAGAGATTGGATTTCAATCGAGGGCTTTTTTTTCCCGTCTCCAAAGCTGAGAGTATTTTGGTTTTTGTTTTACGAGCTATAAGCATGTTGACATTTAACTTATAATTTCTTCCATACTCATAGCCTGTCCTCAAACAGGAAGGGGTGATGCTAAGGGAGACTGGATGGTACCTGTGACCCGCTGCGGGTCCTTCCACTGGGTCACGCCTCCAGGCTTCGTCTTCTGTTTTTGAGAAGCAGCATCCCATATGGGCTCCTCTTCCAGTCCCTTCTCGGGTTAGAGGTCTGTCAAATCATGGTTCTGTGCCATTCCCTTTATTCACCCCCTCTCTCTTATTTTCATACTTGGCATTTCAGCTTCTGTGCGTCCAGGTCTGGCGAGTAGGGGTGAGGTCCCCAGGCGGGCGTGTGCAGACACACACGGCCATCGTTTTGGATAATCGCTGTTATTACTCGGAGCACTCGTGGGATGCCTCCCCGTTTGGCTTTCCTGCTCCCGCTGACAGCTTTGTTGTCAAAGCTTTTGTTTGTGCCTCTGTGTTTAGAGCCCCTGAGAAGTACTGTAAACTTGCCTTGTGCCAAAGGCTCATGGTGGCTGGAAAGGACAACTGAAGTAGACCAGAGCCCCGTCTGAAAGGGGACTCTGGTGGCAGTGTCCCCCACAGTGGCCCGTGGAAGCTGTTTCTTGTACAAGGGGGCGTGACTGCTTTCCGAGCAGCGTCGTGTAGAGATACTTGTCAGGTGGGATGTGCGCTTCTCACAAATGAGCATCCTCTGAGAGACTGCAGTTTCTTGGTTGACAAAAGAGGAGATGTCCCTAACTGTGCCCCTCTTGTGCTCCAAGACTCTCACACTGTCACCTGGCTGTCTGTCCTGGTGCTCTGGCTTATGAGGTCTGGACAGAGCTGGTCGGATTCTGAAGCCTCCTTCAAGGTTTCTGTAAATTCCCGGGGGGCTTGTGTCTCAAGGTCACTTCCTAAGGTCAGCTCCGAAAGGAAAAAAATCACTACAGCAACACTAACAACGAGTTATTCATAAGTGATGAATCTTCACTGGAAGAAGGGTGTTTTGAAGAAAAAAAATTATACTGCAGAAATGTGAGCGACTTCGAGCTGGGAGAAGATACCCGTCCTTCTTCTGGAGAAGCTTCCGGCCCCCTTTGCTGGCTCACGGGGCCAACGGGGGCTGTGAACATCGCACGTGCAGGCGTCTCAGCCCAGGGTGCCTGGAGCACGGGGTGACCGGCAAGGCTGTCCTAGGACTGGTACCTTCTCCCCCTCACCCTTCCTGTTCTCCATCCTCTGACAGCCAACATTACAGCCAAGAGATGCCCCAGAGCGAGGCTTCCTCTTTGCTCTGAGACACAAAACCTACACTGAAGGCCCATCTGTCTTCTTCCCTGCACCGAGACTCCAGTCTAATATTTCAGATACCCACCTGGGGGCAGGGTCGCAGGCGTACAATGTCCCACGTGCTTATCACCAAAATTCTCAGACCTGGGAATTACTTCCCTGCTCTTTTGAGGAAAATTTTTTTAGCTTACAGTGAAAAGCCGACTTCTCGACTATTATGGTAGGCACGGAGCCTCGGGCCTGAAATACAGAAATGTATTTTAAAAATTTCTTTTAAAATAAGAAGGAAAAAAAAAACTTAGGTAAAAGAAAATATTGTCGCCAAAACAAAGAAAGTGTTAGCATGCAATATTAATATATTTTTGTTGATGCCAACACAGTCGTAAGTGATCGTTCAGCATGCTTGTTATGGAGAAGGAGGCCCGTGGGTGTCATCGTGGGTCCTTGTTGGAAAGATGAAGTGAATGTTCACATCACTGAACTACCAACAAATAATCCTGAGCTTTAGCCCTGGTTTCCTGATTTTGTCAGCCAAGTTTGTTTCTTAAAAACATAGCTGTCTGTTTTCCCGGGGGACCTGGTCTGGACACTCCGTCAGAGTCCATGGCTGGATGGTGACACCTGCATCCGCCCTTCCCAACTCTGCTCCTTACGCAGTCAGCAGCTGGTCAGTTTTTCCAGAGTGTCGAGGTGTGATTTTCGACAACGTGGCGTTCATCTCTACCAGAGAAGGCCTTTCACGTAGAGCTTTTCCTAGTAGGCAATTTCTTCCAATAATGTTTTCATTGGAAAAAAAGGTCACCCATGGATTTACGATTTGGATGTATGTTTGTGGCACAAATGAGATTTCCAGAAGGATGATGCCCAGATGATCCTGTGTGGTCCCCTGGGTCTTGGGGATTGAGGTGGTGTGCAGGTGGCTCCCTGAGCAGCAGGACCAAATTCCTTTATGATGACTGGCTGGAGAAAACTCCTTTAAGGTGACACTGTTTGTTGTAGAAGTCGCCACACTCTCCGTGTAATGAGGTTTGCTGCACGCGAGAACCAGGTGTCCAGCGGCTGGAGGTCAGATCCCGGGAGGGGCTGGTGGCGTGGGGAAATCGTCGCAGCTCGCGTCTGCTGAGCTCTCACTGCGGCCCTCGAAACGGCCCCATGACGTAGCTAGAGACTCCCATTTGCAGATGAGGACACTGGACCCAGCGAGCTGAGCACTCACCCGCGGCCAGTATCTGCTGATTGGCCAAATCTACCAGGACTAGGAGCTGCCCAGGCACTGGGCGCCTCACCTCGCTCTCTCCCTGGGCCTTGGGGCTGCGACCCGCATGGTCTGTTTACACTGATTTCAGAGTCATCGCGCTGGGGGCGGATGGCGGCTTTGAGCTATGGACTGGTGGGACCTGTTTTAGGCCTCCTGTGGCACGGGTGGTGAGGGGGAGGAGTGAGTCCCTACGGCTCACCCACAATCAGAGAACACGTAGCTCACGTGGCAGGTGCGATCCGGCCTGGGGAATACGGGTGCTATGGATACAGATACAAACCAGAAATCAGCCCCGATAGGGAACCCGAGAGAAAGAGATTTCGACATCGTCGCGACAAGCATTTAAAAGGAGCAAAGTCATCTCCGGGTGAGGGGGCTGTGACAATCTCCTAGACGAATGCCCCCGTCTGAGTCCGGGAGGGGCTCGCGAGGACCACCCAGCTCCTCCACTGGAATCCCGCAGGAGCCAAACCCGCCCCTTACGGCTCCAATAATGAAAAAACGATTTTAAGAGAAATCATGCCAAAAAAAAAAAAAAAAAAAGAACAGTCATATATATGGTTCATGCACAGAGAAAAGAGAAAAACCCCGACAAGGTTATTTTAGGGGAGGAGCTGGGATTCCTCCGGAATTCACCTGCGTGAGAAACAGGGAGCCCACAGCAGATGTGCATGGCGAGCTCTCCTCGAGGGTGTGGTTCTCAGCTCGCCGGGTCGCATCCTCAGCCGCCTTCTCCAGCAAGTCACAGCCCCTTTGATCTGAGAGGAAAAAGCGGGGTGGCCAAAGCCACACAACCACTGAGTGGCTGAGCTGCACCGGAGCTCTCATCTCTCTCCCCTGAGTTCTGCACGCCTTTTAGCAAAATCTTTTTTTTTTTTTAATTAAAAAATTTCTCTGTGCTCTTTGAAGATGATTTCGGCGTGGGGGAAGTCTCTTTCTCTGGCGTGGCTGTCACTGTGACTGCCATGGCCATTTTTAAGACGTCCTATTATCATTCACAATCAGTGACCGTCTTTCTAGACCCACCCGACACATACACGTTCACACGCACACACACACTCCCGTGCTTTATCAGACAGAAACATGCAGTTTGCTTTCTTTGTACAGGAATATGCAATGGGTCTATTTCCATGTCAGTACGTATATTTGTGCCTTCCTTAAGACGAAACCAAACAAAAAGAAAGTGTCTAAACAGTACTCTGTAACGAAGATGAATAGACTTTGTCATTTGCTCATAATGGGCGTTTAAGAAGCTGTCGGGGTTCAGGTGTTCCTGGATGAAAACCAGAGGCCTGAATATGACTAAGAAGCCCTCTAGAAACGCAATCTCCGGATCTGTGGAGTAATCGATAATTCCAAGCGACATTTTCCTGTATATTCAACAACTGCCCCACCTCATATTGTTAAATTATAATCTTTGATCATTCTATGACATTTTTAAAAAATTGGCAATAATGATTCTTAATCTCCAAGAATTCTTCCCCGATTTCTTTCTCTCTTTTTTTTCTCTCCCCTCTTTGTAGCAGCCTGTTCTCTTCTGGGGGATACTATAGTTTCATAAATCTTTACTGGAATTATTCAGAAGGTGGAGAAGCGGCACGGAGCAAAGGAAGCACTGTGCTGATTTTTGCTTGTCTCTTTCCTCCTGTTCTGAGGTCTCGTGGTCTCCTGGCCCGAGCTTGGATCTTGGCTCTGCCTCTTGCTGTGTTTCAGTTCTCTTAGCTGTAAAATGAGTCGCAGTCGTACCTTCCTCAGAGTCTCGTGAGCGTCGCATGAGGCCGTGGGTGTGTCGGGCTTAGGCTCCGCCGTGTTTATAGTAAGTGCTCAGAGTTAGTCCTCACGGTTGTGCCGTCTGTTGGTTTTCTTCAAACTTCCCGAGATCCGTGCATGATCTGAACTTGATGAGGAAAGAACTTGAGGAATCGCGGTGATGAGTGGTGTGGGTTTCCTGGGGTGGCCTTGGCATCGCTTTAATGGGCAGATGAAGGCGGTAGCACGTGGTCAGCCAGACAGAGCTGCCCCGTCCCCCATCTCCATCTCTGCCAGGTACTTGGTCCCTGATGGAGGTTAGGACTTTCTCGGGACCTGCTCTACTCATTCCTCTGACTGAGAAGTGCTCCTAGGAGGGATATTGACCCTATTTTCTGCTTTCAAAAATTTATTCATTCGGCAAATACTTACGGAACACCCTCGCTAGTTCCAGTTCTAGACATGAGCGATACAGTCATACGCAAATCGGTCCTACCCTCGTGGAGCTGACAGCCTAGTGGGCGAGCGAGACAGACAGTAAATAAATGAAGAAACGTCAGAGGAGAATGCAGTCAGCTCTGCTTTTGTCTGATGTTTAAATCTCGGTCATGGCAGAAATTAAGTGCCTGGGGATGGATGTATTTTGCTGGGAGGATGCGACGTGCAGAACAAACGGGCATGTGAATGGCACCTGCCCATGGTGGGATGTAAGGTTCTTGAACTTCACCTCTAATGAGAACATTTCCTGAGTTCTTAAAAAGCTGGAGGTGGCCAGGTGAGGTGTCCGTGGCAGAAGCGACAACATTAGATGCCGAAGGGGAAGCTTGCTCTAGCTCTTTGTGGGCAGCAGAAAATTTTCATCTGGCTTCATTTAGGACATTGTGGGAAATCTATAGTGACTTTAATTTCCGGCCTTTCCACGAATTAAGAAATTGCCCAATATCTTTTTTTTTTTAAATAAAAAAAACCTTTTCTCCGTGTAGGCATCCAGAGTCATCTTCTGTCTCTTGCAATCACGACCTCCAATTAAGGGGCAAACAATGCGTTAAATATTGTTCCAGTGCATTAAACTGAAATAAATCTTTCCCACGAGTTTGTGACAGAGGCTTCTTATCATCATGGTAGAAACCAGGAAGCTAAGACTGAAAAACACACCATGACACAGCCAGACCAAGACAGAACACGTCCAGTGCAAGTCCAGATGGCTCTCAGCGAACACCTTTCGATACGCCATCCTGCTCACGTGTCTTTTGTCTTCATTCGGGACTAGTTCTGAGCACAGAACAGAAAGACTGTGGAGGGAAAATAAAACTAGACCTAGCTCTGGGAGGATGAGATACAGAGGAGGCGTGAGAAAGTTGAACTTGACCTAAGACAGCGGGAGTTGACATGTCAAGGGCACCCCGAGCAGGGTCGAGACTGGCTCCAGATGCATAGAAGGCGTCAGTGACTGTCACACATGTCCTCCCACCTTCCTCTCCCCATAGCCACGCTGGTCTAAGCGAACACATGAATGTCAGACTTCCTCTCATTAATTTTAATTTTATAACATTTTTCTCCATCCTGTGTAAAATTTCTCTTCGAATGTTATAATCTGTTCGGTTCAGGCACATTCATACTCGTTATTTAACCTTGGCTAATTTTTGAATACGTCTCCCCGAAGCCTCCCCCACAGTTTGCAATAACACAGCATTTAAAGTAAAGTAATCAAGATTTCTTGTGATATGACATCTCTTTTCATTTGTTCCACGTCTCTTCATTATTTTACTCCTTTTTTTCTTTTAGTAGGTGGGAGCAGTGAATTTAAATTGAACAGCGATGAAGAAAAGCTTAAATTCAGACCGGGAACAAATGTGTGTGTGCTTGAGTGTGCCATAATCCTTGGATAACAATGGAAGATATCCTGGACTTTAAGACAACATAGAAACTGTGATTAAGAAGGGGGAAAAATACTGGACTTCGAAATCCCAGGTTTTTTTCTAACTTCATTCATTTTAACCTTGGGAAAGTCATTTAAATTCTCTGAAACGCAGTTTCCTTATTTTTTTTCACATAGATAATTTCTCATAATTTCCACGAAGAGGATAGTAATATATAATCTGATAGTTATTATGAAGATTGATGAAGTGCAAATAACTCAACCAAAACCACACGGCACATATATGAGAAAGCTGGGCTTTGGACCCGCAGAGATCTGGATATAGTCAAAACTACATCCATTCCACTGCCCGTGTGAGGAAGAGTGTTAGGCATTAGAGGGCATTGAGGTTACGGCGGTCGTATGTCTTAAATCAGGCAAGCGGATAGAAACCAGGACACAAAGGCCAACAGGTGACACAGAGAGTCCCAGGCCAGTATGAACATGGAACCTAAGAGCGTCAGGCAAAGCTGGTGTCAGACTAAGATTTGGGACATTGTGCTTCCCTGTCCTCAGTAATGGAGACGCCCAGCCGCCCGGGCCAAGGATTTATGCCGCTCTTGGCTAAGACATCTATCTCTATCCATCCATCTACTCACCCATCTGATGTACACTGAGCTCTTTTTTACATGAAAGATACTATGCTAAGTCCCGGGGATGCAATTCTGAACAAATTGACTCAGTTCCTGTTTTCTCGGAGTTTCTAGCCTAGAGGAGTCTCAAGAATCATTAACATAGTAGTCACATAAATATGTAAATATGAATTGTGACAAGTGCTATGAGAAAAAGTACCAGTGGCAATAACAACTTGTAAATGAGGGTCCGATCCAGTCTCCCTCCCGGAAGTGGTGTTTGACCCGAGTGAGGGAGGGCGCTAGCTGGCGGAAGGGTGATTTCTGCCAGTAGGACATGGTGTGGGAGGCCCCGGACCTGGCCTTTTGCTTGCACCGTGCTCCCTCTGTGTGGCTGCAGGACCGAGAGCCCCCAGCAGAGCAGTAGGCGGCCCGATGGGCATGTGGGCCGGGCCAACCCGCACAGGCCGTGGGAAGCCGTCTTTATCATAAGAACATGGAGAAGCCTGGGAAAGGTTGGATGGAAAGTGAGTTGATAATCCTTTTACATTGTGAAACTGTTACCCAGCTCAGAGAGACTGGTAGGAGGAGAAAAATCGTGGGGACACCAGTCGGTGAGCCACGACACAGGCGGGCACTGCCATTGTGCCCATGGTCTCATCGCTAGTAAAGGACACTGTGGGACCGGCACACGTGCAAAAGGCATCGGCCTCTGACAATGAGAGATGCTTTGGGAGAATGGTGAGGGCTAGAGGGACTGACTCGAAGTGAACGCCAACCGTGGTCAGTGCTATACGTTCTGCATTAGTTTCCTATGGATGCCTCAGCAAAGTTCCAAATATGGCTGCTTTAAATAACAGAAACATTCCTTCACAGTTCTGGAGGCCAGAGGTCAGAGATCGAGGCACCAGCGGGGCTGTGCTCTCTCTGAAGTCTCTGGGGGAGACACACTGGAAGCATGCCCTTGCTGCCTTGTCAGAGAAGTGCTGTTTCCATGGCACTTTTCTCTTCCGTCTGCTGCTGGGCAGCTCCAGGAAGCCTCCTCCTCCCCCTGCAGGCAAGTGTCCGACCCCCTCTCCCCGTGCCCTTCAATGATTTAAGGCAGGAATTATCAGATGGCTCCCCGACTGCGCCCCGTGGAGCCTGAGGTCCGGGCTGGAACTCAGGGCTCCCTCACACACCTGTTTCCACATCCCCGAGAGAGGAGGACAAGATGCCTGTACCCATCCTTCCAGAATGACCACTTTCTTGAGAAAAACTCTCCAGTCGATCTGCTTAAAGAATCTCTGGGCTTCTCTTGCAGACAGTTAGGTTGGTGGTGAGTTTGGGGCCCTGGAAGAGGTGGTCTTAGCTCCTTCTGAAGAGCCCACGGGCAATTGTCTTCTATTGTCCAGCTTTGGGACATCGATAGAGACAAACAAGCACATTAATTTGCCACCTTGCAGAGGTTTAAAAGATTACCACAAGGCCCAGGGAAATGTGAGAAGTTCTGTGTGACCAGAGTAAATGGCTTTTGGCTAGGAAAGAGATAGGGTGTGGGGGTGGGCGGGCAGGCTGGGCCTGGGCGACAAAAGCTCACGTAGTCTCGTTTCCCATGATGCCTAGAGTTTTGCCTTCTAGTCCATTTTGCGCTGAACTTATGGGGGTTCTCACTTCAACTCAGACTCCACCCCTCTCTTCCTAACATGTTTTTTTTTTTCTAAATCACCTGTAGCAGGTTGACTAGTGTCCCTCCAAAATTCATGTGTCCACAGAACACCAGAATGTGACCTCATATAGAAATAAAGTCTTCACAAATATAATTAAATTACGATGAGGCCATACTAGATGAGGGTGTACCCTAGGGTCAGTGACTGGGGTCCTTATGAGAACGTGGTAGGACATACTGAGACACAGAGGCAGAGATCGGCGTGATGTAGTTACAAGCCGGTGATCACGAAGGATGGTCATGACACAACAGAAGCTGGCCGAGCCAAGAAAGGACCCTCCCTTAGACTCTCTGGAGGCACTACAGCCCTGCTGACAGCTTGATGGGGACTTGTGGCCTTCAGAACATGAGAGAAAGAGTTTCTGTGGTTTTCAGACACCCAGTTTGTGGTCATTCGTTATAGCAGCCACAGGAAACGAATACACCACCGTCTATTATTTCTGTATCCATTTTCCATTTCCCCCTCTGACTAGAACACAAATCCTTCAGACGACAGGAGTCTGGCTCTTATTTCTCTTTGGGTTTTCCCCAACATAGTGCTCCGATGTGGAGACATTTATTATATATTTCCTGCCATAAAAGCATTCATATAGAGTTGATAATTAGCTTTCCTTTGAAATCCCTTCACAGCAAATTGAAATCTTATAACAAACACAGAATAAGTATGAATGGAAGGAATGAATAATCATATGCTGTTTACCTCCTATTATCGTTCCAGCCTCCTGATGGACCCCTCTCCCATGAACTTCAAATTCTCGCTCAATTATTTGGGTCAATTCAGAAACAGTTTGCATCTTTAGTCAACCCATTTAAGCTTCATCTGAAGGAGTGAAACAATTTAAAAAAAAAAAAAACAAACCAGCGAAACGAGAACAATTTTGAAATTGCAAGCAAGCAGGAAATTATTAAAATAACTTGGATAATGGATTTTGGAGTGTAATTACTAAAATTTACTCGCGGAGTGCTAATCGTTCGACTCAGCACACACAGAAGGAAAGGTGACAGCATCTTCCACGACGACTGATCGACATAGTGGTTTTCTGTGACTTTACCAGAGGAGGGTGCCGTGACCAAGGCCTTTGTTTTACTACATTTTTATCTTGACAATTTGCCTAGAATTATCTCTCCATTCCTTAGGTGAAAAGAAGCGTTTTGAGATAACACAGCACACAATTAAAATGTGGAAATGGGGATGAAATTATCAAAGCAACTGAAATGTGAGCATTAAAAAAAAAAAAAGAAATGAAAGATGTTTATTTTTGCCCAGTGTGTACGTTAGGATGGACCCTGGGGTCAATGACTGGTGTCCTTATAAGACACCATGATGACACATTAAAACAATGAGAGCAGTGGAGGGAAACATACCTGACTTGCGATCGAAATGTCGAGGTCCCAAGTTAAAGGCCTGGAACAGGTGGACTGCATATGCCACTTCCGAATGATCACGAATTCCGTCTTGGTGGGCTCTGATTAAGGCGGACAGGCTGCGTCTGTGAAGAGGGAAAGTCATTCACGGGCAGTGTTTCCTTGTTTCTTTCCTCATAAGTCATGCCCAGATGGCGAGTTACACCCCAGAGATTGGAGTTTTCAAGTCGTGTTAATTTTTTCCATCTTACTTCCTGCTGATCGATATTGCTACCAAAAGCTGCTTTCTGCGATGAATACGATTTAGCTAATGAGGAAGTAGGCAGCTCTTCTGTCTGAATTATGGATCGTGGGCTGAGAAAGAGGCTTCTCCATATGTCACTTTCATCGGTGCGAGCGGAAGGAGATTCATGTTAGCGTTTCGTGTTAGCTGGAATGTCTTATGTAGCTGGCTTTCTGGACTTGGGGCTCTTACCTTTGTAAGTGGACACTTTCTTCTGCCAATAAAATGTCACCAGCCCCTGGCAATCGGGAAGTGAGGGTCCTGGTCCAATCTCTTTCCTTATTTTCTTTAGTGACGTTGGGCCGAGTGTTTGATTCTTAGAGGTGACAATGATTCTCTCTTGACCAAACAGTATCCAGGGGCCTCTAAGCCCTCTTGTAAGCATCAACCCTGGCCCTTAATGATGTGAACTAACACCAACACAGTTTCTCACAGCTCAAGGCCACAGCCCTGGGATGACCCCGGGCCCACTTGATTGGTTAGCCTGAGAAAATTCAAGGCCACCAAAAGAATTGACTTCCACTCAACACCTGAAGACCGGCCCCTGTCTCCCTGCCTCTGTGGGAGGGTGGGAGCGAGTTCAGATGGCTGTCAGTCACGTGGACCAATTCCACCTTCCTTGGTAATTTTCCACTTCCGTGACCCTGCCGAGCCCCGCTCACCCTCCATCTTATTCCATCACTGTTCCTTTAAAAAACCTCGTCACCTCTGTACAAATTCAAGTTGAGGGCTGACCACACTGGGCTCTTTTTCCTAGTACATTACTCATTAAAATCTGTCCTTGCCACCTTAACTGGTGTCCACCAGTTTATCTTTGTTTATCTTTGAGGGGGCCACAGGCTTCTTATAATGGGAGAGGTGAGTAATAACCAGAGTCCCTGGAAGCTCTGCTAGTTTCTGATTCAATATATTAATGTCCAGGGTTCTCTGAGAAAAACAATGGTCAGCTCTGCGTGGAATCGTCACCTCTCACCCGTCCCCAGAGCTTCCCCCACTCCCTTAGCAAAGAGAGTTTGCCTGTGTGAATCTTCCTCATCCAAGTGAGTCCAAACTGGACTTCGAACTTTGCCATCACCTCACTGAGTAAAATTCTGGCATCGCCACAATTTCTCCAAGGCCTTAGGAGGCAGGAAACGGACCAGTTGGGAAGGGTCGAAGTAGCATTAAACTCTAGCTTTATCGATGACTTCTGCTTTGAAGTCAGACTATGTGACAGACCCTTCTACCCCTCGTATGAAAGATCAGACTACGCGGGGCTCAGATTTCGCTGGCAGAGCATCAGGTGGCCGGGCTCGTCCCTGCATAGCTCGTGTTTCTTCAAACCACATTGACCCAAAAATAACAAAACAAAACAAAACAAAACAAAAACAAACAAAAACCTATTTAATTTGACAAGAGTCTCTGTTGGCGAGGCCGTGGGGGAGCAGGAGCCCTCTGTCATATTGTTGATATAAATCCAGATTGGAACAGCACCTATCCAGGGGGCTTCGGCAATGCTGACCAAAAGTGCATGTTTACTCCTCGATCTGGAATTTACACTTTTAGGGAACTATCCCAAGACAAATGGACAAAATCTAAAAGAAGTATGTGCACGATCCATCGTGCATGACAGCACAGCTTGATAGCCTCAGGGTGGGGGTGGGGCGGGGTCGCCACCCTGGTTGCATAATTGACACTGCTCTTCGGGGAATAAGGGCTGCCTTACACAATAAGAGAAGAAATCGGCTGATCGATTAGTGACCGTGAGCGGACGAGTGCAGCTCTGACCCCCGGGAATGAGGGGATGGGTCACATCTCAGGACAAGCCACCACGGCCTGCTAAACGGGTCTGCAGGAGGCAGACAGTGAGCACCAGTTGCCGTCCTGAGCCTGACCGCAGTGAGAGGGACTGTGGTTTGTCCCAAGAATGTCCCTATTCTAAAGTCCCCCTCCGCAGGGGGAGGACAGGCCCGCGGAGAAATAGCTGCTGGGGAGTATGCGGTGAAATGTGTCCACGTGGTGCCAGGTGTGGACTGCGGCGGCTGGTGTGGACCGCGGCAGGCGGGTGTGGACCCCGGCGGGCTGGCGTGGACCCCGGCGGGCTGGCCTGCACCGCTCAGATCTGCCAGCTTCCTCCGCCCTTCCGCTCTTCAGTCGCATCAGGAAAGAGGCGCCCTTGGCTTTCGCACTTGGCTTCTCATTAATTGCCTGTGACTCACGTCAGCTGTTTATTTAATTTTATAGGCATCAGTGGCGCTTAACAACAGCCATCTCTTATGGAACGAATTGCGCACCCCCCAAACTGATATGTTGTAGCCTTAACTCCCAACGTGACTGTATCAGGAGACGGGGACTTTAAGGACATAATTAAGGTTCAGTGAGGTCATAAGGGTGGGACCCTAATCGAACAGGACTGGTGTCCTTAGAAGAAGAGGAAGAGACGCCAGGAGTGCAGGTGCGCGGATGGAAGGCCCCGTGAGGACACGGTGAGAAGGTGGCCGTCTGCAAGCCGAGGAGAGAAGCCTCACCAGAAACCAGCCCCCCGGCACCTTGATCTTGGGCTTCCAGCCTTCAGAACGGTGGGAAAATAAACTTCTGTCGTTTAAACCCCCCAGCATGTGGTATTCTGTTTTGGCAGCCCTAGCGAAGTAACGTGCCACCGCATCCCCGTACCCGTATAGCTACGATTTCTTCCAGACGTCTCGAGTGTCTGCTACATATCCCCCCGGATTCCATGGTCTTCTATCAGAATATTCTCAGGATTCGCTTCCAGTAATCGTTTTTTTCACCAATGCTCTCCGTGCGTCACCTTTTACCAGGGATGGGGTCCTCCTCCAGCCAGGTGGCGGTCCCTCCATCCTCAGATCTCCTCTCATTGCCCGTTTCTTCCCCCACCTCCCCGCACAGCGGCTGCAGGATGGGTGCTCTGGAAGCGGGCGCGGAGGTAGAGTTTGAGCTGCCAGATGTTTTGTAGGGATCGACAGCTGTGGGGCGAGGTGGATGGAAGCTGGATTGGTGGGAAGAAGCAGTGAACTATGCGGCAGCTCTGACAGTGCCTCGGAAAACACGATGGGAGCTCTGGACCAGAGCTGTCCCCCGGAGGTCCCCGCGTGTGGCCGCAGTAGCCAGGCCTTCATACTGCCACCGTGCAGTCCCCTGAGACAGGCCATTTCAGGCAGGGTGTGACCTCAGCTGGGACAGCTCTCTGCAGCCGAGGCAGACCCTGAAGGTCCAACAGCTGGAGACTGTCTGCCGATTGCATTGCTATAGGTGGGCAGCAAATTCTTTCTGCGGGGGGACATGGGCGTCCCATTGTTATGTGCACCTAAACAAAAACTTAGAGCGAAAGTCATTCTCGATGATAAGATGTTTAAAAGCGTTGCCTCTGAGACAGGGAGAAATAAAACAAGACTCTCGCTCTCGGCCCTTCCGTTCAGCATGGTATTAAAGTTACGTGCTGGAGTAGAACAGCTACAAGATAAGAAAGAAAGAAAGAAAGGATTGTAAAAGGAGAAACGAAACTGTCATTGCTCGCAGATAATTTCTCTGCGTATACAATATTGAGGCAAGTCGTATGTTCCAACACGGCCCCACCAATGCCGTGTCACGTGATGCTGCTTAGTGTGTCATTGAGAGTCCTCTCAGGGAGATGTGGCCTCTGTGTTCCCTCTTCTTGAATCAGGGAGGGGACTCGTGACCACCCAGACCAATGGAAGGCGGCAGAAGTCATGCTATGGCTCTTTCTCTCAGGGCACTGGCTTTTGGAACACAGCCACTGTGTTGGGAGAAAGCCCAGGACACGTGGAAAGGACGCAGGGGAGTGTTCCAGCGGACGGCCTCGGCTAGGGTCTTAGCTAACAGCATCAACTGCTGGAGAGTGAACAAGCCGGCGGAGGATTCCGGCCCCCACTGTCCAGCTGAGATGTTTTAGAGCAGAGACTCATCTCCCCTGCGCCCAGTGTGAATTCCTGACCCACAGACAGCATGAACAATAATAAATGATTATTATTGTTTTAAGCCGCTCGATTTCTGGATCATTTATTATGTACCCATACTTTACCGCAAATAATAAAAGAAACGAGAGCTACCATATTAGAATTAATAAAAATTTAGCATGGCTGCTAAATACAGAAATCAATATAAAATTTAATTATATTTCTATATACTAACAACAAACAGAGGGTGAATTGAAAAGTTTACACTAGCACAAAAATAGAAGTACCTAACGATAAATATAACAAAAGTCATCCGAGTCCTTCAAAGAGAAAATCATAAAACTCTATTCAAATATACTAAAGAAGAACTAAAAACGGAGATGTATATTATGGTCACGGATTCACAGAGACAGTATTACGTAGATATCAATTCTCTCCAAATCGCTTTACTATGCACGTCAACCTAAATCACAATTACCGAGGCGTGCGATGAGCCGATGCCAGGGTTTACATGGGAATTGCAAAGTCCCAGAACGGCCACGGCGCCGCAGAAGGAGGACAAGCTGAGTACTCGCTCCAAAGCCGAAGGATGCATGACGCCGGGTCATCGCTACAAGAACTGAAGTACGAGCAAGTAAAACACAACAGAAAGCTTGGCCGTCGACCCCGCGTAGATACGGAAGCTTTAAATATGGCAGACGTGGCAGCGTAGGTGGAATGTAGCCTGAACGTCCCAGCGACAACTTGGGAACCATACTAAACGAAAAATAAAATGAAATCTCCCTGTACAGAAACCGGTTACGGATGGATGAAGATGTATAATGAAAAGGAAAAAAAAAAATAAAAGATTTTTAGAAACAAGAAAAAAATTTCTTTGTTAATTTGGAGTAGGAAAGATTTTTCTTCCCCTTCGAACTAGTCTAAGAACACCTCCAGACTCAACTAAGATGGGTCAACGTGACCACATTACATGTAAGAATTTTTATTCCTCAAAAAAAATCTTTACAGATTACAGATGAAACGAAGTGAGCCTTTGAATTGCTTCAAAATAATCACGTGTGGCCAGAGGAGGGCACAGTGGGTATGTCTGTCTCGTGCGTGGCCATGGGCAGTGATTCCTGTCGCTGGGCAATGTTTGTAATGGTAAAAACTGGACACAACTCAAATGCCAATCAAGAGTGGAAAGGACAAAAAAAAAAAACCCACCACAAATATGACACGTTCATACAACGTAACTATACAGCAGTGAACGTGAACTGTTACATGCATCGATATGGTTGGTTCTCAGCTGGAGAAGAAGAACCAAGTCCTCGAGGATCTATTCACTATAATTCAAAAGCACGCATGAAAAATGGCATTGGGTGAGGATCAATATGTGGGTGGGAAGCATTAAATAAGGGCCTGGTCACCACAGCATTTTGTGGTGATTCTCTCAAGGGAGAAGGCAAAGGGCATGAGGCATAGTGGCTTCTAAATAATTTTAAAAATTCTATTTCTTTTTATTTTTCTTAAACGATTGTGGTTTATTTGTCCCCCAAACTAGAGGTTCAGAGGCAGCCAGTCCAGATTGGGGAAGATGTTGAATGATACTGTCAAGGGCTCAGGATCCTCTACTCTCGTGGTGCTATCCTTAGCTAGTGGCTCTCCTCATGGCCCCCGGATAGCTGCTGCCCCTCCGGACATCACACCTGTATTCCAGGATGGAAGAAGAAAAACAGGGCAATGCACGAAAGAACACACAAGCCGACTTTTCCTTTCTGCCAGGCAAGTGAAAGCTGTCCTGGAAGTTGCAACTGGAATTTTCTGCTTGCATCTCATTGGCTGGAATGATGCTACAGGACCATCTCAGGCTGGGAAGATGGTAGGGGGATGATGTAATTGGAGAAAGACTTGGTAAGCCACAGTGTCTGCCACACCAAAAAGAGATCATCTTAGTTTCAGTCTTCCAGGATGCCAGCTTTTGCATTTTCTGGGAAATGTAACTTACCTTAGGGAAGGATTTAGCTCGACTGAGTTTAATTTGACATCATGCATATCCGTAGCAGGGCAGAAAAACTACCCCTCTCCTGAAGCCTCGTTCCTTGTTTTATAGTATGGTAATTAACAGTGTTTTCTTTGGAGCCAGACTCTGTGGGCTTGTGTCCCAGCTCCTCCCCTTATTAGCTGTGTGACTTTGGGAAAATTACATGCTCTCGGCATCTGTAAAAAAAAAAAAAAGATTTAAAGTGGTCCTCACCTTATCGGAGGCTCGTGAGAAGTAAATCAGCTATTCCGTGTAAAACAGGACGGTGCCCAGCAGACAGCAAGCACTCCATGAACGCTAGCAATTCCTCAAAGTTTAGAAATCTACGCGGTGTCCACCCCTCTCCTCAGGTTTGCTTGAAATGCCTTTCATTTCCTTTCGACTTACTCAGCTTCTTGTTTCTGAAACCCCCGAGCTGCTCTGAGTTTGAGCTTTTCAAGTGACAAGCTTGCTGCTCTCTCTTAAGCAGGCCTTGCTCGGCCCAATGATATTTACTGCTCTACCTCTTCTGCCTTTTCCTTTAGGGATGTGTGATGTGCTTCCTGGGCAAGGTCTGGCTTAGACCTACGTTTGGTGTGTTTCATTTGGGACTCAAACCCGCTCAACAGATTCCTGAACTGAAGTCATTGATGTTTCTGAGGCTCGTGCTCGTAGGGACCCTGAGTGCTCCAATACCTCTGCCCCGTGTCCTTCAAGGAACAGCCTCTCCCCGGCTGTTAAGTACTCTGTGCTGAAAATAGCATCTCTATTTGCTCAGTTTCCCTTTTCTGCTCTCATATCCCTTCGGAAGGGCTCGACTGGGTTTCGGAACCTTTTCCTTTCTTTTGTAGGTCAGTTCTCTTCTCCAGCGCTGTTTGTTGGATCTCTGTGCCTTCTTCCCTTTTACTTTGCCACTGCTTTCTGGCTCAGATATTCACTCTGCTAATTCCCCTCCGGATAATCGCTTACGGGGTTCCCATAGCGAGGGAGAGGAAACGAGTGAGCCCTGGGCCTGCGAAAAGTAGGGGTCCAGAGTTGCATCCTCCCTTCAGACGGTGTTCTGCCTTGAGGTCGCTGTCTCATCTAGGCCTGGTCTTCCTCTGTTATTTTCCCAATTGGCTTCCTTTTCAGATATTTCAAATCTGTTTGCCCACCGGTACTCCCCTAATTCTGTAAATTTATCAATCATATTCCCTTAGGCACCAAGAGTAGCTCCACCTCCGTTTCAAGGACGGGTGTTGAAACATACAAAGTGATCCCTAATCAAACTGTCTCAGTATTTCACCCTGTCTCAGTATTTCTCCACCATGAGACGAAGCTAGTGTAGAAGTGCAAGCCCTCTCTCTCCCTGCAGCCAACAACAATCCCCAGGTTTTTGAATTAAATTACTTGGAAAAAATAATCATCTTCCTTTCAGGTAAACACTGCAAGAATTCCCGGGGTTGATTACGACGTGATCTTTTGTATTAAAATGTCATTATAACAATTCAAGTAAATGTTTGGTTAGTTGCCAGCCACCCTACGTAATAGAAAATCTATTTAACGTATGAAAAAAGCAGACTTTATTTAAGAACGAAAGGTTCCTAGTACGTTTAAATCACTTGTTATAAATCATGGAGGACATTTTAGTGCAATTTTAGTCAATTTAACACTTAACTCTAAGATTAAAATATTCAGGAGGGCAGCAAATTTATGCCTTGGCATCCTTTTGTTTTTTAGGAAAAAGAAAACACATTTATGAAATGAACATGAACACCGATGCCAGTGAATTTCGCAGCAAGTTACCACAATCAAATTTATCATTTGAAACAATCTTAAAACTCAGTGAAAAGAAGATACGTTGTGGAAACTTTATATTCTTTCTATTTTTAAGTAAAGACATTCATCACGGAAAAAAAATATAGCTAATGAGTTAAAAATAAGCAACCAATTTAAACAACGCAGGGCAAACCATATACACTCTCAATTGTTAGAATTTTCTATGTAGACATCTTCCCATCACCAACAGAAAAAAACCTGCTCAAGGTCAAGTATCAAATTGAATTTATCTTTATATTTCCAAAATAAAGCTATACTGACATCTCTCAAGTACTCACTGTTTTTTGAAGCAGACTAAGCTGATGAGACCACTGTGTTAAGTTCTTTGAAATTCAACATTCCTTTTTAAGAAATAAACCCAGCTGTTGACTTCGTTAGCCTAGAAAGGGAGCAGAGAGGAGAAAAAAAATGTAGACTAATAATTTACCGCAAAATTAAAAAGAATCTGAATGTATAGTATCACCCTCTGAGCTCATCAATACTTAATTTATATAAAATAAATACATAATTCATAACAATTTTAGATGAAAGTAAAATATTTCATTGAGAAAATAAAACAAATTTCATTACATACTTTAGCTTTATAAAATGTAGCACAAAAATTCCTTACTAAATATACTGCTTTCATAAATTGCTTCACCATATTTTTTGTAGTTATTTCTCTGAAATACTTATTAGCAAATATGATGTGACTTAAATATAGTCTGAGATTTATTTTTTCTCTCCAAACAAGAGAGAAAATAATTACTTGTATGGAATACTTAGAATAATAGGTTTACTCATTTATAGAATAATTGGTTTACTCATTTATTCAGCAAATATTGAGTGCCTATCAGATATCAGGCAACAGTGCAAAACCCAGATATATCTGTGAACAAACAGATCGAAATCCTTTATTCTTGAGTTTATTGTCTGGGATATGTTAGGTAGCCTCCGCTCCTAAAAAAAAATCAGTAAATTATAGAGTCTCTTAAAAGGTATTAAGTGTTACTTAAAAAATGAGCCAGGAAAAGAGTTCTAAGTATTTGGTAATGGCCATTTGCAATTTTAAAAGAAAGGTCATCAAGAGATTTCTGAGAAGATGACATATAAGACTCTCAAAGGAAGTGGCCGTGGGGAGACTTGGGGGCCCAAACCCTTTCACAGTGACTCTATGGTAAGCGGCTTACTGAAAAAGTACCACGGGTGACGTGTTTGCAACAGACGGTGCACTACGGCCCCCTCCGCAGACGTCGCTCGGACACTGGCGGGGGCCGAAAGACCTCAAAGCCCCCAAAGCCCCTCTGTCTATCACTCGCTCTCATAATCTGAAACACAGTGGGGTCGAGCCTTGTTGGTTCTCAACCAGTGGTGCTGTCCCCAGCTCTGGGGGCCTGTGGAACTGTTAGAGGGTGTCTCTGGCTGTCACAATGATTGGGGGACACCTCTGGCAGGTAGGTAGTGGGGGATGTCCAGAGGAAGACAGTAAACCTCTTGTAATGCATGAGAGTCCAGCCCAGAGGCTTGTCCTGCCGCATGTATGGATGGGGCCTCTGTTGAGAACTCAGGTGCAGTGACAAGGAAGCTCCTATCCAGAGCTGGTGGTGAACGTCCCCACCTACACGGCAGCAGAGAATGTGTCCTGCGGGATGCCACGTTTCTGTGCCCCAAGACCTCATTACGGTGACATTCAGGTCCCTTTCCGTCCTTCCGTCTCTCTCCCGCTTTTCTGTTTGGTGCATTCCTGGCTTACCTCTTTCTGTCTTCTTCCTCTGTGTGTTAATGTCCTATAACAGATCACTACAAGTGTGATGGCTGAGAACAACACCCATTTATTAGCTCAGAGCCCTGTAGGTCAGAGGATGCGTGGTGTGGCCGGCCTGTGCTCAGAGTGTCACAGGACTGAAATCAGAGTGTCGCCGGTCTCATCTGGAGGGTCTGGGGAAGTACCTGCTTCCAAGCTTGTTATTCTGTTTTCCGTTGGCAGAATGTAGCTGGTTCCTTGTGACTTTGCAACCGAGCTCTCCCACTTTCTTACTGGCTGCCCACCAGGGGGCAGCCTCGGCCCTTCCCACGTTCCCTGCCACAGGATTCCCGTCTTCCAGCCTTTCGTGCTTCAAACTCTGACTTCTCTGTCTCCAGTTTATTATATATTTAAAAATGTATTTAAAGATTACACAGTACAGGAATATGCTCTCATTATAAAACAGTAAGTAGGGATTAAGCTAAAGTCTTCCTTGACAGCCTTTTCCCATTGTTTTCTCAGGGGCAAAAAACCATTGTTAAAATTACATGGTCTTGTAGATCTTAAAGATGTATATATATAAAACTATAGATCTTATAGATGTGTACATATAACTTATTAACATCTCTACATATTAATATCATTATTATGTGTAAAAGGCATGTGAGAGAGTCAGTCTGTCATTTGCATACGTATCTACCTTACTCTTTTGAACTTTGCATGGTATTTCATTGTATGGCTAGATCGTCGTATTTCATTATCACCTCAGTGGTGATCATTTTCACGGTTCCTGTTGCTAATACAAAACAACGCGGCCGAGACATCTTTGTGCAAATCTGTGCGGCTGTATTTAGGAACCAATACTCAGAGAGGTCCTAGAATGTATATTGGTGAGTATGCCGCGTCTTGCTTTAATCAACGCTACCAAATTGCCCTTCATGAGAACATTTAGATTCCCAAAAATGGTTTCATTGCAGGACTGCAAAACCTGATATAAAGCTCTTGCTTTTCCCTAGCTGAATTCTGAAGGGATTGAGTAAGGAGGAAAAAGGTCATAAGGTAGAAGTCAGAGGTGGTCACCGCTGCCTTCTTCCCTAACTGCGCCCGCACGCAGCCCTTCGCGTCAAAAGCGGGAGCCGCATCCTCCTTCTCCTGAATCTGGGTTGGCCCCAGTGAGCAGCCTTGACCAAAAGAACGTGATGGAACTCATGTTCAAACACTTCAAATCGAGGATATAAAAAGCCTTGCAGCTTTTGGCTGGGGCTCATGGAATCCTTACTCCTGGGAAGTACCCACTGGGAGCTGGGCTGAAATGCTGTTAAGAAATGCTATTCTGTGAGCTGAAAAATCACATATCTTTATTATATATATTATTCTATGATATATCTCTACTTATAATTACATGCATTGCTACATTTATATCTTTATTATATAACCATTATTATTTATTACTTACATTATTGCTATTATTATTTATATCTCTTTATTATTTTTACTTGCATATTATTGCAAAGGCAGATATAGATTTGTGTGCTCATTCCTCGCGTTTTTTTCCCTGGTGCGAATTGATCTTTTATATCCTCTGCCCATTTTTTCTTAGGGGCATTTGTCTCTCTTTTCGATTGGGAGTTCTTCATATAGTAAAGTAACACATCGTCTGTGTAAGTTGAAAACATTTCTCTCCAGTTAAGTGTTTGATTTTTAATTTTAAAATCATACTTTAGTTTTAACAATATTTTTCTTAAATGGTCAGCATTTCCATGTGTGGATTTTGCATTTTGTGTTTTAATGAGGAAGGCCTTTTCTATTTCAAGATTATAAAGGTATTCCTCTATTTTTGTGACATTTCGATAGTGTTTTTATGCTTGGGTTCTGTAATTATTTTTTTTTATGATATGATAAAAACAGTTTTATTTTCATTATTACCTAAATATTTATCTACTTTCTGCAAACCGTTTATTGGCTGTTTTATAATTTCCCCATTGTCTTAAACATATAACCTTTACGGTGTGATAAACTCTGGACTTCTGTTACAGGAGGTCATCAAGGGAAGTGCCCTCTGGGTGACCCATGACCTGGACCCTGGCAAGCAGAGGCTCCTCACCCACTCCCCTGTCCTTGAAACGTACACTCCACCCACTGTTCCCATAGCCAGAGCCATTTCAAGGACACGACCTTGAGAGTGAGGTGTTGTTGAGACCATCTGGACTAAATATGTGGCTACACCCAGTTAAGGCCTCTGTGTGAACTTGGAGATCTGGGCGGGCAGTGTAAAGATCTACTGGTCTCGTGGCTGCTCAAGATGAGCCACGTGTATAAGCTCCTTGCTTGTTAAACCTGCCACCTGCTGATCTGGAGTGGCCGGCCCCTTGCTTATGTCTCTCCTCGCTCTCCGTGTATGGGGGCCAGCTCCAAATTTCACCCAGGGGACTCTTGAGGTCACAAACCAACAACTTTCTTTCTGTTCCGTGGCTCTTCTTGCCTAATCTTGAACAAATAGCTCATTCATTGTTAATTAATCGATTCATAACACATTGCTAGGATAATACAGTTCATATACTTTTATTTATTTTTTTCTTTTGGTCAGACTATCACCCCAGATTCTGGTTTAGATTCTATGTAGATGATCCCATATTCTAGGTTTGTCTGGTTGCTTCCTGGTGGTGTCATTTAACGTATTCTTATACCCTCCCCATGTTTTCTATACCTGGGCTTGATTAGAGTCAAGCTCAGTGTTTGGGACAAGAGCCCTTCATGGCGCATTTTGTGTTGTACCTTCCCGGGAGGCTCAATGCTGTCTTGTCCCGCTCTGAGTGATGTTACAGTGATCCATGGGTTCAGGTAGAACAGCTCAATCTCATCCACATAACGTCTCCATAATAATAATTTAAGATAGGCTTTCAGTCATTGCTGGTCATTGCCTGCAATGGTTGTGGTTTTAAAATAGGGTTTTCTAATGCTATGATTCCCCAGCCCCCTTATTTATTAGCTGGAATTCTTCTGTAAATAAGAAATTTTCCCTATTATCTAAGGCTATTTAGTTTCTGCCTGAGACAATTTATACAGGACAAGCAAAATAAATGCTTAATTACTTCCCTTTAATTGACAATGTTCAGGAAAAGAAGTTGGTGGTTCAATTGTCCAGTGACTCCCAGGGGTGTCTAGGGAAGTTCCTATTCTCTCTCTCTCTCGCTCTCTCTTTCCCCTACCCCCTACCTCTCTTGTCTTTTATTATGAACCTATTGATTTTCAAATATCAAACGGTTCCAATCAACCGCATTTCTTCTTTTGGACGTCCACATGGCCCTAGCTTTATTCCCGCTCCAGTGCCTTTGACAAGATCTGTCTTTGTCTCGAGTGTTTCTCTTGCTTTCTGACACAATGGAGTACCTCGGTCTCATTTTTTTTTTTTTGCCCCAAATGTGGGAAAGAGAGTGTTTAACTTTATTATTACCCTCTTTCACGCTTACAACTATTGTCACTTGAAGAAAAAGCAAATCTACTTGATTGGAGTATAATTTACATAATTAACAACCACGTAAATGAATTTGGACAGATGTATTTACCCACGAAGAGATCGTGACAATCAAGATATAAACCACTTCTATCACTCCAAAACATTCCTTGCCTCTTTCCAATCACTGCCACCAGAACCCCCAGCCCCAGGTGACCATGGATCTGCTTTTCGTCACTATAGATAGATTTTAGTTTTGCCTATTATTGAGCTTCGTCAGAATGAAATCATATAGAATAAAGATTTTGCGATTCATTCTTCGTTGTTCCCCGTGGCAGCGATTCATTCTTTTTCATGCCAAGTAGTATTCTGTGGCATGGATATACCAGGATTTGTTTAGCCATGCACTTTTTGATGGATATTTGGGATATTTTTTAGTTTGGGGCTATTCTAAATGAGACTGCCATGAGTGTTCAAATACAAATTTTTTTGTGTGTGTGTAGAGAAATATTTCCATTTTATTTGAGTAAATACCAGGGAGCAGAATTACTGCGTTACATGGGAAGAATAGATTTAACTATAGGAGAACATGCAAAGCTATTTTTCAAAGTAGTTATCTTATCTAACCTTTCCACCGACAGGTGCTCTACATCCTTGATAGCATTGTTTAATGTCTATTTCTCTTATGACGACTAATGGTGGGCATATTTTCATGTATTTATCGACCGTTTGTACATTTTCTTTTGTGAAGTTGAAGTCTGTTGCCTATATTTTAAACTATTTTTATTGAGTTGTATACATTTTTCATATTTTTTAGATACAACTCCCTTGTCAGATATATGAGTCACAAATATTTTTTCTCCATCTGGGCCTTCCAATGAATCTTCTTAAAGGAACCTTTTTATGAGGAGAAGTTTTTATTATTAGTGAAGTCAATTGTTTTTATGTGTTCTGCCTATGAAATATTGGCTACTGTAAGGTCGCAAAGCTATTCTGTGTTTTCAAAAGGATTTTATGGTTCATCTTTGGTATCTTATCCATTGTAAGTTCATTTTGGCATATGATATGTCACAGGGGTCATATTGACTTTTTTTCCATGAAACAGTTACCTTTCTATTGCTGATGTAACAAGTCACCACAAACACAATGGCTTCAAAGAACACAGATTGGTTGTCAGAATTCTAGAGATAAGGAGTCCAAAATGTGTTTTACTGGGCTAATAGCAAGGTGTTAGCCACACTGCATCTCTTCTGAAGCTCTGGGGGAGCATCCGCCATCTGTGGCTTTTAGAGGCGGCCAGCATTCCTTGACTCCAGCCCCACACCTGCAACGGTCGCTTTCATCCCCACATCTCTTTCTCTGACTCTGTCTCTTTGCCTCCCTCTTACACGGACACCTGCGATTTCACTGAGCCTGCCTGGATAATCCATGATCATCTTCTCATCTCAAGACCTAATCTAATTCCATCTATAAAGACCCTTCTCACCATGTAAGGTCATACATGCACAGGTTCGGGGCGGGGTGGTGACGGAGAAGGTATTATTTTGTCAGCCACATTTGTGTCGCAGGTAAAATGTGAAGTAAACTGTTAAGAACTACTTTTAAGAAAGTGAGCTGCATGGCGTTTCACCGATTTCACTGATCGGCTGGTATCGGAAGTTCGCAGGTACAGACGCATCGAGGGTCCAATGGGCTTTGGTGCGTTATCACATTGAATTCTACCCAGCAGGAAGTTTTCATTTGAGAGATGAAAAGAATTCCCAGAAGCTTATTTAACAACTGGAAGCTTGAGTGTACCAGCTGGTGTGAACACTCACCCACTCTTTCTCACACACTCTGATTTTTTTTTTTGGTATTATTTTATTTTGTTCTTAAAGAATTTAAATACTTTTGATTTAAAGACAAAGAACTGTACCCTGAGAATAACTCCAGAACTCTTTTTTGGAGCAGCTAAAGCATTTTCATTATCTATCTGTCACCAGCGGTCAATGGACATTTGGAGGAATGAAGAATTAGGTTGCCGGGCCAAATACACATGAAAAACAAGGATCTCAGAGTTGTGACAAATGCTCTGCCATAGCTTATTTCTTTTAAGATGCGGCATGAAAACCATGGAGTGTACAAAATCCGCTTGCCTCTTTTGCTCAATTGGTATCTCATTAAATATGATTTGACATTACAATGATGAAGTAATATGAGATTCCCATAATGAAAACATAATATTTTGTATGCTAACTTGGTCTAAAATACATATGCTCCCTAAAGAATTCTGATGTTTAAATATTGGAGGGAAACATGAATTAAAATATGACATCGCTAGTATCCTGATACGATTTTTCCTGGCTGGTTATGGAAATAAAATATACATTCAAATACTTATCTTCCGAATGGTATAAACAATGATAATTATTTTCTTTGTCTGGCAGAGAATGAGTTGTCATGCGAATGCTTTTCCACATGACCAAACACAGGCATATCCCTTCGCCGGCCCAAGGTGTGTCATCTGGTCCGCGCTGCTGAAGCTGGCTCTCAGGCTCCACGTCCATGTTCCAGCCCCAGGAGGGGAGAGAAAAGATGAAAAACAACTGTGTTTGTCTCTGAAGACTTAACTTAGAACTTTGGCCCTATCGGTCAACATTTTTTCACACGATCGGAACAACCTACCAAGAAAGCTGTGAGATGCGGTGTCCAGCTGGGCAGCCATGAGCACATCTCAAACTCAAAAGATGCTCATGTTTAAAAGACAGACAGACAAGGTGGGGGGAAGGGAGATCTGCAACTGTATATGGTGGACTTGATTCTAGAGACAAGGACAAAATATTTTATTTTGAGATAACAGTATAAATGGAAATCGTGGAATATATAGAACAAATTATTAATTTCCCTCCACCCCTCCCTCGTTCCTTCTCTCCCATGCTTATTAAGCATTACTCCAGATCCTGTTCTAGATATTGGTGCAGGGGTGAGGGGTGACAGAGAGACAGGAAAAAACCCCCACCAAAACAAAAACCCTGCCCTCACGTAGCTAACTATTCAGGCGTCAGAGTGGTCCTGAAGTTCTAAAAATTGAAATGCCCGGGGTGTACCCAGATGGATTGCATGAGACTTTAGCGGGGAGACCGGACAGCATCCCAGGCGATGCCCACATACAGCCATGCTAAGGACCACCGGCACGAGGATCAGCGTCCCCTGGTCTCCCGGGAAAGATGGGCGATGAGAGACTGTGGCCTTCGAGGTGTCCCCGCTCAGCTGAAACTCTACAGTAGTTTTCTGTCGCTCTTTTTTTTTTTTTAAGCCTCAAAATCCTTAAAGTGGTAATAGATTTGTCCTTTGCCATCATTTCCACCCTCACCGTAGACAACTTTCCCCTCGGGCTCCCCGCCGCCATCCTGCTGTCCTGTTTTAGCTTCCTTCAGTGCTCATTACCTCCTTCAGGTTTATATTAGGTTTTTTTTGGTCACCAGTTCCCACTCTACCACCTGCCTTCCTCCTCCCAAGGTAGCTCCTACTCATAGGCTCTTGCATCAAATGTCGCTTCTGCAGAAAGTCTTTTCTTATCCACTGCCCACGCTGGACCAGTTCCCGCATTACGATCTCTCACAAAGCCCTGCGTTTGGATCTCCCAGCGCTTATGACAGTTTCAATTAGATATTTAGCTGGATAATTAATTAGTTGATATCTAACTTTGTACATAGACTCTACAGCTCTATGAAGGAACGTATTATTCTCATTTTGCTCATTGTTAAATCTCAAAGATCTAAACAAATGACTCTTGCTTAGTCAGTATTAATTTTATTTGTTTCTTGAATAAATGAAGCAGGCAAGAGACTGATCACATAAGATCCAGCACGGTGTTTAACAATTGAGGAATGATCTAGAGAACGTTACAATTAAGAGAAGTGGGCACTGGAACAGAACGTGCGGATCAAGCCTCCGTGACTCAGTGATTCATGTCATTAACAGAAATGGGGGTATTGGGGAGAGTAATCATGGTTTAACCGACTTATACATGGTCACTTCGCTAGAAAATCAGGAGCTGAATTCCCACCTCATTCAAAACAAATCCGTATAACAGAGAAGAAGAGATAAACAAGAGAAGTGCTTGGCATTTCAAGGCAAACGTAGACTTCTAACATAAAATACAATTGGTTCCCGCATTTTCTGGTCCTTGGGAATGACACGGAGGCACCTAAGGGGCCTTGGGAAAGCTGAATCTCTTGGTGACTCTTTATCAGACATGTTGCACCGCTGGCTCTATCTTGACAGGCCTGTCCCAGGTTGATGCAGGTCATCTGTGACATCTGCGAGGCAGCCTTCTTCCCGGTCCCCTGAGAAGCCTGGCCGGAGATTGCCCGCTGTTACTCGAGTCTTTGGTGTCACATGTACTTCTCTGCTGTTCCCACATTTCTCTAGGCGGGAGCCCAGATAGGAGAAATAAGGACATGGACGTTCACCTCTTGTTTTCTTCCTGTCTTTCCCTTTTTAGTCTTCTCAGAGTACTTGTATTAATTTCCTAGGGCTCCCCTAAAAACGTTCCACAAACTGGGATGCTTTAAAGAGCAGAGATTTATTATCTCATAGTTCTTGATGACAAGCAGGGCCGTGCTCCCTCTGAAACATGTAGGGAAGAATCCTTTCTGGCCTCTGGTAGCTCCTGGTGCTGGTTGGCGATCCTTGGTGCTCCTCGGCTTGTAGCTACGTAACTCCGATGTCTGCCTCCATTGTCATGTGCCGCACTCCCTGTGCACACGTGTTTCTGTGTCTCCACGTGGCCTTCTCATGTGTTTCAGTGTTTGCACATGGCCGTCTTCTTATAAGGACTTCCATTATTGGATCAGGGCCCGCCCTGATGACCTCATGTTAACTTGATTCAATGTATAGAGCCTATTTCAGAATAAAGTCACGTTCGTGTGCCATTACTGGTGGCGAGAACCTCAGCATGTATTTTGCGGGGAACACGATTTAACCATCAACAGCACTCACGTCACTTCCTTTTATCAGGCGATGGCTGGCTCCCTGCCCTGGCCGCTGTAGGTGGAAGGATCTCTCTTTTAAGTTGCAGAAGAAAACTAAGACAATGGGACTTTTAGACATGGTTGTCCATAGGCCGAAGGAGGAGAAATTACTATTTGAAAAACTTATTCTCCAGACCATTGCCTCGGCTGAGGACCTTTGGCTTAATATCCAATCTTAAGTTTGCATGCCAAAAGCCATAAATCACCTTGCTCCTTCTCTTTGCATTCTGTCTCTGTCAGAGACAAGTCCTCATTTCTGTCCCCAGGGAAGTGTAAGCTAGCAAACACAAAGGCCACATATACAGAAAGGCAAAAGGGTAAGAATCCCATTAATAATACAATGGTTACTATCTACGTAAACATCACTATCAATGAATAATCTCAGCTCTATGCTCCGGTGACCTGGTTCAGTTTCCAAGTAACTCAGAGTTAGTGTGGGATTATTTGGGTGCTTCTGTGAAATATGGGCCTTTGGGTCCCATATCTTATGCCATTTTCATCTAGAAGCTGACTGCTTTCTGCTCCAGAATAAAGACGTGAGTCTTCCTGTCTGAGATAGTCCTCTGCTCTCTGCTTGGGATCCTCGCTGCTGTGTCTACTGCAGATGAGCTGTGTCCTTCGAGGCCAGGCTCTTACAGCACCAAGCCATCTGCTCAATTCAGGAACACAGAAAAAGCATCTCACCAGCCTCTCACATTGTGTTGACCCAACATCTATTTGAACTGTCAGAATATTCCACTTCTCATTTGGCTGTGCTCATCTTGGTAACACTAGTGACAGCTCAGTGGGAGAAGGGACAGTGGGAATAAAAGATATGAGAGGGAGAACTGAATATCAGACAGCCTTGGACCGGAGGGGCATTAAACATTTTTAATCCTAGAGAATTTGGTGAACTTTGAATATCATTTGCAAATGACATAGACTATGAAAAATACTTGTTTCATGGTCTTTGTTTCCGAAGCAGAAACACTCACGAAGAAAACAGTTCCCATATGTTCTCACTTTCAAAATTGTGGAATAATTAGTGTACTTTAACAAGTCAGTGGATCTGTCTTCCATGAGTGCTTCGTATGGTACACACAGTAAAGAGCTTTCAAGTGCCTGTGGCAAGGCTGACACAGGATTGGAGTTCAGGTGGGTGGGAGGCTCTGATGATGAGATGTTATTTATTCTTCCTTAATTAGGTGGCTGCATTCCACATGTGCCTTGGTGGTTTTAGATAATAATAAACAACTTATTACCAAGCCCCTCCATAAACGCCCCAGAAGAACACAGTGAATATGTCAGAAGGAAATAAATATTTACTGAATTAACTGACAGTCTTGTTCACCAGTATATGCCAACCTCATGTTTGTATTTATTATTTTACCTTTTACTTTTTTCAGTGATGACTTAAATGTCTGCTTTTTCCTATGAACCCTATTTATTTTAAATCAACTTTTAAATATTCTTTCCATCATGATTCTTATCATTGACTGGGAGCTTATTTCATGAGCAGAGAAAGCTGTCAAAAGTGGAAATTTCCAAATAATTTTTTAATAAAAAATATTTTATTTGTCAGGCTCATTCGTCATTGTCTGTAGGTCTCATGTGATACTCACCCCAATCTTCAAAGTGAGCAGGGCAGGGGTCCTTTCCCTCATTATACAGGAGAGTGTGGAAGCTGTGTTAAGTTCATTCATTCTTTTATTCTCTTTCTTCTTCCTTCCTTCCTTCCTTCCTTCCTTCCTTCCTTCCTTCCTTCCTTCCTTCCTTCCTTCTTCTTCCTTCCTTCCCTTTCTTCCTTCCTTCCTTCCTTCCTTCTTCCTTCCTTCCTTCTTCCTTCCTTTTCCTTCCTTCTTCTTCTTCCTTCCTTTCTTCCTTCCTTCCCTCCTTCCTTCCTTCCTTCCTTCCTTCCTTCCTTCCTTTCCTTCTTCCTTCCTTCCTTCCTTCCTTCCTTCCTTCCTTCCTTCCTTCCTTCCTTCCTTCCTCTCTCCCTCCCCTCCCTCCTTTCTTCTGTCTCTCTCTCTGTCTCTCTCTCTTCTCTTCTTTTCTTTATTTCACTCACCCTTGTCTCTGTCCCCACTGAGCTTACCAATGTAAAATGAGCAAACATCTAGCATTAGGTAGCATTAGTAATGTGGAAAACAAAAAACAAGAAGCCTCTTTAATTTTAGAGGTCAAGAAGGAAGGCTTATCTGAGAAAGAGACACGAAATGAGACAAGGAAGGAAGGCAACGAGGTGGGTAGGTAAGGAGGTAGGTGAAGATGGGCTGGAGCAGAGGGCAGAGTGTCAAAGGCAGGGGGGAAACATGCTCAAGGCCTGGGAGGTGAGAGAGCGTTACCTGTTTGAGGAGATGTCATGAGCAAACTATGGAATGAGAGGAGGTTGAGGTACGTTGAAGAAATAAGTAGTGAAGAGAAAAAGTTAAGACTTTGGAGTGAGCCGTGGAGATTAATGGATACCCTTTCCTTGGAATGATGAGCCTCTGGGGACCATCTGGTTCTACCAGGCTGTGAGCTTTCATCTTTGATTAGGCTGTTACACAGCTCTGTGAAGATAGACGTTAACTTGTAGAAAACTGAGAGAAATGCAAATAATTATGCTTAGATATAAGCGAATTAACTGTGTCCAGTGGAGAGCGGTTGATGACTGCCTTGAGGATAGACCAGTTTTTGCGAATTCATGTCAACATTCTTTTTACTACATGCAAATGTATGGTTCTTTGACATCTTGTCTAAACAGGTTGTAACATCTTTTCCAGTTCCTTCATTAACTAATTAATTAAAGAGTCTTAGACACGTGTTCATTTTATACCCGCGTACACAATAATTTCTGTTCCCTACAACAATTTAGGCTTTGTATACAACATGGCGGGCTATATTCATATTTTTTTATATCTTTTTTGTCTTTATGGAGTAGCTAGTGGTACACTGCATATATACTTACACGCTTCTGTACCCTCAAGCACCAGAAAAATGGCTTCCCGTAAATGAGTGAATTTGGTTGGCTGTACAGCATTTTCTCTGGTTACCTTCTATTGTCCACACTGATGTGTACTTTCTCTTCCTGTGCTCCTCCGTCTCGCTAACAGACACAAACTCACACACACACAGACCGTGCTCTGCAGAGGCCTACAATTCCATGGAGAAGCCCCAGGGGCAGCTGTCGGGACCAAAACATCCACGTGGGTGGGCTGCAGGCCTTTACCTCGACGTAGGTGACACGATAGCAGGTGCCGATAGCAGGTGTTCACAGGCTGGAGCCATTACCCAAGGTTGGTGTTGTCAGCCACAGACTTTTGGGGGAGGAAGGGCTTTGCTGGAACATCAAGGGTGAATAGGATTCTGAAGTTGAAAGGAGACATCATGGCATCAAAAATTGGAACAAAGGAACAGGTACATACCCGGGAAGGACAGAGGTGGTCAAAGCGTGTTGTACATAAAACTCTGAGTTGATCTACCCAGTCCTAGCGAGTCCTATGACGGCACTGGGAATGAGGGTGAGGGGTCCATTGTGTCTCCTTCATGGGACTTTATGGTCTAAGAAGGGTTTTATGGTGTCAGTAGAGTTGCATAGGACAGTTCTACTTATGGCTCACCCTCCCCAGCCCAAACTTACACACAGGACCCCGCAGTTAAGTGCAAGAGGAGCTGGAGGATGTGGTCTTCACTCAGAACTAACATTTGTTGTTGTTTTGGTGCTGAGGAAGCCGAGAAGAGATCCCGAGAATCAACTACATATCGTGTTTGCCACAGCCCAGCTCAAGTAACACCTCGTCGCTGCAGCTGGTAGAGATGTCTATGGATGGATCCATCTCTCTTTCCTCGGATATTTCATCAGGCTTTCTCAGTGTGACAGGACATCCGTTATTCCATATGTCTGAAATGACAGCTCTGAGCCCCAGTGCAGACACTAAGTCATAATCGCTTTCTCTTTCCAATCCTCTGAGCCTTGAGGCCTCTTTTTCCTTATCAATGAAATGAGACAGATACACGGGCAACTTCAGCATCCCTTCCAGGTCCCTTGCTATCATACTTGTCCTTCTTCTTATGCTATAAGATCCTTTAGGACTAAGATCACAACTCCTTTTTTGGGCCTAGTGATATTTCACACGATGAGATGCTCGGGGAAGTAATTTCAACACATTCTGGTTGATTAAAAGTCTAGCTGAATGGGTGGATGAATGGGCAACCCAGATGTGTGCCATCTCATGCTCTCTGTTTTTGTCCCACATTCATAGAGATGCAGAATTGAGCTTCTCATCGAGTTTCCTAACAAGCCTCCATTCACACAAAAAGTTCTGATAAGCAAAGCAAATTCTACTTAAGAATTTACGGGGGTGTCAAAGCAGGGAATTTGCATCACGTGTTCGGCAGCCAACAACTTCAGAATCCATAAGATATTTCTAGTTTTCAATGTCATTGCCCGGTGGTACCAGGGTGATGTCCCATCCTCCACCTTGTCATTGCTCCATGCAGGTCCAGCTTTTTGGGTTCAACTGTCTTGAGTTTCCTTCTCCCCTCAACCCAATTCCAGGCCAAAAAATAAAAAATTAAATAAAAACTTCAACTAAACAGCAAATACAAACTTTAACTTTCTTGCAACTAAACAAATTATTTAATGATTTATTCCTGAAACACATTTTTTCCAAGCAAAATGAAGGGCCAAGTTCATAGGGACACTTTCCTCAAAAGGCAGGTGGGGTCATAACCATCTCATTTCTGTTGTAGCCAAATAAATGAAAAGTCCAACTTGGAGTAGTGAGAAGAAGAGCGAGGGACCTGGAGTGGGCAATTTTAAAGATGCCATTTACTGATTCATCATTATCCGCAATGCTTGAAATCATCTGAAACGTGTTATTATCCTCCCGTAGATCCAAAATATGGTGGGATCAGAGCTGTTTCACACTTGTTCAAGATGATAGATAGTATGTGGCATACATGGAATTAAGCCCAGAGCCATCTGATTCCAATGCTTGTCTTCGCCTTCCTCAAAATGTTGCTCTGCTGCCTTCTGTAAGGGGTTTATTTCATAATCAGGCCAGCCATCTCTGAAGGCCTGACTCCTCCAGGTAAAGCAATGGCACCCCAGCAGCATCTAATTAGACCTGAGCAGCCGTGGGTATGCACGAATTACTCAGACTGTCTTGGCTTGAGATTCCCCAGCGATCCCCTACAGGATTCTGTGATCACATGACAACTGGAAGCTCAGGGAAGAGCTTCTCAGGCATTTCACAGTGACAAGTGTGGGGGAGCAGAACAGATGAAAGGGAAGATCCCAGAGGAGGCTCTTTGTGTGGGAAAGGAAGAGAAAGCATGCTGTTCAGAGGATGCGGGTCCAACGCCCGGGGTAACTGTGACCCGGCAAAAGAGCAAAATGGAAACGTGGGGGTGATACCTTTGCTTCTGTTCCCTCAAAAGTCATCACGAGAAGAGTTCACGCAGTGGTCAAGGAAGGTGGACACAAAAGAATCTAGAGCAGCATTAATAGAGTGGTCACTCGTCTCTACGTGAGGCTACTTAGATTTAATTGCACAGAAATAAACTACGAAATGTTGGTTCTCGGTCACACTAGCCACATCGCAGATGCTCAATGACCACAGGACGCTGGTGGCTACTGCGCCTGACGGTGCAGATATAGAATGATTCTATCATTGCAAAAGCTTCTGGTGGACAGCACTGCCCGAGAGCATAAATTGGTGAGATTAAAGGAAGCCACCAGTGATAACAGAGAGCTAATTCCCAGGGCGACCATTTGTAGGGCAGTGCTAAGGTCAGAATGGAAAGACCCAGAATTGTCCCACCTCACCTATCTATTAAATGGCAATAGCAGCATCTACCCATTAAAAAAATGTAGTATAGCGCACATAACGTAAAATGTACCGTCTTAATCACTTTAAGGGTACAGTTCAGTATTTTAAATATATTCACATTCTTGTGAATTTCCAGAATTTTTTCATCTTGCAAAACTGGAACTCTATACCCATGAAACGACAGCTCCCCATTTCCCCCTTTCCCCGGCCCCGGCACCCACCATTTCACTTTCTGCTGTTATGAACTTGACTACTCCAGATACTTCCTGTGAGTGGAATCAGACGGATTCGTTCTTTTTCAAATGGCTTATTTCACTTCGCATAATGTCTCCAAGGTCCATCCATGTTGTAGCATGTATCAGAATTTCATTCTTTTTAAGTCTAAATAATATTTCCTAGACAAACGTATACTACATTTTGTTTGTCTATTCATCCATTGATGAACACTGAGGTAGCTTTTGCCTTTGGCTATCGTGAGTAGTGCCTCTAGGAACAGAGGTGTGCAAATATCTGAGACCGCCCTTTTAATTCCTTTGGGTACGTACCCAGAAGTGGCATTGCTGGATCACAAGGTAATTCTATTTTACACTTTTGGAGAAACCACCATATTGTTTTCCATAGTGGCTGCACCGTTTCCTAGTCCCACCAGCAGTGTGCAAGTGTTCCAATTTCTCTGCATCTTCACCAGCACTCATTATTTCCCTTTTCTTTCATTTTTTTTTTTTTGGGATAGTAGTCATCTCACTTGTTAAAAAGAGACTATCTGCCCATTTATAAGGGCTGCTTGATTTTCCACGATGTGGACACTATTCTTAGAGTAAACCACTTTTTTAACATATCCGGTTAAAATAAATACACATCTATTATAGAAAATTGAGAAAATGTGGAGATGACTTCGGAAGAGAGTAAAAAAATAGACATAATCTTACCACTTAGAGAAAGCTTCTGGTAATATCTTGATGCTCATAAAAATACAAAAATAAACTTTATTTTTCAGAATAAGAACTATATTTTATGTCTGCCTCGTAATTTGCCAGAAAGGAGAGAGGTAGGGGAATGAGTGAAAACGGGTGAAGGGGAACATAGTGTGTGATAACTTTGCTCGGTGACAGATGATTACTGGACTTAGGGAAGTGGTCATATCGTAAGGTATATAAATATTGAATCACTATACTGTACAACTAAAACTAATACAATATTGTACACCAACTATATTTAAAAAAAAAGATGCAGGCAAGAGGGTTACCTGAACGTTAAGCATGCTAAAAAATGTTGTGTATAAACTAAATGTAGATCAGCAGCAATTTCTGTACAAAAGCAAAATATTCACTATCAGAAGTTTGCCCAGTTAATCTGTTTGATTAAAGCACTGAATTGGACAGTTTGCATATCTTTTAAAAATATCAATCTCTACGATTCCTTTTAACTGTAATGAGGCATACATTTTCTTAGTAAGATCAAACAGGTGCATAAGTAAATAAGCAAGGGGAATAATAGTCTGCGAAAGTCTTTAAAGCTCTTCTCACATTTCACTTTTTAAAATGTTTAGAGAAAAATATTTAAAATCTTTGCCATTAGTCTAACAAAAACAAAGAAACAAAACAAAATAAGCCCTGAATAATTAAACAACGAAGCAACACTAAAACCACATTACGCAGATGATTAATATGCTTTTAATATATATTTTATACACATATATACTGTATCTAAATATTTTTCATCGCATGTTATAAATGTATATATAGTTACAGTATGATAATATGAATATGTATATTTGTATACACACACACATATATTCTGCATCTGACTCCTGTTGGTTTATGTATTGCAAATATTTTCTACTCTTGGACTTCCTCTTAGACGCCCTTAACAGTGTTTATTGATAAACTGACGGTCTTCATTTCAGTGTAATCTAGTAGATCAGTCTTTCTCGTCGGCTATTACTTTTTGCACCTGTACCATTGCTTACTTCAAAGTCATGAGACTATAATCAAATGTTATTTTCTAGAGGATTGATTGTCTGGAATTCATTTCTTGTATATAGTAAGAAATAGGAGTAAATGCGTTTTCATTCCATATGGATATTTATTTGACCCAGCAAAACTTATTTAAAAAAGTCCTTCCTGTATTATTCTACGGTTCTATCTTATTCGTAAATTTAATGTTTGTATCTGTGTGAATCTGCCTCTATTCCAATTTGTCTACCTTTGTGCCAACACCACACTGTCTCATTTGCTACATCTTTATAATAAATTTTGACATCTAATAGGGTTATTCTCACAAATTTGTTCTTTGATAAAGAGAATAAACACTTATATAAAGAACAAACAACCAAGACAAACGACAAACCTAACAAATAAACAACTCTTTACGCCATATGTTGTGATACGTAAAAACTCAGATAACAGAAATGATCCTTTCTGCATTGTCCCCTCACTTGTTTCTTCTGAAGGATCTTGTGACCTCCTTTTTAAATATCTACCTGCATCTCCTTTCAGATGGGTACCTTGTCATATATACTGAGACTCTGGTTTTCAGAACATATTCGAATCTATTTACCAGTATATACTTTACCTTACTGGTCTTTCCCTGTTTTTAAAATTTCTCTTTGAATCAATTCCCGTGAACCTATTATCAGCTTTTTGAGTCTGGGTGTGAGTTTGGGACCTCTCTTTGAAATGGGTCTCCAAAGTAATTCAGAAGTGAAATATGTTTGTTTGTTTTGGAGAGGTGGTGTGGGGGGCATGGAATCTTGGGTGATATTCATGAATAAAACAAGCCTGAGGAAACGGGGGTGTTAAGGACTAAGACAAAATCATCACTTGACTTCTGACAGGTGTATGGTCCTCTTGTCTCTCTTCACAAGCAGGTATCTTGGTGGATGATAACACCACATTTCAACATTTCTTATTCACAACAGGTGAGTATAGTCTTGGCAGGATGTGGAGTATCGGAGATGGAAAAGGGCTCAAAATACAAGTCAAGTGCATATGTGGTGAGACCCCTTGATGTTTCAAGTTTTTATCATTCTCCTTAGGGCTCCTCGACCACCTAGGGAATGATGCTGAAGCAAAGCTCTTTCCTTGACCTATTCAGGAAGATTTTTTTTTTTTTTTAAATTCTGGATGACTTTTGTTCTTTGAGGTAGGAAGTATGGTCTGAGTCTGACTATCTGGCTTTCTATCTTCTGTCTAACCCCACCTCTCCTCTTCAAAAAGGGGTATTTTTCTTTGCGTGTGCTCCATTTTGATCCCTATACAAATGGTTTGTTCTGAATCTCTGAGTTCTTAAGGAGCCTTACACTTGGCCAATTTTCTTTACACTGTGATGGTCCCCTACCTATAAAAGGCACTAAGAGAGAAAGCAGCTCCCATCGATGGCCTCAAATGATTGTCTTCCCTTAATGGCCCCTGCACCATGAAAAAGAAACCCTAGAAAAAGCATTCTCTTGCCAAAAGAGGATGACAGAAGAAGATGAGACTTAGAAAAGAATGATGTAATCCCTTATTGCCCACCTCGTAACGCACGGTAGAGCTTGGAAACCTCACTAAGAACCCGAGTGGAGTGGGCAAACTGGAGAAGGCTTCTGCAAATACTTGCAAAAAAGTCCGCCAAATGAAGACCAGAGCCTCACATGCTTGAAACCTTTATTCATCCACCAGGACCAGTTGAAGAAATTGTAATTAAAAAATCATCCAGGACAATGAAATATTATTGAGTGTCCAAATAAACCTCAGTCACTTCTGTGTTTTGCTAGTGTGTTTAAAACGACTCTTGTGCCAAGGGCCTATACCACCATATTTTCCTTTTCTGAGGATGGTGGCTTTTCTTCTATGAAACTGTCTGTATCAATATAAGAATAAGCCTTTAAAGTATCATCATTCAAGTCCCCGAGTCCTTAAGAGCGCTCATCCTAAAAATCATGACCAGTAATTCTCTTCCACCTACAATAAATGCGCCAAAGGCTTTTTGACAAGGTGAGTTATTTTACTGAAATAATTTCTCTATCATCCAGACTTTATTTTTTATTCTAACTTTTTCTTTTAAAATAGTATAGATCTCATAAGAGGTTGCAAAATAATTCAGAGTTTCCGTGTACCTTCTATCCAGCTTCTTCATCAGTTTCTCCATCACCTGGGCAACATAAATTCTCCCCATTAAAACGCAGTTGATGATACCTTTCTTCCTGGTGAGATTTTGACTGATTCAAGCAGGCTAGGGTTACCAAGCATCCTTTCAAAGGTGGGTTAAATATTCAAATGTATTCTTAGGTTGGCAGGTGACAAATGAGCGGAACGAGTCAGCTGTAGAAAAAGTATATCCCTAATATAAAATAGACAATAGAGCACGTGGGTTGGCATCGCGTTGGAAGTCAACAGGGAGAGGTGGAAGAATGGGGAGTCGCAGCTCTCTGGGACATGCAAACCCCTCTGCTCAAAGCAAGCTCCCCTCCCACCTCCATCCACGTCTTGGGCGGTTGTTAGACATCCTTAGTCTGGGGCCCCGCCCTGGATCTATTAAACGAGAATCCGCTTTTAAACAAATTGCCAGCTGCCTCACAGGCACTTAGAGGTTTGAGAAACCGCTGCTCCGCAGGATGTCTTGCTAAACGTGTGGCTCCAGCTATTGTCGCTAGGTACAAACGTGCTGTCTCCATGATTATGTCTTCCGATTTTTCGTGATAAATCGGGAATTACCACAAACCTAGGCGAAAAACCCTTTGATTTCCAAACATCAGACTTATCTGCGTTAAAGGCGTGTGCACCGGCCCCCACCTCTGGGCCTCGCAGGCCCCCGGGGTTAGCTGGGCACGAATGCACGAAGAGACGAAGGGCAAAGCTCAGGACCCACGGCAGCGAAGCATCTTTTAACTTAGCGGAATTCGCTTCGGTCGTCTGTGGTTTTCTCCTCTCATGGATGGGGACACGGGGACACGGGGACACGGGTTGGCAGAACAGAAAGGCTCAAAGGCTCACGGCCAGCAGAAGCGGAGCGAGAGCTTTGTGACTTCAGGGGCCGCTCCCAGCGGCATGCGGGCTCTGTCCAAGGGGCTGGAGGCCCGGGATTCCCTCTGCTGTACGTTGGGCTGTGGTTCAGTGGAAACTGCCTCTCTGTTGTTCACAAAGTAGACATTTAATTACCAGAAGCTTCTGTGTTCACACAGGAGGGTGCGTGAAAGGAAGTAAGGTGTAATCGGGACAGTGGGTCTGGTTTGGGAATTAAAAGTTGGCAAGGAAGGGCGTGTGGGGAGCCAGATGATGTGAGCATAGGGTGGCCTGCAGTGAGCCATTTTTTCCTCAGGCAGACCTCATTGGGAGATGAGTTGTTCGAGGCCAGGCTGCCCCTAGCTAGGCAGGCCCCTGCCTCTCTGTTTGGGGACTGTATGTGCCTGCGTAGAAGATGTCTTCCAAAGAGACTCAGATATTTTGTCAATCGGTGGGGAGCAAAATTGCCAAGTCTTTAAGAGTTTCTGGAAAGCTGATGGAAAACAATAACTCTGTGTTTCTTGTCTTCCTCATGTGACATATTTAAGACACAACCTGGATCTCGGAAGAACGTACAGAGAAAAGATAGTGCTCCACCCCATGTCCCTTGTTTGGAGATTTGGCCTCCTGAGGTGTCTGAACTTGCTCGTTTTACACCAGATTCCTAATTCTTAACCCCTCGGGATGTTACATGGAAAGCCGATAGGGTGGACAAGAGGATACCACGGCACACGACAGAGGCATCCAACTGCAGCTTGCCTCCAAGAACATTTGCCATGTTTGGTACAACAATTCTGTGTATAATTCAGAGGTGTTTCTGCTCCATGGTTGATTCCATCCCTCAATTCCTTTTTTCACCCAATCTCACTCATTCATATATTCATTCGTTCTTTCCTTCAACAAGTATTTAGTGAGAAACTATTATTATAAGCCAGGCGCTATTCTACACGCTGAAATTACATCCATGAATAATATGGATAATAAACAAATCAGTACATCAGACAATTTGGGAGAATGGGAAATTCTTGGCAGGCACGCATACACACGCCTCAGGACCCTGGGATAGAGGGACATGGGACGGGGTCACGACTTTAGTGAGGATGGCAAAGCAAGGAATCTCTGGAAGAAGCATTTGAGTCGAGACCTCAGTGATGAGAAAGCCAGCCATAAAGATGGGAAGATGGGGAGGAAGAAAGAGGAAAGATTGAAGATGAGGATCTCGTGTGTTCAGGAATGGAGATGCGCTGGCGAATGGGGAAGAATGGCAGGAGGTAAGACTGGAGAGGGTGGCAGGGGCTGTATCCTAGAGACCCTGCAGACCAAGGCAAGGATTTGAGTTAGTCTACTTGCAGTGACAACACACACACACACACACACACACACACACACACACACACACACACACAGAACTCAATTCCTCATCTAATTTGTGTTTTACCAAGACCATTCTGGCTGTGGAGTGGGGGATGGACTGGAAGGTGGACCAGAATGGGGTCAAGAAGAGCATGTAGGAGGTTGTTGTAGAAGTCTAGCTGTGAAGTGATGGAGAGAAGTAAGAACCGTGAGCAGCATTTGGAGTATTTTTGCTGGAAGCTCTGTCTGCTCCAGGTAGCATCGCTTTGCATATGCCAATCTTATTTATTGAGTTTGCTCAATGCCAGCAGTGTTGCATAAGGTGGGTCCTTTCCTATTCAGAGTGTAGACCCCGACGACTCAAGCAAAATAGCAAAGGGGAATATTTGGTATATTAAGAACATTTACTGTTCAAGGCCCAATCAGCATTCTGAAAACTCGCATTCATTTATGAGCCATTGCACTTCCAGAGAAGAGCAGAAGATTGCAGCCGAGTAAAGTCACACAGCTGGAGGCACATGACTATCATGCTGGAAAAGAAGAGCCTTTGGGATGGAACAGGTGAGCTGATGTCAACATTTGAAAGGTCATCAAGTGAAGAAAGAGGCAAGCTGTTTGGCACCTTAGCGAAAAACCAGGAGTGTCTTGGTTTTTTTTGGAGCTGCTGTAGCAGGAACGCAAACTCAGTGGCTTAAGCAACAGAAATTTGTTGTTTCATAGTTCTCGAAATTAGAATTCTGAGGTCAAGGCATCAGCAGGGTGGGCTCCTTCTGAGGGCTGAGTGGAGAGGTCCGTTCCAGGCCTCTCTCCTAGTGTCGGTTGGCAATCTTTGGTGTTCTTTGGCTTGTAGAAGCACCCTCTCTGTGGGTATCCGCCTCTAAATTTTCCTTTTCATAAGGACATCTGTCATCATGGATTATGACCAATACAGACCAATATGACCTCATCTCAACTCCCTCTGCAAAGACTACTTCCCAATAAGGCCCCATTCCGAGGTGCTTCTCTTAGGGAGACATAATTCAACCCATAGCAAGGACTAATTGGTAGACGTTGATAAGAAGCAGATTTTATTTCAATGTAAGAATCAGTTTTGCAATAGTCAGAATTTCGCAGCTGTGGGGAAGCTCTGCCTCTCTCCATAGTGAGTACCTCGGGCCTAGACGTTTTCCAACGAAAGTTGAAGGCTATTCAGCCAAGGATGTTGTGAGCAGGGATGTCTACACTGCACGTAATGATAGTCTGACATGATCTCCACAGTCTTCAAAAGCTAGTTGTCTATAATTCAATAACATTCGCCTTATAATAATGACATATAGTAGTTCCTTACAGTGAGTCAGGCTCGAGATTCACGCATTTTTTTTAATCGCAAAAATCTCACGAGTTCATAACACGGATAAACCTTGAAAACATTACGCTAAGTGAAAAAAACAGACACAAAAGGCCACATATTATATGATTCTATTTATATACAATGTCAAGAAGAGGCAAATCTGTAGAGAGTGGAAGTTGATGAGTAGCTGCCAGGGACTGCAGAAGACGGGGGTGAAGGGTGCTTGCTGATGGGAACAGAGATCCTTCTTGAAGTGATGAAAAGGCTCTGGACGACAGTAGCCCAACTCCGTTACTGTTTGCAAACCCACTGAATTGTAGACTTTAAAATGGCGAATTCTTAGGTATGAGATTATATCTCAATAAAAGAAAGTCTTATGAGGTGAACATTATTGTCCCCATTTTACAGAAGAGAAAACTTGGACTCGGCCATGCTCAGATGGCAAGGGGCACAGCTAGGAGTCATATTTATCTTTGTTCTTTTCTACTTACAAAAACAGGCTTTCTATCAACTGCGCGGTTGGCATTTCATCACTAGATAGGAAACACCTGCTGATGATAAATGTCAAGTTCCTTGAGGACAATCTGATCCAGCCTGTCCAGTTATTTAAACTGTCCCCGGGCTTGAAATATCGGTATCAAAATTTTCTTTTCTTCATGGTCAGAGAGTTTCCTTTTCTTTTATCAAGTTTTCTGATTCTCTCTCAAGGAAGACAGAAAAGCCTGCATTGAGATTATAAGGGGCATAGACACCAAGGGGCAAGAACGGGGGTGGGTGGGCATGTCTTGAAATTCTGCCCATCATAGGCAGAATTAATTTGTACTGATCTGAAATTAGGTCAACTTGACCTGGTTCTATCACTCTTCCAAAGTTCACAATTTGGAACATGGCACAGAAAGACTTTACATGAAATATATATAGAAAGCAGAAGAAAGTAGTGGACGTAGTCTGAAGAGTGAGTGTTTATCATATTTTGCACTGTTAATTCAAAACCACTTCTGCATGACATCTGTATCTGACATCTTCACCTGCAGTTGCCAGAAAGGCTTGGTGAAGTGCCACTTAAGAGGTAGGTACCCAAAAAATGAGCAGCTAATTTTTTTGAGCATTCGAACTGTATTAGTTTCAGAAAGCTGCCATAACGAAGGACCACAGACTGGGGGACTTAAATAAGAGACATTTGTTTTCTCATGGTTTTGGAGGCTAGAAGTCCAAGTTCAAGGTGTCGGCAGGGTCGGCTTCCCCTAAAGCTTCTCTCTTTGGCGTGTAGATGGCCGTCTCCTCCCCGTGTCCTCGCGTGGTCGTCCCTCTGGGTGTGTCTGTGTCCTCATCTCCTTTTCTGGACACCAGTCACATCGGATCAGGGCCACATATATGACCTCACGTCACCTTAATCACCACTTAAAAAACCCTATCTTCAAATATAGTCACATTCTGACATCCTGGGGCTTAGGGCTTCAACCTAAAGATTTTGGAGGGAATATAATTCAACCCAAAACACCAACCGGTGTGTGGCACACAGAAGAGATGTTACTATCTTCAAGCTACTAGTGAGGAAGTTAGGGCACAAAGGGAATCGGCTCGAGGCCAAAGGAACAGTAAGGGGCCACCAAGGCATTTGAGCACAGGGCTGCAGAGCTTCCCCTTTGGGGCCCTTTCAGAAACCCCCAGACTGCACGGCAGGTAGAAATTGACCTCTGAGCTATGAAAAGGAAAGCTATTGAGTTGGGAAGCTGCCCATAAACACGGTGAAGAAAATCTCAGAAGGCCGTATTAAATCTGTTGCTCTTTTTGGGACAGGAAATTATCCTTGCTTTCCATGCTGCATGAATGCTCTTCAAAGACTTTTTTGTTTTACCTCATCTTCTTGTTTTATGATGAATTTGTGCGTGAAAAGACTCATTAGGGACATCGTTATTCTACATTTATCAGTAATGAACTGTCTGTGGCACCTATTAGTGGCAAAACGGTCCGAGTCTCTTTCTGTATCTGTCTACATTCTTCTTCATTATTTACTACTCAACTCTCATCCATTTCAAATAGATTTGGCTGGATGCAATTTTCCCCCCAATTGTTCTTTTATTTGAGTGATAAGTATTAATAGAATTCATAATCCTGGAGGAGTCCACTCTGAAGATTCCGATGTCGAAATGACTTTTTAATTTTTAACACTGGGAAGGGGTAGGAAGGCTCCCCTCGAGAACTGGCTATTTAGAAAGCCCTTTGTGTTTATTATTGCACTTAATTTTTACAAGAGCTTAGAGATGACTGTCACCATCTCCACGTTACCGAAGGGGTTTTGGTCACCCAAGTAGCAGTTTCGCCTGCCATGCAAGACCATTAAAAAAAAAAAAAACCCTACTGCCACAGACTTCGTTGCAGGGTAAGTTTTCCCTGATGGTCACATTCATGCTGATTTCACTGTATGCAGACCCAGGCTCAAACCTGGAACTTATTAAAATGAGTGAGCACCTCTGCTGATCGCAAGCCCCACGACACGTGTGCCCAGCCTAGCTCTTTTCCTCCAGTGTTTGATGAGGCCAATGACTCCTTCTGGTAGAGTCCACCACCTTTTATCCAAGAAAGGAGATTCTTTTTTTTTTTTTTAAATATTGTTCTCACTTCTTTTAAAAATATTTGAAAATATGGTTCTGCAGAGGGTTCTTCTCTCATCTCCCTCCTTGGCTGGCATTCCTTTTGAGAACATTGGAGCAGGGGTTTCATCAGAGCTCCCGCCCAGGTGCCCGAAGCAGTCAGATTTTAACACGTAAATTCTCCAGCATTTCATGCCGTAACCAACTGAGAGAGACGGTAAGTTTCACTTCCTGTTATTCACTCAGGACAAAAAGAGCAACCAGTGGTCAACAAAGCAACCCTTAAAGATGATTTTAATACGTCCACACACAAATCCTTATGTATGTCTGCTTGCTTCAGCTTCTTCCGTACAGCCTCGTCGCTTAGATCATACCGATAAAACTGGTGGTGTTATTTTGAATGCACGTGTTCCAGAAATTATACAGTTATATGGATAACAAAGAAAGGAGAATGAATGGAGGAAGAAAGAGGATTTAAGAGAATTTTACAATATTGTCAAATGTGAGTACCGACACATATTTAAAAAAAAACCTGTAAGGTAACCTTTATACCTGATAACCTTTAGGCCTAATTTTTGCCTAAAAATTAGGCGTCCCATTGAACCCGCACGTCTCTGCTGGCATTCGTGGCAGCCTGTTGAAGTCATTTCTTTCCCATGACCATGTGTGCTTTGAGAGCAGAGAAGGGATTGTCTCAGTTCTATGTTCTTAGAGCTTCCGGAACCTTCATCCACCCTGGTCTCATCTTTTTCAAGCTGTCTTGTTTATCTCGTTCTATGTCCTTAGTGATCACTTTTCTGATAACGAGAGAGAACACAGAAAAATCTTGGCCCTGGAGTCGAATGATATTGTCCCTCTCGGTCATAACTGTGAGCCCCCTTTGACATATGACTCTTTCATGGACACCCTGAAGTTTCTCAGAGATCTTTGATAGCTCCAAGAGGGAAAATTCTCTGCTATTTGTTTTGGGTGTGTGTGTGTGTGTGTGTGTGTGTGTGTGTGTGTGTTGAGAGGGAGAGAGAGAGAGAGAGAGAGAAGGTTTTGGTAATATTAAATGATTTTTATAATATTCCAAATTAAATTAAATTAAATTAAATTAAATTTTAACAACAGCGTCTGGGTATTGGGAATAATGAGACACGCTCCCTAGGGACTGAATTTCTTCTAGACCCCGTAGTCTCCCTAGCTAGAGCTCTTACCTGCTTTTTTGACTTAACTCTGAGCACTTCCTTGAATGGCAGGACAGTACCTTTAAGGGCAAACTCTCCTCCCCGCAGTTTCAATGAAGTTTTTGTACCGTTGCTGCCTCACTGGTAAGAAACACTATGCAACTCTCCAAAGCTCTCGACTGTCGAGTGCCTGGGGCACACTCCTGGTTCCTTCCTTATCAGCCCATGCTTTGTTCTAGGGGAGTTCATCTGGATCCATAGCTTTAAAAAACCTCAATAAGCTGACGATTCTCAGTTTATGCCTTCAGCCTCGAAAACACCCTTGAGCTCAAGAATTTTCCTGACAGCTGACTTGACTGTTCCCCTTGGATATCTAAAGGGATTTCTAATCCAACGAGAAAAAAGAAGGCCTTTGCTCTCGATCCCTCTGCTGATCTTCCCGCTGGGCATACAGCATCACCATATCGGAGGGCTCGAGGCGGCCACCTGGTTTTTCTCGGTGACATTTCTTTTTACAGTCTCTCAGCCTGGCCATCTGCAGGTCTTCCTCCAAAATCCATCCTGAATCTCTTCACGATTTCTCCGTCTCCACCGACCTAGGCTAGTCTCTGCTAATATCACCACTTGCTTGAAGTAGTTAAATAACTTCAGGTCCACCCCGCCCTGGAATCCATAGCCACAGAGATATTTTGAAAGCATCGATCGGATTATTTCACTTCCCTCTCTGTTTCAACCTCCCCCCTCAATGGTGTCCCTCTGCACTTAGAATAAAACCTGACCTATATGCCAGGGCCCTCGAAATGTAAAAATATGCAGCCCATGTCTTTCTCTAAAAACTCATGTCCTGCTCCCTTTGTTCTACTCAGCAGTAACCTCGTCTCCTTCACTCCGTGCACCCAGCTCCGTTCATCTGACTTGCCGTCCCCTCTCCCAGCATGCCCTTCGCCTGGCTGATTACCCGCTCTGGCCCAGCCCGAGCACGGAGGGCGAAAACCACACCGGGTCGTCTGCATGTCTTTGGCTTTGCTACTCTGCTGTCTTTAGTACATCACTTTTCTGGCATTGTCCTGTCCAAGCAAATTGTTGGATCTTTTCATTTCCGGAACATTCAAAAAGACCCATTTACTCTTCGATGGAAACTGCCAAGAGGGAGTTTGCACCCTAAAATTCTCTGAATCCTTCAACCCAAAGTCCTCACCTTGCTGTTTCCACAAATCTTGAATGATTGGGTCATGATTCGTATCCAACCCTTATCAAGTTCCCACACTGAAAGACTTTCCTTAAGCCAGACTGTCGAGTCTCAGTAAATTCTGATCCGAGCCCCCTCCCCTCCCCAGGCTGAGATGTGGCCAAAGCTTTGCGAAGATGGTATTTTCTTTTACCTTATTAACATAACTTATTGACAAGTTATGTCAGTGATATTTGGATAGCCAGTTTTTGACAGGTTCCATCAAGGGTCCAAGTGGGTGCGACTGTGGATCTCAGAATCCTACCTCAAAAGAGGTGGTTTGCTCTTTTATTATTTGAGCTTACCTGTCATATACGATTAGAAAAATGTTCCGTCTGATAATGATTAAAAAAGATTGAAGATCACTGTATTCAAAAGACAAGTGCTCTGCGAATCGATCCACCTGAGTCAGCTAGATCGCTCCTCCATCATCTGTCCAGTTGTGAGGGAAACTCAAGCCCACACATCCCCTGACCCTTTCTCTGTGTAACCAGAAATTCTCTAAGGTCTCCTCCATCTTTAACTCTCTGGTTCTGAAATGTCTTTGCACCCGATGCCGTTGGCCAAGATGGCCTCTTCTGGAAGAAATGTCTGTTCCTGAAATGCTAATTTTCCTCAGGACGTCTAACGGAATGCTGGGCACATACCAGTCACTCAATAACCAGCTGTTGGTAGTTTGTACAATTGAAACTAGATCCAATTCAATATCTGGCATTTTTTATTTTAACTGTCTGATTCTGGAATGTGCCAAGATAATTTTATATCAGAGACAGAGCTGATTCGTGGAGGAAGAGGGAACTCAGAATTATTGAGTGTCCGCTCATGGCAGGCCCAGGGCTAAGGGTTTTGTATGCAGGAGAAATCACACAATCATCAGTCAGACCTGATTCAAAACCTTTGAAAACAGAGGCCATGGCAGCCTAAAAAATTTCCCAGGTTTCTAGGCTATGAAAGTGGGCATTGAAAATGAGTGTGTCTGCTGCCCCAGCCCAGGCCTAGCGAGTCATAGTGGGCACGAGAACCAGCTGAGGCTTTACCAAATGTACGAATCCTTGAATCCATAGGCCAGAAATTAGGATTTACGGATTACGGATGGGACCTGGGAATCTGCATTTTAAAAAGAAACTCGCATGGTTTCAATTTCGGCTATTGCCAAAAAATACTTTATTAAAGACTTTTTGACCTCCGTCTGAATGGTGAAAATGTTCGAACTTCATCTTTATAAAACTGCAAAATCAGCTTAATTATCTTTATTTTTCAGGAAACGGAACTGGGGTCCACAGGTACCTACAGAAACACTGCTAGTTAATAGAAATATCTTCACTTAAAGTTAGGTCCCTCTAGATTTTTCAATTTAGGACAACTTCTTTAATGAATACATTTTCTTTGAAAAATTTTTATCGCTATACATCCTTTCAGTACAAAAAGTAAGATCAGTCAGTAAGTACTATTTGGAAAGACCGTCCCTGAGTGCCCTCCGCTGGCAACAACCACTTTCGATGTCATTTATCTCCATGTTTACATGACAAACTTAACACGTCTACTCGATGCTTTTACAGTTTTAAGCTTTATGTAATGTGCCCTCAGTATGAAGAAAATGAAGATTTTTCTTTCTTTTACATTTCCTTCCTTTGCCTCTGCTACCAACCCATTTCCAGTCTTTCTTCTACCTACTATAAACGTATCACAATTTTTTGAGGTCATTATTTAGAATTTAAATGATCATGACCATGTAAATCGATTGATGGCTGGGCCATTTAGTATGCTATGCCATGATAATTCTTATTTTTTTCCTGTGTACTATTTTGTCTTGTTTTGCTTACTTGATTGACATAGTTATCACTCCTATGATTGCCACATTTCTCCCAATGATAAAAACCTTGTATTTTAATTCAAAAAAGATCTTGTCATAAACTACAAAACTAAAATGGTGACATTTCTAGAAGAGAACATAGAAAAGTATGTTCGTGACTTTGGGGGAGGATGGGAAACTTTTCTTAGGAGACACACAGAAAAACTAATCAAAAAATCGCAAGTTGGACTTAAAAATATTCTGGTTAAAAGATATCATTAAGAAAGCTGAAAAGAAAATAAGAAACTGGGGGGAAGTTGTAATATACATATCTGGAAAACATACTTGTATCTAGAATAAATAAAGAACTCATACAACTCAATAACAAGGACACAAGCAACTCGATTTTATAAGTAGTTCAGAGAGGTACAAATGGCCAGTGAACACATCATTTTTCACAAAGGGATGCATGTTAAAACAAAAATAAGATACTTTTCGCTAAAATTTTTAACTGGTCAATACCAAATATTGGTGAGATTGTGAAGTAACTTAAACTCTCTTGCCTTGTTGGTGGGAATGGAAAATACAACCGCTTTTGGGAAAACAGTTTGGTAATTTTTATAATATTAAATACTCATGTGCCCTATGATCCAGTAAGTCTACTTCTAGATATTTACCCAAGAGTAATGACTACACGTGTCGACAAAAAGTCCCGAATATGAATGTTTATAATAACTTAATTCTTAATAAACTGGAAAACCTCGAATGTTCTTTATTAGGAGAATGAATTAAGAAGAAGAAGAAAGAAGATGTTATGTTTCCTTACTGGAATACTATTCAATCATTAAAAAGGAATAGCCGATCCATATAACAATGGGGATCGATGAATGAATATGAAAAATTATATCGAACAAAAATAGCCAGCCTCCCCCCACCACCGCCAAATAATCGATGTATTGTCTATTCATGCAAAATGATAGAAATCAGAACAGTGTTTGCTTGAATAACTGGGAAGGAACATGAGGTTTATATCTGGGGGATGGAAATAATCTATTATGTGGTGGAAGGTAATGGTGATTTAGGTACATACATTTGCCCCAAATTATTAAAATTTACAATTACAATCTGTGTACCTTATGTATGTAAGTCCTAACTCAATTAAATTTGCAAAAAATATAAGTTTGTGGAAATGGCATGAGCTTTTACTGAGATCATTTCGAACGGAAAACATAGCATGTGACTGGTATGTGGGGGGCGGGGTCAGAGTTGACGTAAAAACCATGTTCGCTTACAACATCACTTTCCTTTTTTATGAAATGCAACTATTGATCTCTTCTCATCGGGGTACTTTTAAGAATGACACAACATAGGTAAAATTTTTCTCCTGTGTTTCGAATGCATTTGAATTATTTATTTTATCTCTCTTCTTCTTCATGTCTGTCCTGAATCTCAGCTTCACGATTTTAAGTGCATTTGTCGGGACAATTTCGAAAATATATTTGATGTTTCGTCTCCTTATGTGACTGCCTTAAAGTCACCAGCGCTCTGCTACCTGTCTCCTGGGCCCTGTCCTGCATTTTTGTCACTCCCTGGTGGCAAAGACACGGCTCAAATGAAAGAACGCATCAGCCCCGCCCTCCTTGGAGTCTCCCAAGAGCCCCAGAAGGAGAAAGAGTGGAGCAGAGAGCATGGAGCAGCACCAAATGCAGCAGGGTAGCTGCCTCTCTCCAGCGGCCACTTCCAACCCGTGGGACGCTGCGCCTCAGCACTGCCGACGGACCCACGGCAAAGCCAGCTGTCCCCATGGGGGGTCGCTTTTCTTCTGGGAATGTCAGATGAAAACAGACAGATGTTGGGGCTGAGTCATATTAATGACATAAACCTGCCGGGAGAAAAGACCACCCAGCCCTGTACTTGAGAGAACTTCCCAAGTCTCGGATGTAAAACTGATCCTCTGATTTCTTCTAGTATCTTCCCCTCAGCATGTGAATCCTGCGGCTTGCAATCTAAGGAACGAGAACAATGGCAACAAAAAAAGTCTCTTTTTCATTTTTCAAAATCTTCGTTCGTTCTAAGTCTTCCGGATTCAAAATCCCTTTGCTTCCAATCCCATTCTACCCACCATCAAAGACACAGAGAAAGGAGGCAGAGAACTCCTCACAGACCCCCCAGGCATGGTGCAAAGGCTCTCAACCTTATACTTCTCTGGAGGATATCCCCCTCCATCTCCCTCTATTACACAGTGCGCCCTCCCCCATATTCCTGAAGCTATTGAATTGAGATGAAAATATGGGAGACTCTGGGACTAAAGCCCTATAAATATTTGAAGAATAGCTCTCTTTTCAAGTCTCGTTTGAAGAATATTTTTTCTTTTTATGTTCTTTCTTTCCTCCTAATTAGTTTATTTTCTGTGGCGCGCTAGAAAGCACAGTCATTCTGTTACCATATATTAAAATGTGTCCCTGATGCTTGAAGAATTATTTTCAATAATATCTGTAATTTTCTGTCATTCTGGGTAGTGTGCTGGAAAAATACAAATAAGGAAAATTCAAGTTAATGTCTTTTGGAGTTTTTAACAGACTTCTGATATATGTATAAATTTAGATTCAGTAAATATTTATTAGGCAAGTCTGTGTGCAGACTATTGTGTTATGCTAATTCTAGCTTTAATAATAATAATAATAATAATAATAATAATAATAATAGCTGCTTTCATTTAAATGGACCCTGCATTATACTAACTTTATTATTTTATTTAATGCTTACAGAAATGCCAAAAAGTAGGTGTTATTGTAATATCCATTTATAGAAGGGAATCAGATTTGGGGAAAGGAAGTAGAGTTATTTAAGATGGTAGAGAATATAGTAGAAACAGAGTTTGAGTCCATTTTTCTATCCAGTTTTATTGAGATATAACTGACCTATAATATAGAGTTTAAGGTGTACAACATGTTGATTTAATACACATATATTGCAATATGATTATCACCACAGAGTTAGCTAACGCCTCCATCGCATCATATAATTATCATTTTTTTTAACAGTAAGAACGTCGTTTAAGATCTACTCTCTGAGCAGCTTTCAAGTATATACTACGGTACTGTCAACTAAATGCACAACGCTGTGTACTATATCCTCAGAATCTATTCATCTAACTGCGAGTTGATTCCCTTTAACTAACATCTTCCCCTTTCCCTGACCCCACTCCCCCGGTAACTACCATTCTCTCTGTTTCTCTGAGTCTGGCTTTTCTAGATTTCACATATAAATGATGTCATACAGTATTTGTCCTTTTCTGCCTGACTTCTTTCACTTAGCATAATGCCCTCAAGGTCCACCCATGTCGTCCCATATACATATTTCACATCTTCTTTATCTATCGACTTAGGCTGTTGTTTCTACATCTCAGCTACTGTCAATAGTGCTGCAATCAACATGGAAATGCAGAGATATCTTCGATATCCCATTTTTATTGCTTTTGGATATATACCCAGAGTGGGATTGCTGGATCACGTGGTAGCTGTATTTTTAGCTTTTTGAGGAACTGCCACACAATTTTCTATTGTGGTCACAACATTTCATTTCCCCTCCAAGAATGATCTTTTCTCCATATCCTCACCACACTTCTTATCTCTCTTTTTTAAAATTTGATAATAACCGTTCTAACAGATGCGAGGCGATGTCTTATTGTGGTTTTGATTTGCCTTTCCCTAATGATTACTGATGTTGAGTATCTTTTCATGTACCGATCGGTCATTTGTAAAAGCTCCCATTCACAATAGCACCCAAACCAATAAAACTTAGGAATAAATTTAACCAAGTTTGTGAAAGATCTGTACACAGGAAACCATAAAATATTGATGAAAAAAATTGAAGAAGACACACACCAATGGAAAGATTTCCATACTCATGGGTTGGAAGTATTAATATTTAAAAAATGTCCATGTTGCCCAAAGCCATTTATAGCGTGAATGCAATCCCTATCAAAATCCTAATAGCATTTTTTACAGAAATAGAAAAAATATCCTAAAATTTATACGGGAAAACAAAGAACTCCAAATAGCTAAAACCATCCCAAGAAAGAAAAGCGAAGCTGGAGTCATCACACATCCCAACTTCAAAATATACCACAAAGCTATAGTAATTAAAACAGTATGGTACTAGTATAAAAATAGACACATAGACCCATGGGACACGATAGCGAGCCCAGACATATACCCATACATATAAGGTCAAGTAATTTTGACAAAGGAACCAAGAATATGCAATGGGGGAAAAATACTTTCTTCGACAAATGATGTTGGGAGAACTGGA
>NW_024349804.1:10257390-10389634 GCF_902729225.1 Pteropus medius | reverse complement strand
GGCCCCTGATTTCTTTTCTTAAAGTCCTAAGTTCCCTCTGCCTGTGATGGGACTGACCAGAATTACTGGAGAATTTATGCCCACCCCCCACCTAGCAGTCCTCAAAAAAGACAACGGGAGTTTGTATAGAAACACCCCTGCCCACTAGCCCTTCAGGTGGGCTAATTCTGAGAAGCACGTGCTACAACATTCTAGAATTCTCCAGTAATCAATCCGCAGCGGTCGCAAACCCTATTGCCTGCTTTCTTTTCCAGGGTCGCTCCTCTGGTCTCCTGCTTGGGCTTCCTACTTGCACCCCAATCTTCGTTGCCAAGTCTGCTTGTGAGGGAACTCAAAGTAAGGCGGCTGCTCAGCTGGACCCGGATAGAAGCCCAGCCTCCACTTCTGGAAAGGCAACGCGGAGTCCACGGAGCAAAGGGAAGGGAGAGCCTCTGCTCTGATGAGGACGCAGTCGTGGGTGGCAGTGCCTTCAGGTCTGTATGTGACGCCAGAGACGACGTGCAGAGGAACAGAGCCGGTATGAACTAAGAGCTAAAATCTGAACACTGAAGACGAGAGGACAGGAAACGAGAGAGGCAGGAGCGAGGTCAGGGGTGTATTCCGTGGGGAGAAGAGACGTGAAATGCACCCTGCAGACAAGAAAGGAGACGATACAGGGCCGAGAGATCTGAGAACAAGCGCAGAATAGAACAGAGACCTGCATCCCGGGCACAGCCTCTCACTCACTGACGGACGCATTTACTAGCATCCATTCACTTATTAACATTGAAACGCATCAGGTTGGTAGAATAGGTCTCTCATGTGTGTGACACAGAGCTCTGAAGATGTCACGTAAAGCACGAGTCGCAAACCTAAAGCTTATGGGCCACAGCTTTTGAATTGTGAACTCTGGTAAATTATCTGATTTTAGTAACTCTGTTAGGTAAATCCTTATTATGCTGTCCTTCAATGAGGAAAAACAGAAACAGAGCCAGCGGTGACACTGCCAGTTCATGAAGGGGACTGGATACGACACTGGACCATGGTGAAGAGTATCGGTATTTTGGGATGAGCTCTCTACAGCGTAAATTACAGGCCATTGAATCCTCCCAGCAATCGTTACTAGGGTATTATCATGTCCATCTTACAGATGAGGAAACTGAAGCCCAGGGTAGTTATTTACAGAACTGATGAGTGATACGTCTCCCAGAATGAGAAGGAAAGAGAGCTTGGAGTCAGTTTAACTTCTTTGGCCATTTCATTTTCATAGTTCATATAATTTCTTATGTAATTTTGAAACCAAATAATCTCCCCTTTTCTACCAGGGTAGAGATCCCCATCTCCTTGATCAAATGCTTTCTCTAGATTTATCCCCACTCCAAGGAGCCCGGTGAACACATGGCTGTGCAGATTCTGCCAAGGCAGGGCCTTTAGGGCAGAGCCTCTGACCATCTAGAAGTGGGAGTCTGTCAAAGACCATTGTCTCCTGCTGTCACTCATATTGACTTCCCCATTATCTCCCTGAGCATTTTGTTTTGCAACCTTAGAACTACGGGTTCTGTCTAATACGGCTGGGCAGTGGGCCAGGCAGGGACTCTGTCCCCTCATTGTCTATGGGAGGCTCTGAACTCTGCCAGCACTCAATAAGGCAAAATATCTACAATGTGCCTGCCATTGTCAATCAATAGGGAGCTATTACTAGGCTGAATAATATCTCCCTCCAAAGATGTCCCCATCCTAATCCCCAGAACCTGGGAGTATATCACTACTGTACAAAGTGACAGGGACTTTGCAGATGCAATTAAGTCCAGGATCTTGAGATGGGGAGAGTATCCTGTATTATGCAGGTTGACTCAATGTAATCCTAAGCGTTCTTGTAATGGGGATTTGGGAGGGTCAAAGTCAGCCAAAAAGAGAGGTGATAACAGAAGCAGAGGTGAATGACGGGCTTTGAAAAGGGAGGAGGGGGCCGCGAGCCAAGGAACGGAAATGGCGACTAGAGAAGTCAAGGAAACAGATTTCCCTTTGTGACCTTCAGGAGGAGTGCAGCCTCGCTAACTCATTTTGGACTTGAAGACAACAAGTGAGCCTTATTTCAATCCACCTTGTTTGTGGTAATTTGCTACAGCAGCAACAGAAAAGTAATGCATCAGCTGATAATGTCCGTTACACAGTCTCGAGTCAACTATACGTGTGAGTACTGGGGCCCGAAGAAGGAGGCAGAGAGCAGAAACGAAGGCTTTAAAGCGAGACGTCCTGAACTGGAATCTCAGCAGGGTCACACAGCAGCTTCGCGATCTTGGGCATACGAATCCTATTCCGTGCATCCTGCCTCAGCACGATGGTTCGTCGCTTGGGAATCATAGTAACTTTTGCCTAGAGTTATTTTGATTGTATAGCATGATATATTAAGGGTTTTTAGGAGATGGCATCTACATCACACAATTGGTTTACTCTCATTTCGTTTTTTCTACTGGCATTATGGTCTGACAAATGTATACAACCGCCAACTTCTCCTTGGTCGGGTCCCGATGCTCTGTTTCTGGGTCATCCTCGAGCTCACTAGTCCATCTCGGGAATGCTGGCTACTTTATTTCTGGTACCTTAACGCATGTGGTGGTCTTAGAATGCTCTGCCTGCTGAGCTGCAGGTGCTCAAGGTCTCACACTCCTGGCCTTTGCGCAGCAGTGTTTCTCTAGGGTTGTGAAGATTCACACGTGTTAAACTCGCAGAAGCTTCCCCATTTCCCCCGCACTGCCCTTCTGTGACCGCTCCCAGGTCTCTGCTTTCCTCTTCTATGGGCGGGACTTTTATTTGCTTCCTTGGCAACAGGAGAGAAAAATGACACCTTTTGGGATTAAGCGCTCGCTTCAAGACTTTGTTCAGTCCTTGAAAGCAGCTCACCTGCTATGGTTTCCTGTCTCTGCTCACAGAGGTGCTCCCGTAATGCCACCTGGAGTTGAGTTAAATTGGCTTCTGCCTGAGTCTTCCCTGAGAAGTCCATTCAGGTTGGGTCTCCAAGTAGGTCGCTTTCTTATACCTGCAAGAAAATTCGGCCTCTGACATTTAGCTTTGATTCATCTGACAAACACGCTTTGAGAGTTCCCAAACGCAGAGCGGTCCTGAGCTGTGCTGAGGGCAGGTTCTGGAACGTTAGACGTGGTCACTTCCTACCCAGGAATCCCACCTCCCTCACTGGCAGGGCCCAGAGCAAGAGAACAAATATAGGCCCACATGCCGTCTGTTAAACATTTATGAGTTAGAAATAAAAAAAAAAAAATAAATGATTTAAATGTTATATTCGCTTCCTGCTTCTTTCACATCTCTGGTACCAGATGGGACTCTTGTTGCTGCAAAACTTTTCCTTATTACGCAATAATTTAATGCATTCATGACACCTGAAAGGAAAGGCGATAAACTATGAATCTGTCTTTTCTTCGTACTTCCCTGCTCCAGCCCTCCCTAGATTCTGAAGCATCGCCCATGTTCAAAGTCAGCTGTTGACAAACCAGGTCATTTAGATTCCGTCAACTCTTCTTCAAGGACACAGGGCAAGAGATAGGAAAAGCATTTCCTTGGGGCCTTAATAGCGTGACTCATGAGAGAGGACATTCTGGGTAAGCATTGTGCTATGTCAGCGTGAAGCGTCTGACTGCAAGTAAAAGAAGCATTCTCGTTTTCTTTAGCAAATCTGTGTGTGTGCGTCAAGAAATCCTCTGAATCCGCTGAAGCATGGAGGTCTGGGCAAAGGTCGGTCCCCCCACTAAAGTTTGAGGACCATATCTTTTATAATGTAGTTGGTTTTTATAATGTAGTTGAATGAATAAGAATCAGAAATAGAGAATCATTAGGAAGCATCAGTAGGCATCATGTGACTTAGGTAACGAGGAGTGGCAAGGACAATAACTTTTTTAACAGTGTGGAGTTTCAGGCATGGGTCACTCAGGAAAGACCAAATTTTATATGTGGAAAACATATTGTTTGAGTCGGAAAAACAGACCGTATACAAGGTGCTTCTGGGTTGAGCCCAAAGCGGTGTGAGCAAATCTAACACAGTATTGGGTCAGCCTGGAGATGTAGAGAGAAAATAAATTCAAAAACCAAGCCATAGGCAAGTGTCCGGCACACAGTGCCAAGATCAGAAGGGGTCCAAGACAGGGCAGAAACCTCCAGAAATCATCCAAAAGTGAGCTGAAAAGTACAGGTGGTGCAAAATGATAGTATGCACGAAAGCAGGTAAACGGACTCAGGTCCTTGCATAAAAGAATGTCGCCCTTGCCCTAAGAGCAGATAGGGCATGAGTTTAAAGATAAAAATAGGGGAAGTTTATTGTAGCTACTGGACCTTTCTGCTGAGTTCCAAACACTGAGGGGAAGACGAGGAGTTGGACCTACAGACGAGCGAAGATCTCTTTTAATGCCGATAAAACTGAGAGGGGAGAGAGTGACAGGTATCGGTGGCGCGAGGGCCTCCTGACACTGATCTTTGTCAGGCTGATTCCTCCAGCCCAGCACAGACAGTGCCCGATGCCCCAGCTCTGCCCACGTGGGCCGCCTGTGTGAGGATGATGACACGAAGCAAGGCCGGCCACGTGGTCCCCGTGGGCTCTTGACCACCCAGCGTACTAATTCCACTGCGGCTCCTGTAACAAACTGGGGTGGCCGGAGGAGCTTCAAACAACAGAAATCGATTCTCTCACAGTTCCGGGGGCAAGAAGTCCAAAAGCAAGGTGTCGGAAGGGCCACGCTCCCTCCGAAGGCTCATGGGGAGATCCCTTCCACGCCCTTTTCAGCGTCCGGTGGCCCCTGACATTCCTTGGCTGGTGGCCCCATCATTCTAACCTCTGCCTCCGTCTCCATGCGGGACTCCCCGTCGGCTTCTTCTCCATGTCTCTGTTGGTTCTCCCTCTGCTTTGCTCTTAAAGGACACACCTGTCACTGCAGTTAGGGCCCGCCCTAAATCCAGAATGATCTCTCCTGGAGGTCCTTCGCTTAATTACATCAACCCAAGTCCTTTTCCTAAATAAGGACACATTCATAGGTTTTTAGAATCAGGACTTGGAGATATCTTTTTTAGGGCGCCACTATTTACCCCCTCCACTGCATATACCCATTTCTTCTTCCAAACACCCACCTACCAAGGAAGGTCCGTCTGCTTCTCCTGAAGGACAGCTGAGGAGGAGGACGAGGTGAGGGAGGCCATGGTTTGACTAAAGGGGTCCACGCACCAGAAAGCCAGTGTCAGGAGTCGGGGTGCAGCCTTCCTGACAGAACTGTGCTAATAGCAGCAGCTTAACTTGCCAGGGGCTTTCATAACAGCAACTTGCCTGAGGTCACGCCAAGCGAAGAGTTCGGCTGAAATTGAATGCAGTGGGCTCATCGCAGAGGTCACTCTCCATCCCCGAGTCACGTAGTGCACTTGTCATGTACTATAACGAGACCCAACTCACCATACGTACTGTCTGGAATAACCATGACCATTGGAGCACTGAACTCAGTGTACAGTGATGGAAAGACAGTTGAGCGAATTATTGTCTTTTCTTCTGACAGGTCCTTCTGCAGAGATTTTAAAATAATGCTTTGAAGATATTTAATGATAACCTAAAATATTCATGCAACAATGGTAAGAGACAATATCAGAATATATATAATTCAAAATATCAGATTTTATATCTCTAAATAAACATATTCATCGAAAAATAAGTCAGAAGAAGAATATCAAAATGTTAATATTGGTTGTCTCTGGGTTGGAGAGCGTGTCTCTTCTGTTATTTCTTCCGTATTTTTCAGATTATGTACAATGAACGTATATTGCTTTTACTGTAAGCTAAAACCAAGACTGCTATTAATTTGGGGCAAAAAAAATTAAGAATTTGAATGGGTCCTAGGAACACAAACATGTTTTGTGGTTCTGTGTCGGAGCAGAAATGTTAGGCTCTGAAGGATCTGGGTTAGAAGCCGCCAGAAAGGGCATGCAGGGTGGGGTTCGTGCGTCTGTGGGTCTGGGGGGACGGATGAGGGGCCACGTGGAAGCCCAGGAAGCCTCCCAGTACCGGCTGAAACTTGGAGCCGACTTCAGAGAGGCCAGAAAGATGCCTCAGCATTTTGTGGGACGACAGCTCAAGGTTAATATCGTTAAATCTGCACATGCTCCAAACGAGAACGTTGGACTGGGCCAGCTACCTACCTCTCCAGCCTCACGGCCCCGCTGGGGAACATTTAGGGAGTCACCTCTGGGTGGCACAGCAGCCTCTCCTTCCGACGAGGCTGGGTCCGGGCTGGCCTCCACTGAGAGCATACAGCCACCATGCTTGCGAAGGCCCGAAGCTCACTTCAGTTTACCTGAGCAGGAATTGGTGAAGGTGCGCATAGGACCAGGACCCATCCTGGGGCGAGCAGACCACTGAGCAGCTATTCTTTCGGGTTTTCCAGCCCGCATGGCTTCATTGCCTTCTCAGGGTGTCTCCACGTTTCCCATCTGCTCCGACTTCCTCCTGCTATCGGCTGGCTTTCTTCATTCTTTATTCATTTGTCTATCATGGATTACTCATCACTTTGGCTCACGCAGGACCTAGCATGTCCCCTCTAACTTTGCTATGGCTTTGAGCTTCTGCTTCTGTTGCTAAGGCTGCTTTGGCTCAGAATTTCTGTTTGAATTGCAGAGAAAGGATTTGATGGGCTCAGCCCGACTTTTCACTTAAATGCAAGAAGACGGGGCAATGGCTGGGCCGGGGATGGGCTGCACTGGTCAGTCAGCCATGTCTCTTGGCATCTCCCACTTCTTCAGATCCGATGGGTGGGCAATTTGCTTTCAAAGGGGCTGTTGACACGACAGGCATAGCGATCGACGTGTCTCATATACAGTCTCTGCAGCAAAGATGACCACGTTCCTTAAGAAATAGCACTTACATAGCAGGTGCTTAGAGCTCAATGAATTCCTCGGTCAGCACCTGATCGCGGAATTCCTGGACCCCTCCCCTTCGTGTGCCGCCCCCTCCCCCAAAAAAAACGGAAAGGAAAAGAGAGCCTGTCACCAATGGATAGTTTATTTCAAAATATGAGAAGGGGACAGACAGCTCAAGGAAAGAGCCCCATGGTCTTTCCTGCAGGTTGTAGCATTGAGGGAAATGACCATGACGCATCCCTTTCAAGGACCGAATATTTATTTTCATAATGAAGTAGTTTTCACTTTGGTAAGTGATTTCGAAGTGCTATCTTGGGGGGGGTGGGATCTGCTAAAGGAAGATTTCCTTGACCTTATGATAGCTTGGTGCATCTCTCCACTGGTTACCAAGCTGTGGCTCCAGAAATTTCAGACGAAGTTGGCCTAATTGGGGATACTGCATACGAAAATGAATTGCACAGCTGGGACCCTCGAAACTGCCTGCGCTAATTAACAGGACGTCGCTTTGAACTTTTTGCTCTGCTGGGTTTCTTGTGGTTACTAAATGATTGGACCAAGTCCGAAAGCAGCTGGAAGGACCCGAAAGTTTGAGGATGGATTTTCCGGGCGTGTGGGCTGCGAAGACCGGGGGGCGGAGGCCATTGCAATTCCAAGCACAAGGACTCAGCCCCAGCCCCGTTCCCACGATCGTAGCTCATGAATAAGCCCAGGGGTGGGAAGAGGAAACAAAGCCTCTTAGCTCAGTGAGGACCTCATGGATTGATGATGCGTTCTTGGTTTCAGATAAAAGTCAGTGTAAAAGGATTTGAGAAAAGAGTGGGTATGATTTCCAGGTATGAAGCTTTATGTTTTCATCTCCTCTTCTTCTTCTTCTTTTTTTTAATCTCCTAATTCTCTTTTTATTTTGGGCCTGGATTCTAATCCTGGTTAAGCCACTGACTGGCTGTTATTTCACTTCTGCAATCTTCACCTTTTGTCTTCTGTCAGATGGGTTCATTCGTACCTCTATTTTCTATTTTTTTATGGCTGTCGTGTGTTTCAAATGACACGCTAGGCTTTCTTTAGAAGTTTTTACCTCTCCTACCTACCATGCCCTTATATTCCTGATGGATAAAAACATCTATTTTGTCATTCTGTTAACCACTTCTAATTACTGGTACCAGTTTATGACATTCGAGCATATGCTGCCCAGACTCCCTTGATCCTACCTTCCTCGGCATTCCCATCAATCCCGTGCCACTTCCAACTATCAGCCCCTGCATTCCTTTACCTGTTACCCCAGGGCAGAACACAGATTGGAATGCTAAGTCAGAGAAGGAGAGAGTAGGACCCGGAAACTTTATGCTTCGTGCCTCTAGTAACACACATCACAGACAAATGTTTACTGGGCTGCTTCTTCTGTCTTGTATACTCTTTGCGTTGCAAGGTTTAAAACCATTCAGGATAGCTCAAGAGGATTCTTATGGAAACCCAAGGACAAAGTGGTTGTAGGAAGGGCCTCTTGGAGTCCAGAACTACAGCGTGGCTCTGTGAACCAGAGATTCACTCCAGAGACTTCAGCAGTGAGTACGTTATGAACATAAACATAAACAAATAAATTAACAAAAAACAATAGAAAGCCCAGACGTAGACCTGATATGAGTCCAGAAATATACTGTCGAATGAACTTTGATTAAGGTACGAAGCAATTCAATAAGGGAATGGAGAGCATTTTCAGTAATGATGCTGGAAAACATGGGTATCTGTATGGAAAAAGAAAAAAGTCTCGAACCATACCGCACACCATACACACATGTTAACATAGGTCACAGCCCTAAGTGTAAAAGCTAAAACTCTAAAGTTCCTAGAAGAAGATACAAGAAAACACCTTCATGCCCTTGATGCAGGCAATGTTTTCTTAGAATTCAAGAAGCAAAAACTGTAAGAGAAAAACATTAATCTAATACTGGACCTGAGAAAAAACGAAAAATTTAGATCATCACATGTCAACTCAGAAAATGAAAAGGCAAACCACAGATTGGACTAAATAATTTATAATCACACATTTGGTATTGAACTTGTATCCTCAACCTGTAAAGAACTTCTACTGCTCTTAAATAAAAAGACATACATCTGAAAAACAGTGAGCTAAAGACTTGGGCAGATACTGCACAAAGCGGGCACACGAGTGTTCGGTGGGCACATGAAAAGCTACTCATTAAGGTTAGATATTAGGGAAAAACAAATTGAAGCCGACTAGAATGGCTAAAATCGAAAAGATGAACAATTGCAAATTTTTGACAGAACGAAGAGCATCTGAAACTCTGACACACTGCTCGTGAGTGACAGTCTTTGGAAGACCGTAGGATGATGTCCTAGAATGTTATGCCGACTTCGTAATCATCCGTTTCTCCCCTAGACATCTACACCCCCCAAAATGAAAACACATATCTGTAAGAGAGATTAATAGAAGAATATCGATTACAGCTTTACTTATAATAGAAAAAAAAAACAGAAATTGGAAACAACTCAAATGTCCATCCCCAGAAGAATGGATAAACAGAACGTGCCAATGCATGCCAAATGAATGGACAAAAAGGGAGGCTCGAAAGGTTTATACTTTATGTTTCCTTTTATTTAAAGTTCGAGGTAAAAGGAATCTATGAGGCTAGAGATCAAGGAAGCAATTTCCTCTGGAGATGGGGTGCTGGGTGGCTGGTTTGACTGCAAAGGGGGTGACCAAAGTCTGGGGGCAGTAGAACGCTCTATGTCTCGTTTATGCTTGTGCTTTTAGGAGTGCAAGCACTTGTCACAATGCATCAGATTGTATACCTTAAGACCCATGCATTTTCTGATGGTATTGATGTCTTGATTACATATATATATATATATATATATATATATATATATATACATATATGTATATATATATATACACACATATATATATTAAAAATAAAAATGTCTATCTAAAATTAAAAAGATGAAATGAAATGAAAAATAAGCAAGCAAAGGAAATAAAAGTGAGCAGCATATTCGGTGACGCTGGCAGGAGCATGTGTTTAGAGAATTTCACTCCCTTCGCGTGTCGAAGGAGAACCTGAGACACTATGACTCTGGCTAAGGAGTATTTTTACAAGCTTATCGACTAGGAAAACATAAGTGAGGTTTCAACGGGAACACCGACGTATGCTGGTTGGTAGGTAGAGGGATGAGAAGTGCCTTTCAGAATAGAACTGAAAAGAAGCAGGAGAGAACAATTCCCTTGGGGTGTTGTGTGCCGGTCACTCGGTCGCTCGCTTGGGCTTTCTCCCTCCGGTTGCTTTTCTGTAGAAAGCCACATTACGAGGCGCTTGGCTGCAGAGGCAGAGAAGGTCAGCAGTTGAAATATTCATGCCTCATCACCCTTGCCTGTTTCAGCAGCTGTGGCAGAAATGCGGAGCCTTCTAGCTCAGTGGGGGCTGGGCAAGGGAGGGAGAGACAGCCACCAGGGGGAGAAATCATAAGGGAACAGACTAAAGTTTTTGTTGTCATAAGCAAAACCTTTTGCTATTTCTTGGACTTTCTGTCTCAGTGGGGACAAGTACAGATGCCTTTTCCCTTGGCACCATGTGCGGCCGTTGGAAAAGCTTTCATCTCTGATGACATCATCAGAAACTCTCGCTCATCCACTGGAAGTGACAGATCTCATGCGGCTTTGATGGAGTGGAGACTGGGGTTTGAGTTTCACCAAAGAATCCCATTCCATTTTCTCAGACATTTATTTCCCTGACTGTGAAAGAATAGATCATATCCAGGATGAATGTGTATGAAAAAGGGTAAAGTTTGGGGAAGAAATAGATCCAAAACCTGGGCAAGTTATTTTACCAAGTGTCCAATTGTCCCCGTAATGGTCTAATCAGTACATCAATGCCTGCTTCCATAATTGTCTAGTGGAGGTATCAATGCTTACTTCATAACAGTGTGGCGAGAACGATATTTACATTTATATATAGATATAAGTCAAATGGTGATATCTGGCCTAATGTTGATGTTCTAATCTACCTTAGCTGCAACTGTGGAAAGATTCATCCGTGATATGCTAAGTGACTGAGAAGATTCACTTGATTTTAAGGATGGCTCCCCACCCCTCTAATACATAAGTTCACACGCTCACTCACTCACTCTCTCATACATTTCGGTCCTTCGTTAACTCATGCTGCACATTCCCAGGCAGGCTACTTACTGTACAGAAGCCAAGAACACAAAAGCATTTTTTTTCTACGGAGACGGTTTAGGGACCACCATTCTTATTATTGCAACTTACATTCACGTATAATTTTAATTATACATTCTATATTGCTTTCATATGATCACATATGAATTGGGTGATCGTATCATTTTACGGACAAATTGGGGCATCTTTGAGAGTAAAAAGACATAATGACTAAGGCTTGGCGACAGACAATAACCATATCTGGGGTTGACCTGGCACCTCGGACTCAGGATCACCGTAAACACGGACTGACATCCATTTAGGACAAGTTCCAACCCTTTTTATCAGATGATGAAACTGAGGGTCAGGGAGATGCGGGTCTCGCTTGAGACCATCTGATTAGTAAGTGGCGGAGTCAAAGTTTAAATGCAGATATTATAACGTTGAAAACTGATTTCTCTAGGAGAATGAGATCTATCCTAAAAGGGTCATGGGGATGTCTGCATTCTTGTTGGAATATTGTTGTGTTAAGGATTGCATTGACTGGAATTCAAGCACTTGTTGTATAGAGCTTTTTGCCTTAGGCTTTATTGTAATTAGACCCAAGAAGTGCCATGACTATCTTTGCTCACCGGGGCACTCTTAAGTGCTCTACGGCCTTATGGAAATGCAAAATTTCCCACCTAGCCATAATCTTTGCTAGCGAGTTGAAATATAATCTCTTAGTCTGAAAGGAAGGCCCAGGTTGGTAGACCAGAACTCCTTCGCTCTTCTGTCCCTGCTTTCACAGAAAAGGGAACTGGCCCTGTGCAAGGGACATTTCTAGCCTCTCTCTTTTCCTCATCTCTTCAAAGGAGTTGGTGCCCCTGGAGAGAGCCAGAGCCTGCCTTCCAGAAGCAGGTGTGTGTTCCTGAGCTGACCGCCCACCCTGACACCCTACATGCCTACGTGACTGATAGAACAGCCAGACCCAGCCTCAAAAGTCTGGGCGGGTGGGGGGAAGAAACCTTCACCTTGACCTCTATTGCAATATTCACCAGAGACCTCTGAATGGGAGGTTATAGATAACCTACACGATTTATAGAATTGATACTTATGTGTATCAGCGTCTTTGGCCATCAAGCCCATAAAATAACTTGTCATTCTTAATTAAGCACACCACACCACAGCACGGATTTTGTGTTCCCATAACTGCTCTTCCCTGACATGGCTGGGGTGCCACTAAGACCAGTGTATCAGTTTCCTAGGGCTGCCCAAACCAAGTACCACAAACTAGGTATCTGAAAACAACAGACGTTTGTCCACGTAAGTTCACTCACAGATACTTGAAGTCAGGACTTGAACGTGTCTTCTTGAGGGACACAATTCAACTCAACACAGCCAGTAACTCTGCGTGTGTACCAGATCCAACCTCTTTCCTTCTTTCTAAGAATGGGACCCTAACTCTTCTCTCTTCTCTTTCTACATCATCGGTCTTCTCCCCATCTCTATATGGCTTTCTACATCAACATACAACGTGCGGTTTTTTCCTTGCATATTAAAATAAAAAAACAAGCAAACTTCTGTTGACCTCTGCATTTGTCAGAATTCTCCAGAGAAATAGAATCAATAGGATGTGTGTGTGTGTATGTGTGTGTGTGTATATATATAATATATATACATATACATATAGAGACATATCTATATATATATTATGGAGGCCGAGAAACCCCAAGATTTGCAAAGCGCATCTTACTAGATATTAGCAGTACGCTGGAGATCTGAGAGAACCAATGGTATAGATTCCATGCCAGAGGCTGGCAAGCTCGAAAAGCAGGAGGAACCGATGTTCCCACTCAGATCCTGAGGCAGGAAAAGCCGATGCCCAGTTCAAAGGCTGGCAGACAGAAAGAATTCTCTCTTACTCAGCGGGAATCAGCACTGTTATTCTAGTTAGACCTTCAACTGATTGGATGCGGCTCACCCATCATAAAGAGTGTTGGGAAGAACAATCTGTTTAACTCAGTCTCTTGATTTAAATGTTAATCTCATCCAAAAGCATGTTCACAGGAACACCCAGAATAACGTTTGAACAAATATCTGAGCGCCCCTGGCCCAGCTGAATCGACATAAAAAATTAGCCATTGCAAACTCCCTTTCTCTTTCATTATTTTTTCTTTGTGTCAGAGATAGAACTTTACTTATTGGCTCTCATTGCTCTCATTCATGCTTGATTATTGCAATTAAGCTTTTCTCTACAAATACGAACAACGCCTTTGTCAAGGACTGGCCTTCACACTTGGAATTCTCTGACCGACTCTTAGCTGACTAGGAAGTAAACTCTACTAAAGCAAGGACGTTTATCTGTTTTGTTCACTGTGGTGTTTTCATATCTTTGGACAGTGATTAGCCCATAGTAGGTCTTCGACTAGTATTTGTTGAATTAACAAATAACTCTTGACTCATCATTGTCATTTGACATATTTGATTTTTCTCTTTTAAACTTTGTCTCCCCTCAGCCCTGAGCCAGTCCTGATTTTATTTTAACTTCTGGCTATTCCTTTTCAATCTTCTCTGTTGATTCCTATTCGTCTGCCAGCCTCATAGTTCAGAGTGCTCGTAGGCTCAGTCCTTGGTCCCCAGGGGATATCATCTACTGTAGCACTTTTAAATACTATCCATAAGCTGACGACATTAAATTTTGTGCCATCACCTCCTTCTTGAATGCAAGACCTCTCCATGTAGGTGTTTAATTGATCTCAAATTAAATATGTCCAAATATGAGCTCTCTATCTTCTCCCAAAGATTATTCTATTAATGCCCACTTTTAGTCCATCAACAAATCCTATCAGCTCTAACTTCAAAATATATCCAGTATCTAAATACTTCTCACCACTTCTATTGTTTACAGCCTAACTCACTCGCTCATCTCTTCCAGAATTTTAATCAACTATACTTTCTCGGCGAGACTTCTCTGCCACCACACTAACAGTCTCAATTTTTTACTTCCTGAAATACCAAGGGATGAAAATCCCTTTCACTTGCCTTATCATATTTTTCTCTATCCACTTATCACTGGTATAGTGTATATATACTATATATACTGTATGTATATAGCACATATCACTAGTATAGTATATATATGTTACCTATAACATACGTGGGTGTAAATATGTGCTATGGTCTGAACGTTTGCGTCCCCTCAAAATTCATATGCTGAAGTTCTAACTCCCAATGTGATGCAATCAGGGCGGAGCCTTGCTGAGGTGATCAGGTCGCGAGAGCAGAGCCCTCACAATTGGAATTAGTGTCCCCTAAGAGACGCCAGAGGCCCAGATCGTCCCCTCTGCTGTGCGCAGTTGCAGCTGGAAGGCAACTTCTCACGAGACACTGAATCTGCCAGCGCCTTGATCTTGGACTCCCTAGCCTCCAGAACTGTGAGAAACAAATTTCTGTTGTTTTTAAGATACCCAATTTATGTTTGTTTTTTTTTTTTTTTTTATATAGCAGCCCGAACAGATTAAAGAAGTACATAAATTTATTTTCTTTATTGGCTCTCTCTACCATCAGAAAGTCAATTTCGTTAGGGGTCACATTCTTTTGTAATGACTATATCCATGGCATCTGGAACATTGGAACATAGTAATTGCTCAATAAATATACCTTGAATAAATATATGCCTTTGGATTCTTTTTAGGAAATCAAAGTCCCATCCCATCCGTCAAGGTCCTGCTTATATAATCACCTTTTTCCTAAAGGATTTTTAAGTCTCTTCGACAAGAAGTAATCATTCCTTCCTCCGGCCTCCCAATAAACCTTGCTTTTCTATTTTATCGAATGCTCTTTATGCCCTAGTTTCACGTATGTTCTCTCATTTAATAATCTATTCCGACCAGTAGTGCGATGCCTACAGAGTTTCAATAAGTGTTTTGCAAAGAATAAATAAATTCTCACTAAAGCTTGTAAGATGAAAATAATCATTCCTAAGGTAATAAAGAAAATGAGTTTCAGTGGTATGAAGCATCTTGTAGAAGGTTTTATAGCTGGTAAATGAGACTCAGAACGAAAAGCGAGGTCTTCCACTCTAATTCTGGCGTCTTCTTCACTTCAGTTCACTTTTTCAACCCAAGGGGTCACAGCCCCCAACCTAGATACGAGGAAACGTGTTCCCTGTAGGGACCGTCACATCAATACGCTTTAGTCTTTGGAGGAATATTGGGCTACATTATGACTCGAGAACAAAAGGTTATAAATGTCGTTCTGCTAAATCCAACCTTATGTTACCTACCAGTCTGCCTTTATGATGTCGCCTGGTAATCTTTTACTGCTATGAGAGGACATAAAATTAGAAGCAGTGAGCGTGGTAAAGAAGTGGGGACTGGTATTGCCAGCTGTCAAATCACTAAGAAATGGGAACCAAACAAATAACAACAGCACAAATACCAGTAGGAAGAGAGGTGAGAGGAAAGAGCAGCGATGAGAAAATAAAAGGATGCTCGAGAGAGAAGACTCAGTCTTCTGTATTTCTCCAATCTCTAAGGGCACATTTGCGCTAGAATACCGTGTAATCACTGGCTTAAAAATATTTGGGCTAACGGGGCAGAAACACGTATGACACGATTTTTCAAAAACAATCCCTCTATTGCCCTTTTACACTTAGGCATGCTGATCTGAACAGAAGTCATCTCAAATTTATGGCTACAAAGAATCTGCTTTAACTGCATCTCAAAATCACATTGGAGAGACTCCTGTCTATTTGATCCAGGTAGAGTGGGAAGAGCAGACCTATCTGTTCTCCTGGACAACCAACAATTAAAAAGAAATGACACTGGTTTTCAAGATGCTGGGCGTGGTTTCTATTTTTATTTAGTTTGCATTCTAGTGGCAGGGACATATAATAAATATATAAAGAAGATAATTAAAAGTGATACATGCCATGCAGAGAATTAAAAGTGGGTGGTGAGAATGTCTCCAAATTCTACCTTATTTATTTGTTTACTATTTTCTTCTCTTTTTCTTCCTCTTCTTTTGATAACGCGTATCTTATGAAAGTGAATGGAAGCACAATTTACAATAGCCAAGATATGAAAACAATGCCCATCAACAGATGATTGGATTAAGAAATTATGGTTCATAAATACAATGGAATATTACTCAGCCATTAAAAAACATGAAATCCTACCATTTGCAATGACATGAATGGACTAGAGGTTATTATGCTGAGTGAAATAAGTCAGACAGAGAAAGATAAATACCATAGGATTTATATGTGGAATCTAAGGAACGAAAAGAACAAACTAATCAAAAACAGACTCACAAATATAGTGGACAATTTGGTGGACAGCGGGATGGGGAGTTGGGGCGCTGGGAGAATGGGGTGAAGGGTTAAAGAAGTACACATGAGTAGCCGATGGATGGTCATAGGGATGGGGAGCTCGGCATAGGAAATACAGTCAGCATTCATATGGGCTAGGTGGAGGGCCAGGGGAGGGAGGATGCAATTGAGGGGATCGTTTTATGAACTGTATCGATGTGTAACCAATGTACTGTATACTTGAAAGTAATTAAAATAAATAAATATTTTTAAAAAGTGAATGGGACAAAAGAGAATACAGGAAAAAGTAATTCTTTACCCTCTTTTTCCTCATGCAAGAGTTCAGCTCACCCGTTCTATCCAGAGACAACCAGGGTCACCCATTTCTCGTGCGGTCCTCTGTAGACAGTCTGTGCGTTTAAAACTATGCGTGTGGATTTTAAAAATTTTTCTCCACAGACAGCAGAATACAAAACACGTGATTCTATATCCAAATTTTTCCACTTAAAAATATATACCATAAATCATTCCAAATCAGCATACAAGATTGTCTCATTCTTTTTAAAGGATGCTTAATACAGCAGTGAAGGGAAGGTTCTGGGTTTATTTTATGAGGTTTTTATTAATGGAGTTTTAGGCCATACCCAATCTGTTGCTGTTAAACAAACAAACAAACAAACAAACAAAGCGGAATCGAATACTGTTGAACAGATGTCATTTTACACATGTAAAAGTTGATCCGCAGAGTAATTTCCTAAAATGGAAATTGTTAAGTCAAAATTTATTTGGGTTTTAATTTAATAGGACTTGCTACCTCTTTTTCCCTGAGGTTATACCAACATAAACATCTATCAGCAATGTCTGGAAGTGTTTCTCCACATGAGAGTATTATCAAACTTTTAGACCTCTGCCTATAAATTAGGTTTAAAAATGATATTCTTTATAGTTTCAATTTAAGTGCATTTATTGTGGGAGATTTTATACTGTTAGAAGCTTTTTAATCTTTTTTTTTTTAATCGAAACTGCCTATATTCATTTTTCTATTAGGTACTTGGTGACATTTTTACTTCTTCCTGAGTCTTAGGAGGTCGTGACACATTTAGGACCTTAGCCGTAATGTCTATGATATATGCTGTGAATATTTTTCTCACTTTATCATTTTCCTGTTGATTTTTGTTTGTGGCATTTTTTTTTTTTTTCCAGTTGGGCTTAAAAAATTTTTTTTATGTGGTCAGATTTTCAAACCGAGTAAGACGTGCAGAGTGGACATGGGAGATGCCAGGGAATGACAGTGGCAAGGAGTTGGTTAATGGACGGGTGACCAGAGAGAGTTCGAGCGTGAATCCCTGGGTAGGGGATCCTGACGCTGAATGAGCTGAGAGATCAAGGTCATGGAGAGGGAGTAGGATGATGTCCTCCCCCAGCTATCAGAGGAGAAGGCTATGGGTGATGACGAGGTTACGGCATGATCACGGGCGCGCCAGCTGGCAGGACGTGGGTGGCCAAGATGCCCAGGTGGAAGATTGGAGAGAACTAGGTGGTCGGAAAAATTCCCCTATGGACATTGAAGTGAGAGGCGTATGGGTGGACAGGTCTAAAGGAATAGTGACGCGTAGGATTGGAAGCATCATAAAGGTACTTAGTAAATGCTCAATTGCCAGGAAAAGTTGGCAAGAGGCGAGAGGACAGAGTTTTACTTCGTTTCACTGTTTTATCCCTAGCATGGTGTAGCAGCGTAGCGCTGCGGATCGGGGACCGGATGCAGAGTCAGAAAATGGATATCGCGTGTGAAACCTTTTCCTTCTCTGAGTCTTATCTGTAAAATTAGTCATTGGACTACGTGGACTGTACGATCACTTCTATCTCTAAAATTCTATGACTCTGTAGTGGCCCTGGGCAGCATCACTATAGACTGACTGATACTTTTCCCAGCAGACACGTCATGAGGACAGGCCTGAAACCCCCGCACACTCACCGAACTATCAGACGGGGTAAACCAGTGCTTCTCATTGGCTTGGGACCATCTTCGAAGCAAGGCTGTCTCCAGGGGAGCTTTTGAAATATTGGCAGCCCAGCTGGACCCAGGCCTAGAATTGGAAAGAGAGCAAAAGCCTAGCCTTAAATAAAACCAGCTGGAAACACAACTATTAAACAAAGAGAGGAAAAAAACCCAGATTCTCTAGGCTGGGACCTTTACTTTAACATGTAAACAGTGAAGACTGAGAGTCAGACCTTTTGGAGAGCACTTTATAGAAGAGGTTGAGTGAGCATTTTGCTTTGTGCCGTGAGAACTGGCTGTGTAAACATGTTTAGTCTTAGTAAGCGTGAGTAAGAAGAGATGCCTTCTCTCTCAGCCTTGAGCACCACCAAAAGCAAACGATTTTTTTTTTTGTTTTTTTTTGCTAAGAACTTGAAGTGAAACATGTAATAAAACTGCCTCCACATTATCTCATTTAATTTTCATAAGAAGCCTTCAAAGACGAGGAAATACAGCGTGGAGCGGTCAAGTATGTTTCTAAGTAACCGAGGCTCAGAGCATTTAAATAGCTGGGATGAGTAAACGGCCAACCTGAAAGTACCGTTTGGCGTCATGGCAGCAGAGGGGCCGGGGGTGGATAGGCCATGCGTGTCTCAGCTTCGGCACCAGGGACTTTGGGCCAGATTGCTCCTTGCTGTGGGGGACAGTTCTCCGCACTGTGGGATGTGTAGCCACACCCCTGGCTTGGTCAGTACACCCTCTCCCAGTGGTGATAAGCAAACATGTCTCACGACATTGTCCAATGTCCTCTTGATTTTGAACTCAAAGGCAAAGGGAGTAAAAGCAAAAATAAATGAATGGGACTACATCAAGCTAAAAAGCTACTGCTCAGCAAAAGAAATCATCGACAAAGTAAAGAGACAACCATCTGAATGGGAAAATATATTTGCAAGCAACGTCTCTGATAAGGGCCTAATATCCGAAATATACAAAGAACACATACGACTCAATAACAACAACAAAAACAAACAAACGATTCAATCAAAAAATGGGCAGAGGATCTGAACAGACACTTCTCCCTAGAAGACATAAAAATGGTCAACAAACATATGAGAAGATGCTCAACATCGCTAACTATTATGGAAATGCAAGTCAAAACCACAATGAGATACCATCTCACACCTGTTAGAATAGCTGTCATCAACAGGACAAATAATGACAAGTGTTGGAGAGGATGTGGAGAAATAGGAACCCTCATACACTGCTGGTGGGACTGCGAATTGGTGCAGCCACTATGGAAAACAGTATGGAGGTTCCTCAAAACACTAAGACTTGATCTACCATATGATCCAGCAATCCCTCTACTGGGTATTTACCCCAAAGGCTTGAAAACATTTATCCGAAAAGATATTTGCACATTGATGTTCGTAGTAGCATTATTCATGGTGGCCAGGACATGGAAGCCACCAAAATGCCCTAGAATAGAAGATTGGATAAAGAAGCTGTGACACATATATACAACGGAACATGACTCAGCCATAAGAAGAGATGAAATACTGCCATTTGTGACAACATAGATGATCGTCGAGAAAATCATGCTAAGCGAAATAAGCCGAACAGAAAAAGTTGAAAGCCACATGATGTCACTTACATGTGGGATATAAACCTAAAAGCAACAAACAAACAGGACAAACAAACAGAGACTCGTAGACATGGACAGTGGACTAGTGGTTACCAGAGGGGAGGGGGAAGGGAGAGGTAGATGGGTGAAAGGGGTCACATATGTGGTGACAGAAAGAAATCTAACTATGGACGGTGAACACAGTGCAATATACATGTGCCTCGTCATTGAATTGTACACCTGAAACTTACTGGATTTCGTTAACCAATGTCACCATAATAAAAATAAATTTAAAAAAAGAGGTAAATGGTCTATGTTTCTGAGTAGCATGAGGCAATCTGGCACTGTCCCACTCTGTCCTTCCGTGGACGCGAATCGTCCCTTTGTCCAGTGTGTGCACACCGCAGACGCTACCTGTCCCTCAGCCATTTAGCAGCTGTCTTGGTTACCAGGTTGGTTATTAGACAGACCAGTCGCACGTAAGCTTTACTTACGTATATTGTTATAATTGTTCTATTTTATTATTAGTTATCGCTGTTGATCTCTTACTGTGTCTAATTTATAAATTAATCTTTATCATGAGTACATATATGTAGGAAAAAACATAACACATATGGAGTTCAGTACTATCCACGGTCTCAGGCATCCAAGTAATTTCTGCCTTAAATTGTGTTAAAAAATACGGTAACGTTCATTTGGCCTCCTCTCTCCAACTGGGAGTATATGTGCAGATTGTCCATATTTGAGAAGGTAAATAATTTTTAAAAACTCTGTATTAAGAAACATTTAACGAACACCTCTTATGTGCCAGGTTCTGTGCCTGGTGTGAGAGGTGTAACATGTATAAGCTGTGGTTACTGTGAAAATACTTACAGCCAAATGACAGATACACAAGCTGATGTCATCCATGAGTTTAATGCTTCTTGAAAAAAGTTTCCACAGGAGACCAAGATTCCATCCCATCTGGAAACTGCAGATGTCAAAAATGCTGATTTCACCTCCAAGGATGCTGTTGTCATGGTCTCTGTGTGGGCCCTGTGTCCGTTCAAGGGTGATCCCGCCCCACTAGGGTTTCCTCCTTTGACTCTGGAAAATCAAGTATGATTAAATAACCTACGAAGAGGCCAAAGACATCCCACTGGACCCCAAGACATGACTCGTCTCTCATTCTGAAGTCATCAAGTGCGGACGATCTGGAAAGGATCGAAACTCACTATTTCTTTGCATGTATTTACAGTCATCATCATCATCATTGCCACATTTCCTATTTATCAAATGTCAAGCAACAGAGTAGAACGAAGGAGAAAGCTCCTTTGCAAAACGGGTCTTCGAAACGGAAACTGGGAGATTCTTTTGTGATGCGTAGTCTCGTGCGAGAGAGAGTGAGAACTGGATTCAGGACAAGAATAGACCCTATAAATGGGTGTCGCTTCTGCTGTGGACAATATTGCACGGCCCGGATTTCTTTCGGGGGACGTTTTTCATTTCTTCGTAAAGTGCCCGTGTCTTTTAAGCCAATCTCTGTCTCACAGAAGGGTTATCATGTACTTGCACTTTCTCCAGAAATTCAAGCTAGTTTTCTCCAAGATAAAGCAAATATCCATTTCTGGGAGAAAAAGATAATATTATAGTCAGACCCGGAAGGCTGAGAATAAAACAGTGGCTTTGACTGTGATTGAGTTACTTAAGTTTTACGTTTCCAAAAAGTTAAAAGAAGAAAAAAAAGAAAAAGACAAGAAAGGCCAGTTCTTACTCACCAAACTGGAAAACGACAGCGGCTGTGTCTCCACTGAAGACGCTTTATCTCAGGGTCTGAGGCAAAATAAAATGAAACAGAGAAAACGGTGTGAGAAATTGCCAGAGATTAAAACAATATTAGGTTAATTCGCCTTCACGGCGTGCGAGATCGATGCTTGTACTTTTCACCGAACCCTGCATGGGGTTGTATGACACGTCGTAGACACCTGATGTGTCTGTCACCAGCGGTCCCAGTTTCCCCACTTTCTCTAGTTAAAACACGGTGATTTCTACTTGGGGACCCACGCGGCTTTGGAGAAGCTGACTCCCCGCCCGTCTCCGAGAGGCAGGCCCCTGCATCTGGCTGACGTTTGCTTCAGGAATGGGAGAGTCACCGGACCCAGTGCCGTGTGTGTCAGGGCCATGAACTCTCGCTTAGGCTTCGGGGGCACAGGGGCCTGCCCTGCCTCGGAAGGCTGCAGGCCGTAGCTGTGAGGCCTGCAGTTCCCACAGCCAGTTTCAGCAGGAAACGGGTCTGAGGACGAAATCGCAGTGGAAGGCCAAGCTCAGAGATTCTAGAGGAAAAGCAGCTGGGGTCCTGATGATGTTGCAAACCTCTGAACCAAACTGTGCCTGAAATTCTCCCGACCTTGAGGGTTCTAAGAATCCAAAGTTAAAAAATCATCTTTATTTCTTAGTCGATTTAGATACAGTCATTATTGGTAACAACCGAGTGACCCTAACTAGAACATGTTTAGAAATGGCGTCTCAATTTCTACAGACTTCTCCATGGGCCCACCTTGTGCTCTTTACCAGAAGTTACAGGGAATTATAAAATTTCCCAATCCATTCTCCCCTCTTTCCCCCAAAGACTTGAAAAATTCCTACTCACTCTTGATGGCTCAATGAAACTTCCCCTCCTGTGAGAACCTAGCCCAATCTTGCTCCTACCCTTAATAAAATGAATCATTTCCTCTTTGCTGTCATATCTTTATAATTACAACCACAGGACTGTAAGTCTCTGAACTCTCCTTGCCTGGCGATGACCTTGCCCATAGTATGTGCCCAATAAATATATGTATATATTTTATTTATTCCTCCATCCTTTCTAGATGGTTTGATATTTTACTAGAAGCTTGGAGTTCAAAGATGAATGCCCTCATCATGGCTTCAAAAGACCATACAGTCTAAGGATATTTCTAGTAGTTTATATGTTATCTGTTCCTCAATACAATAGTAATTAAGCACTACGGTAACAAAATTATTTATTTATAAATCAGATAGATGCACTACTCTGCTAATATAATATTCACATCACAAAACTTAAACTAAACATCGGGTGAGCTAAAACTAAGCATAAATCAAAGACCTACTAATTTATCGCTGCATCCTAATGATTGCCTTGTATATGCACTGGATCCCTTCTCCCACTCTGAACACCATTGGTTCACTGTAAGATTTGGTTCGGATCGTTGGGAGACAGACGGGTTGAAGTTTCCACGTGAGGCTGGTCCAGCATGGAAGGTGAGCCCCCAGAGCTCTGAGCCTGTGGCTCTGGGGGTGGCGAGCAGATCAGATGGCTTTACTTCTCAATCTTCATGCTCTCAGGCTTCAAAGAGGGAAAAGGCTGGAGTCTCCTCCAGAAAAATATCGTGTTCCTTGTCCTCCCAGTATGACCCACAGAAAGCTGGCTTCCTGTGGGGACTAAAGGAGAGCCTCCTCCAGTGAGAACTCCTCCTGCTGTTTCCAGAGCATTCTGCTCGCACAGTTCCTGGCAGGACAGATTACACAATGCATCTGCGATTCTGGCTGCCCAAACAAAGGTCTTTTCTAACGTAGCCAGGGGCTCCATGTCCATCTCCCATATCAGACACAAAGGACTTGACTTTGCCCTTGACGTCGAGACGGTTATCAGCTCCCTGACTCCCAGTGTCTCCAGCCAGGCAGAACTAAAGGGGTTCGGAATTTCATTTGTTAGATACCTGCAGGATATTTTGCAAAGGGCAGAAGCAGTGAACTAGAATGCACTATCTCCTGTGCTTTTCTCCCCTCCTTAAAGTCCAGGAGATATGTATTACCCCATTTTACAAACAAGACAATTGAGGCCATGGGGAGTTTAATGACTTCCCCCAAAGTCAATTAATATGCTCAAGAACCAGGGTTTAATCTGGAATCCCTGGCTTTGGTGGCTGTTTCCAGCCACACTGCACTGCTAGATCTCATTAATGATGGTGTAATTAATTGCTATTTCATTTGTAAGCAGGTAGCAGGTACATAGAAATCATGCAGCTTCAGAGTTTGAGCAGGCTGTAGAAATAGTGCGTTCTTCTTCTTGCTCGTTATATGGAAGTTTATTTTACCACCAAGGTGAACTGACTTAATTGGGATTGCAGGGTTGTCTCTTCCTGTCCAAGTTCCCTTTCTGTCACCCCTATCTACCTTATCTGGTTCTTTATGAAGCAGACCGGGCAGGGCTTTACAATTGTAGCTTACGTTGACATTACACAGCATCGAAGAATTTGACTGGTGCTTTCGCGTGCGTTATTGCTTATAGTTCTCATCGCAACCCTGCCAGGTAACTACTATTCTCCCCCTGGTTCGCAGCTGAGAAAACCGACTTAGGGACCAGAGATGTGTTCAGTACAGGCTTGGTGGCAGGACGCCGAAGCTGTGAGATTCCGCTGTCCCCACCTACGTACACCTTGCAGGAGCGTGCGGCTTTTTATTTTATGTAGAAGGTTATTATTCCATGCATCATTTCAGTTTCATAAGCTGTTATCGACTCACGCGTGAGGAAGACAGAGACACAGAGTCACACCGACGTGGCCCAGGTCGTTTTGAGAGTTGCTGTTGAGTCTGCCTTTTCATTCGCTAGGAGAGCAAAAAGGGACCCGAGTCATCTGTTGACGTGACATCTGATTTAATTTCCACATTCACACGGCCATGCATCTTGAATAGTTAAGAAATAAACACCCAATAAAAATGATAAAAGTATTACAAACGTGTAACTAAGGTTAAGGTGATCCGAAGAGCCTTAGCCTCACTCATAGGGGCGGCCCGAGGTGTCTGCCTTACACTGCTGATGATAATAGCAGCAGCAGATACCTTTTGGGGGGCCTAAGCATGCTTTATATATTATGCCCTGACACGCTCGCAAAATCCAGTGAAGTAGACGACATTATGATTATCGCTGTCCTGATTTTATAGAAAGAACTGCTAAGCTGGGAGCCCACAGGATCTGTCTAACCCGAGTCTGGGCGGCTGAGGACAGGCCGAGCGCTCAACTTGGGTTAGCTCACCTTGGGAAGAGAGGGTGTTATAGACCTGTCCATAGGCTCATCTTCTTTGAAAGGTTTGTCTAATAGTTCGAGACTCGAAGGGCAATAGATTTAAACGCCCTTGGGGTTGATACTCTTGTCAAAGAAACGACATGATAACAATGATGACTTTTTCTGTTTTTCTTTTGTTTGTTTGTTTTTTGTTTGTTTGTTTGTTTGGTTTGTTTTCCTCCCATCAAAATGGAAATGGAAATAGTTTTTATTGAGTGTTAAGGCCAGGTAGAGCCTTAGATGTTTAACACAACGTGCTTAATTTTCTCTATAACTGTGATGTCCACTGAAACCCAGAGAGTAACAGCTCAAAGAAAGCAAGGAAGAGGCAGAGAGAAGTCTAAGGTTCAGGCAAGGTCTGTCTGAACCCCGCATCTGAGCATGTCCCTCTGCATGGCATGGCCAAGCCCTCTTCTGATACAGAGTCAGTGTCATTTTAGTAAACCGCGGCAAACACTGGATGCCCATCATGGGTGACGGCGATGCTTTGGGGACACACAGATGAGGAGGAACCGGGCCGACCCAGGTGCCATAGAACTAGTGTTTAACAGGAGGATTATACGTGTCAGGTCTTCAGGACGGGAACAGCCATCTCCACGAAGTCGCCTGGGAAGAATGAGTGAAGAAATATGACATAATTTGGGTGGTGGGCACAGCATGGAATGAGGTAGGGGAGACTTCGTAAAGCAGGCAGCCATCGAGCTGAATCCAGAAGAGCGACTAGGATAGAGATGGAAAAAACAGCCTTGGCAAACACAAAGATTTGGGGAAGGAAGGGCTTATTTAGGATCCTGTAGGTATCAGCACAAGTAGTAATAGTCGCAGCAGCAAATGCGATCATTTACTCAACGACGCTGGACGAGGTTGGTGACGATAGAGTATCTTTAATCTTCATCACCTCTCCCCGTGAAGCTCACTCTGTGGGCTCTTAGACCCACCGTGTCTCACCTCTCCTCTCTGTGTAAGCTTTGAACAATCTGAGAAGCAAGACGTAGAGCAAATACATGGAGATGAATAGGGGACCTTGATGTAGCAGAAAGGCTAACTGTAGACTTTAGCCGGAAGTAAGAGCTGAATGCACCGGAGACGTGAATTCTCAGTCGAAACAGACTTGCCCAGCAGTCACAGGTGTGCCAGCCCAGCCAGGGTGGCCATGGGAGGGGTGAGTGGGACGCTGCCCAGGTCAGAGTCCCTGCCTGAAGGGGCAGCAGACTTGTCCTCTTCAGACAACTGAGGGAAGTTACTAAACCTCCCTAGGGAAAAGTGCCAGAAGTTTGGAATGCGTTGACTCTTTCACATGTGAGGAGGGCAGACTTTCCCCTCACATGGACTTGGAAGTCCCTGCCTCTGAATCGAGTCTCGGCCTTCCCAAACGGTCTGAATTTCTGTTAAGCTGAAGTGCAGGACCTTTTCCATAATTTAAACGTCTAGGCCATTGCCATCATCGAAACTCAAGTCTTACTTTAATTCACAACTCTTCTTTTGCCCCGAATCAGGCCGACTTCAGGCTTGGAAGCCTCAGGCGGTTCTGGGCAGTGTCTTCGCTGTCTTCCCAACCTACTCTTCTGTTCTCCCTGCTCTCTCTAGTCTAGATTTGAGATCCTTTCATGGTCAAGTGAAGGAGGAGGACAAGGGCCAAAACGGCGGGCAGATGTGTGACCACGTGATGGATCCTGCTGTACGTGGCATAGATGCTCCCTATTTATTGTTCAAGGGATCCCATCTGAGGACATATTTCAGAGGTTTTCCTGCTAGAGACCTCTATTCACAGGTTCCTTAACACAGGTGATGATGCACATTTAGTTGGCCACTAACAACTTCTCTTCCTGCCCTGCCAGGCTTCCCACAATACAGCCCACAAAGACTTCAGGCTGAGGTCACATTTGGTCTCCTGGAAAACACAGCTTGCCTGATGGTGGGACTCCATCTCCTTCCTGCCAAGATATCTGAGCTAGATACTGCCAGCCACGACTCTTGCTAATTTCAGTCTTCCTCAAAGGTCATAGCTTCACTAACCCCATAACTCACGGACAACCTCGGTGCTTCTCTAAGGCCCCTTTCTCTTGGCCTGAGGTCAAGAGCAGGTTTGTCTTTTTTTTCTATTAGGTTTGGGGAGGTGGCACACAGATTGCAGACACCCCCTTCAAAGGAAAATTTTTTTAACCTGTTCTTCTACTCAAATCCTTTATTCTTTGGAGGTGAGTGATGGACAACCTGAGGTGTACAATTTTGTAACAAACAAGGCCTAGCCCTTAGTTTGGACCTGGCTGATTGACACCTATTGTTATGCTCTTGGGGAATTCTGCCAGTGCGGAGACGGAAGGGGTCCATTTATCAGCCTCTTATGCTAACATTTATTCAGGGCTTACTACGAACCAAACACTGCCCTAGTCTCCGATTATTTCATTTAACCCCTGGAATAGCCTATTGGGTAGGTGTTGTTTTCCTAATGGGGAAATCTCAACACAATAATTCAAGTTCACATAGTTATCAGCATTGGAGCCAGACATTAATCCAGGCAGTTTGATGATTTCCAAATGGTTAATCGATACAGCGATTAACCATTTGGAAATCATCAGACTGCCCGGATTAACCATGCCAGGTCAACTTATTAGAAAGAAACCCTGCTTACGCCCACTGATGCTGAGCACAGTGGTTGATTTAGACACAGCGTAAGAGGAGTCAGGGAAAAGAAGGTAAAGAGGAAATGGGTAGACACCCTTAGAAAGCAATGAAGGGGGCAGGGCATAAAGAACGGCGTGGATCTGAAGTCCAACAGGCCTGGGTTTGATTGACCTCGACCCTTTTCTTGCTAGAATGACCTTGGGCAAATTATTTTACCCACCTTAGTCTTGGTTTCAATCCCACAAAATAAGGGTAATAATATATGTCACAGGACAGATCCGAGAAGTAAATGAAATGGAAGTGGTCATGAAATAGTGTGAAACATTAGAGAATCGAGAGCGGTAATGGTTATGATCGCGATTATAACATACGATTATGATTATAGCTAATAACAATACATAACATTTATTAGGCCCTTATTACATGCCAGGCGATGGTCTAAGCACTTTACATGTATTTACTTGTTTAATCTTCATAACATATGATGAGACAGTGCTACTCTCATTTTCTTTGCAGAGAAATGAACCTAGGCATGGATGAGTGATTTGCCAATGACAAGCCCACACGTAACCAGGACTGCTCTAGAAAAATCTAGAGCATCTCAGGAAGGTCCGTGATTCTTTTCAGCCATGATAATTGATAATGTAATCATTATAATTAGTTTCACGAATTCTTTAGGCAATAGGAAGCCATTTAAATCACTGTGTTCTTAAAGGATCACAGTATAATCAGAGTACGTTTGAGGAATAAATATTTGTTAAATGAATTAATAATTAAGAGAAACCCAGACCAGCTAATTGTCTATGATTTGATTCGTTGTATAAACTATTCAAAAATTATTTGGTGGACCCCACATTTTAACTTTTTGACTTTTGGTACTGAAGAGGAAAACGAACAAGAACAACAGCAACAAAACAGAAATATTCTGCGATTTTACGGAGTTTCGAATTTCTTCTTGCTTATAACATTTAGAGTCTGCTTATCTAGAGAATGCCTTGGTTTAAGGTACATACAGCAGAAATGCTTTAGGAAGCAGAAATAGATTTCACTTTATTACCTCTTTCAGCAACAGAACAGAATATTTGCAGTGATTTAATCAGAAACAGTGAATTGTTTGCAGAAAACCTCCTACATAAATCAAAAACTTTCAATATGCATTTGCTTGTGATTTCTGGTGCCCTCTGACCAGATGGGTTAGCCATCTGTAACGCCATGTGTGTATGTGCGTGTGTGTGTGTGTGTGTGTGCGTGTGTGTGTGACATAACAATAAACTGAATAATCACAACATCGGAGCAGATTTTTTTAAGTCTGAGGATCATAGCATGTTAGTTGATGCATGCATACTCTGTTGTTCAGAAAATGCATTTTCTTCTAAATGCAGTGGTCTGAATTTTTTTTTTTTTTTTTCGGATGAGAGTTTATTTAGGAACTCCATCGCCTTCCTCCGTTTTCCCTTCCCTCTATTTTGTTCTTTCTTCCCTTCTTCTGGAAACATACAGCAACTCGGATTCAGTATATAAAAAGAAGGGCATTGCATTTTTGTGGGTCCCCTCGGTAACCCCAATAGAGGGGGACAATGTGAGCTAAGAGTCAGCAACATGATGCAATCTGGAACATTCTGGAAACTCTATGGCTCCCATGACTGGACTAGAGATGTAGGGTAGGGTCCGAAGCTAGAAAGGCACGTGAGGAGCTGATGATGAAAGACTTGTATGTCATACTGGACAGTGTGGGCTTCATCCGGAGGGCATTTTGTGAGAGCCTTTGCAAGCGGCGGATACTGTTTAGTTCAGGGCATGGATGGGAAAGTGGCAGTGTTTTGGAAAACGCACTCCAGCACCATTGTTGAGAACGTCTTGCTGGAGCCTCAAGCACGACGCCATAGAACCAAGTCATACGCGCTGCCTTATGGATTCGGATACGTATGTTCCACAGGACACAGAAAAGCAAACGAAAGAAAACAATCAGGAAAAAGAGAAAAAAGGCGAAAGAGGCAGAGATAAAAAGAACATTTTCAAACAGGACAGGTGATTTTACTGTCTATTCTTACCAATTAATACACTGGGCTTAAGTCTGGCTGCTGGGTACCGGAGACTCAAAAATAACAGTGTCTTCCCAATATCAAATTTAACCCGAGAGCGTTAATCTCTGGATGTAAAAGAGCTCAGAGATGATCAAATCCATTTCTCACACAGGTTCAAGGATTTGCCCAAAGTGCCATGGTTCACTTTTCAACATGTCATTTTCAGCTCCCCAAACTAGCTTGGCTTCCTATGATCAATAGTCTATATCTGTGTCCTACAAGCCCGACTGATCGTGCTCCCTTCCACTCCCCCTCCTCCCTCTCTCCTCCAATTAAATTCGTTACCTGTTACTTGTTGATTCTGCCTCCGGAGAGTCGCCAGTTACACTCCCATCGCAGTAAAGCTCACCATCAGTCACGTCAGTTCCCTGCTCAAAAGCTGTCATTTCCCGAGGAGGTAACGAAGGGCATTGGAGTGCCAGACTTCCAGGACGCCTTTAGCTCTGGTATTCCATGCTTCCTTTCACTGAACACGTCCTACTTGTCAAAGTTTGGATTGGGTGTTTAAGGGATGCTGGATGGGGGAGCTTAGGCTCAAGCACACACCGGACTTGCTCCAAACCCCTCCTTATTCTCGCCTCTGTTAGTGCTATTTCTTCTACTGCTGTTGCCATCTGTCGGATAAACCCTATGGCTCCTTTCAGCCCCGAATCATTTTTTGCTGTTTAACTTCCCATAATTTTTCAGTCAGAGCAGGAATTGGCAGAGTATGGCCTGCAGGCTGGCCTCCCGCGAGTCGTCATGACAACACAGCCACACCCACCGTTTCCATACAGTCAATGGTTGTTTTCGGCTGTAACAGCAGAACTGAGTCATTAGGACAAACCCTACAGCCCGCAAAGCTGAAAATATTTACTATCGAGCCATTTACAAGAAAAATTTTTCAACCCTTAATTTAGAAGTTTAAACAATAGTCACCAACGATCAAGTCAGTGATTGAGAACTTAGATAACTGGCTGAGTTCCTTTTTTGCATTACAGCATCCAATGTTCATGACGTATCTGAGGACTGAGAACTGTTCTTTACATGATACAGAGAAGTGAACAAAGGCCTAGAGGGGCCGGGAGCTTGATGCAGAGTGGCCTGTCCGATGACTAACAGATACACAGCTACTACATTCACGCATGCAGGGTTAAGAAGGTAGCTCGCGAGCATTTAACCATCAGCTGTTTCCTGGTACTTTGAATGTTGACAGGCATCCAGCTTGTCCTTGTCATAGTCTTATTAGAGTTTAAGCTCTTTGAGGGCACAGATATGAGCTTCCATCAGAGCAACCAAGAAATAGGTCATAGCTGGGCTTGAGGAATGCTTGTGAATTAGAAGCCCGAAGACTAGTCAGATTTCAGCTGCAAATCGAATATTACCTTTAGCAAGTCACACATCTGTTTACTAATTCATGTAATAAAAGAATTTAACTTGTTGATTTTCAAGGTTTTATGATGAAGCCTATTCAAGTCAGAACTTTTGAGTATAATTATAGAACTCCTTTTGGCATATTTATCAGAGGTCCAGGAGGTCTAAGGCAGAGAGGCGGAAAGGCAGAGAACTAACTTTTATAAGGGCCGACCCTGCGTAGGCTCAAGTCTGGATGTTTTTCACGCGCTGTCTCACTGAAACCTCAGAGTAGTCTCAGAGGGAGGTGGCAATAATTATTATAATAATTTAAATAGAGTTTCAGAGAGATTTGAAGCATTTCCTAAGATCAAGAACAAAATGAGATTCCCATCTGGGATTTGAACTCAGGTCAAATTCATGACAATAAATGCTGTTCCCACCGTGTCAAGGTTTTGTACACCATGCCATTCCATGCTGGACACCGGCTGAAAGCTGTAGTTATTCCTTTGGCTTTAGTTGGAGGCAATGGATCTGGAAGGCTGGGGGAAAGTCAAAAGTACAGTATGAGCATAAAGCGTCATTACAGTGAGACTTCAACTTTCAGATCTTTGGAATCACAAGCTGTCTGCTACTGAACTCTATTGTGTTAAGTGACAAATCTTATCAATTCTCTTAAACATAACCCTTTTTCCTTTTTTCAGAAAAGCTAAAAGGCTCGTCAACTCTAACTAGCCCTTGCTGATGATAACAGCCAGGCACACTTCCCAATAGTTTACATCTATCAACTCCTTGTGTCTTAATGAGGGGTAGATGTAGGCTCTCCAAACCAAATTTCATCATTTTCCTCCACCCCTCCCTCTCCCCTCCCCATTTTACTTATTCTGTGGGTTATTTTGTCTTATACTCCAAAACAAAATATAAAGAATACAGCATGACCATTACTTGCATGGTTCTTTATAGTTTATAAATCAACTTTGGTAGAGATAGTTCCTGTTTTCTTTTGTCTTACAATAATTCCCGGAGGTAATTATCATTATACTTAAGATTTATAGATTAAAACAAACAAAAACAAATAAACAAACAAAAATGGAAGCTCAGGGAATTTCCAGCACAAAGATGTACAGACCCTCACGCCTAGCCTGTATGTTTACCTCTCTTCTTATTGCTGTCTCTCTCTGCCCACCCTTCTCAATAACCAATAATTCATCTTGTCTCTATTCTCAACCATTTTCAGAAACTGATTAGGTAAAAAAGAGAATACCGGTCAGACCAAACGGGGTAAACATTTAACCTACTACTTCCTCTTGCCACCACCTTGGTCTCGTACAACCAGGCAACGCGAATGTCTGGGGCTGAAACGAGGGAGATTGGATTTTATGATGATGAACATTTTGCTCCGGAGGGTTGCATTTCACCTCATGTGCACTGAAAGCCTGTTTCGACAATTCCAACTGTAAGGAGCGTTCTGCCAATAACTGCTCGGCCATGACTCACCTCCAGAAGTCTTCGTCTGCAACATCTGTCCAATTTGTCTTCCCTCTTTCGAATCGTGATTTTAATTTTACATTGAGGGGGCTCTAGAGCAAAACCCACGTATTGCTGTCATAATGGGGAACTGTTTAAAATAAGCATGGAAGTTGAAATGTGGAAGATATATCACCCTTCAAAGTTTTTCTAAACAGACTGTTCTTGTGCATCATTAACAGCTAAGAGTTGAATTTTATGCTCTCAGTGACTTGAACTCTTGGAAGACAATGTGTGTGCATTCATAAACCATGGACCTAGGAGAATAATTCATCTCTTTCTTTCATATTCAGATTTCTTCACTCAAGTTCCCAGAGAGGCCTTGGCATGCTGTTCCCCATCAGGCATGAGACCTAGTTCTCCACTATACTATATATATATATATTTTTGTCTTTATTTCCACTATGATTTATGCATTGCCTCTGTCATGGGGTATCTTCTCTGAGATTTTCTCGAGAACTTTCCTGAAGCTAGCATAAATTATCTTCCTAAAATTTTAAGAAATTCTGCAATCTTAGGCAGTTCTTCAAGAACTCTGACCCTATTTAAAACTCATCGCAAATACAGTTTTATTTTGAAACTCACTGATTCGCATGCCAACATTGATTGTGACAGTGCAGTTACTTTCACACTAATCCTTGTTTTAGGGTACATGTGCCTAGAGGTGAGCTACATGAGCTCAGGGACAGCATCTCACGCAACTCGGAATCCTTGGCTCCTCAACTCAGCTGTGTCCCATCAGGTGATGGATGGGCTCTAAATGAGCTTGCTTAGGGTCAACTTCTGGACTGGTCTTTAACCAGCTCTTTGAACTTGGACAAGTGTCTTTACCTCCCTGAGTTTTATTATCCTCATCTGTCAAAAAGGACTAATCATGGCACTTAACGTATACGTTTCGGTGGCAGATTAAATCAAAGTAAATGAGTTAATCTGTGTGAAGACTACGGCACAGTGCCCGACACGTAAAATTGCATAAAAATGATAGTTACTGTTATTAGAGAAGGGAATCATTAAAAATCTTCTGAATTTACCTTGAATAAAGTTGGAAAACGTACAATTCTATGAAGTCCCAAACTTTCTGTTACTGTAAAACTTCAAAGAAGTCTCTGAGATGTACTGGAAACGAATACATCTATTTATGATCAGACATCCTGGCTCTGAGTCTCTGCTCTGTGACTGATTACTGGGCAACTTTTCTCATTACTCTGAGGTTTGCAGACCTTTGCCGGCACGATCATATAATATTAATAACTCCCGCATGAGTTTGTCATGAGGGTCATATTTGTGGAAACATTCCTCATAGCAGGGGTTTTCAAATTTTTTAACCCCCAAAAGCCTTTGTCAAAAGGAGTTTTCTTCACAAAGAAGCCCAAGGAATAAGCAAAGAAAACAAATAGTAACAGAGCTGAATTTACAGACTTAACCAGGAGAGGGTGAGAGTTCAACATACCGATCCCGTCCACCCCCCAGCCCTCCACCTCAGTCCACTTCCCTCCCAGCTACACTACAACTAGAAAATCACTTCTCAAGGGTGGCCAGATCTTGAACCAATGAAATGATTATCATGCTACGAGGAATGAGTATGCTGGTGAAATTTTTTCTTTGTCTCTCTTTTTGTGGTTTCAAATATTTCTAACGATGCATCAGAGCCTTCCTGGATTTGGGAAGATTTCAGTGACCCTAACCAGGGGAGCTTTGGGAAGACCATGACTTTCATAGGGCTCCAGGGTGACTAAACTTAGCACCAGTAATCACTGTTTTTCTGTAGACAGTAGTGGAGAAAGTGTGGAAAGTTGGTGTCTGCGTAGTCACCAAAATTGAGAGCATCCCACAGACCTGGTTTCATGGAACTGGTTTTCTTCTGTCTGTCAAGCTCTATTTGATTGAAGTTTCAATGAATATCAATTTATCGATGACGGATATATTTACCAGAGAAGGAGAGGGGACGATAGAATCAGAGAATTCAAAATGGGAAGGGGCTTTCAAAAGTCATTTATTTCAAATCCTTCATTTCACAGATAGAGATGTTAGGCTCGGAGAATTAAGGACTTTTCCCAGGACTATCATATGTAATCAGGTTACCTGGGTCACGCTGACGGCGGGCTGGGGACACTGGTTAGAAAAACTCAGTCGTGAGGTGATCTCTCTGGGTGACACTCACATATACAGTGGGTAAGAGAGAGAAGAAAACATGCACTTATCTAATTTTGAAGGTTTGATTTGGTTAAATACAGATAGATAATAGACAGACAGACAGACAGATGATAAATAGATAATGAACATCACTGAGAACTCGAACTTTCTATATGCCAGGCACTGTTCTAAGCGCCTTCTGTATAATATTTTATTTAATCCTTACAATGGCCCAGTGTGACTTTTCCATATTATTATCCTCATTTTACACATGAGGAAACAGAGACACTGGGAAGATGCGTGTCTTGGAGAAGCCCACCCAGCCCGTACGGCAGAGTGGGATGGGGCTCAGGCAGTCTGATGTCAGAGCCTGATTCTAACTGCTCTGCCATCCTGCTGCAGAGGGAGACCCCAACAGACAGGGCGCTGAGGGGCGGGGAGAGGGCGGAGCATCGGCCGCGGCCCCTGGGCGTGATGAACGGACCCCAAGCCCAGTCCCCAGGGCCTCCTTCCTGTGTGGTCACCAGCCTGGAGCTCGCTGTCTTATACACTCACCTTCTTCCGTCTACACCTCGTCTCTCGTGTCACGTAGTGTTCGGGTCCCTTGAGCCACCCCCTCTACCCCGAGTTCCACCTCCCCTCTCTTCCCAGATGTCTGCTTTTCCCCAGGGGTCTCCTTTTGCAGCCCATTCATGCACACGTGCTATTCTCCCCCTCCTCTGTTTCTACGGCTGGGATGGGGAAGGTGGCAGACGGGGACCCTGGGCGGGCCTTCTCATTGAGAGTAGGAAGTGACATCTGGCTTTCCACATAGTTTCCGGTTGATGCCAGGACCTCTCAGACCTATCGGGGTGACAACGCTGGCTCCATGCAGGCATGTTCGCTGGGGAGGGGGTGGGGTCAGATGGGGGGATTGTATCACATGTGATTGTCAAGAGCTGCCATGCTCAGGAGTGCTGTGTCGTAGGGGTCCAGGCAGCTTGCCTGAGATAGAGCCTGGGAGAAAGATGTTTCCGTCCAGCCCGAGGGAGCTTCTGGCTCAGGAGCATCGTGGAGCAGCACCCTGGCACTGGGGGGTGGCAGTGCAATGGGGGGACACATTTCTGTGGCCAATGAACCTCACTGCATAACCTCCCCATCTCTCTGAACTGAAGAGTTCCCACTTTGCCCACAAAGGGACTTTCTACTGTGGTCTAACAAACAAACAAACAAACAAATAAACAAACAGACAAACACAAACAAACGGTAAAAAGACAATTAAAAAAAAACTGTGCCATGACCGCAAATACAAGGTTCTGCTCTGGTGACGTGGGATCCTAAGTGTCCTTAACGTAGGAGTCAGCCGAGACCTTTGGGTATAAGTCATCGCTAGCAGCTAAAATTTGGCTGAAACCCTCACCTGGGTCCCACGCCAGTGTGCATCAGGCTATTGCAAGTTTGGTGCCCATCTCTTGTGACCTTCGCTGGACGCCCCTTTGTCTCTCGGCCTGCACCTGCTTGCTGTCCCTGTCAGTGCCACTTATGGGCCATGCCGCCTGGAAGTTCGGTCTCTCCAAAACGCTGCAGAGACTGAGCTCCAGCTTCCTGACTACGCTGTGTGCAGCTTTTCTGCCTCTCTTTTCTGAGTTCTTCTCATTTCTCCTTACCCTGGTCTTGCAGACCCTTCTTTCTAGAGGCCTCATTCTCTGCCATGAGAAGAAAAAAATATTTAAAACATATTCTGGCAGCAAAAAGCCATTTTCAGCTTAAGCTCCAGTCCCACCCGAGATGCATTGCCTATTTATAGGAAGATGTGGCCGCAGACAGGGTTCCTAGGAAGCAGAGGCTGAGCCGGAGTTCAGAGCGCGGGATATTTATGGAAGAATAGTGACTCTGGGGTCAATGCCCTTGGAGGGGAGAGCCAGGGAGGGACGCTGGCCAGAGCTGCAACGCGGCTCGTGCAAGAGCTGGAATGCCCCCCAGACCAGTCCCGAGTCACACCGAGATGACCAGGCCTTTCTATTCCCACACTGATCAGTCACTGGATGTAGGTCATTCTGGGACGGTGCCCGACCCCGGAGAGGTGGCTCTCTGTAGCACGAGCCGTCCCTGATGAGAGGAAGGTGCACAATGACAACGCTCTCAGAACAGGGGTCCCTTTGAGCTGCCACGTGCTGCGTCCGGGGTCCAGCAGGAACCAGCGGGTGTCAGCACCTGGGCAGGGGCGATGGACCCCGAGCAGCCGTGGTGGGTTCGGCAGCTGGTGCCCAGCGGAGCGGGGATGTGCGTGGCCCTCCGGTGGCCCCTGTGGGCTCCCAGTTGTGACTGTGCATGTCCAGCAAACCTGGTCAGAGAGGGGAATGGCTCTCAGGGCCAGGCCGCTCAGGGGTTAGGGTCTGGCTCACATTCCCAGGGGAGCTCCTCGGACGGGCAATTTCACGTGACTTCTCGCTTAGGCTTCCAGACTCAGTTCTTTAATCAAACCCTAACCTGAGTGCTGTGCTGAGGAGACTTTGCAGATGTGGTTAACTCTACCGTCAGCGGACGTTAAGGAGAGAAGCTGCTGTCACGACTGGCCGCTGAAGGGCTCAAGGCCGAAAGCCGAGGTTTCTCTGAGGAAGAACAAATGCTCCTGCTGAAGTTTTCAATCTGCCAGCCCGTCCCACCGATTCCCGACTTACCCAGCCAGCCCCATAGCTGTGCAAGTCCATTAAAATTGTGTCAGCCACTTCCTTCCAACAAGTCTCTCCCTCCCGCTCTAGATGGAGATAGATAGATCGAGAGACAGATAGATAGATGATGGAGAAAGAGATAGAGACAGACAAAGAGAGAGAGAGCGAGAGGTGGAGAGAGAGACAGATATAACTCCGTCTCTAGATCTAGATCCTGTTGGTCCTGATCTCTGGAGAACCCCGACTGGAGCAGCCATTAAGGCTAGTAGAGGCGGTCCCTGAGGCTTGGGGGGCTTAGACTGGTGGTGGAGGAGGGAATGATGGCTGTCAGTTGTAGCCCAAAACCAGTCGCAGGAACGGGCTGTAGTCCCCTCACACCAGGCCCTTCCTGGACCTCTCGTAGTCAGTGGTTGAGTGTCACGTGTGTACTAGAGCCTGGCCATTTCTGTCCCACACAGGACTCTGCTAAGGGGCCGTCTTTCCTCCAGCGCCCCTGTGAGTTGGTGAGCCTGTTAGACCTGTTCCACCCCTGAGGCTCTCCTCGCCCAGGCTTGGTTCCTCTCTCGGTTCCTCTCTCTCGCTTTCACAGGGGCCAATCAGCATCGGTCTGAGAACTTTCCCTGCCCAATCCTTCTCCTGTCTCTTTTTTCTTTTACCCTCCCCCTCCCCATAAATCACACGCATCACCATCTGCCTCCTGGATGACACAGCAGACGCATATCTTTCTATCCTTATAATACACTTCCCTTTTCTGTGTAAGTTTGCTCAAGTCGCTGTCTATTACTTTCAAGGCAAAGAGGTTTAACTTGGATGGATAGTATATTCCTTTGTCTCCATGATTTCTGGGATCCACTACCATTCATTTGCCCGTTGCTCGTCTTAAATCTGACATGAGCTATATCCAGTCTTACAATCGGTACCTGATTGTCTTATACGTGTGGTTAATCATTTATACCTGCTTCTCTTACTTCTCTGACAAGGCTCTAAGCTCTGAAATAAATCTAAATATAGCTGCTACTTTTTCTTGTTTCTCTTAAGGCCTACGGCAGTGTGCGTGTGTCTGTGTGTGTATGTGTGCGCACACACACACACATCCAAACTGGGTAAGTAAAATTAAATGGTGAAAGTAAGGTCATATTCAGGAAAGTGTCAAAAAACTCTGCATCCTGGATTTATTTGGAAAAATTGGGGAATTTCTTCCTTTTGGGGGGAGAATGCCAAAGATTTGGTGCATATATAAATCTTTTAGACGATTGACACCAGCCACCTAACTGTGATGTACTTTTTTTTTGTACTTCGTGAGTTTATTGTATTTTAATTTTTAAAAGTTTTTTAAACATTTTATTTTATTATTAGTTTCAAGTATATAGTACACTGGTTAGACACATATAATTTATGAAACAATCCCCCCTATTATCTTGTGAAGAGTTCATGCAAACGCATCATATTATCAGAGCAACGTGTTCTGGTTTTAGCTTTTAGAAGCAGATGGCTTACATTTTAAGTCACGCAGACCCAAGTTTAGTTTGGAGAGTGGTCATATACGTTGCCTTCCAGGTTTCAGCTCTATAAATAGAAGTTAGATCAATACGGACATTTCCAGAACAACACCAATTGGCCACATGGGGCCTCTACTGAGGAATCATTCCAGATCAACAGATACATCGATCATCTCCTGTGTACGAGGCACTTTCCTGGGTGTTGGATGTGGCGATGTTATCCCACAGGCAGACACCCATACCTTCAAGGGATGGCCGCTTAATAAGCCAGTTTTAAAATTAGGCGTATAGTCTCCTTTGGCTAATAAAGGTGTTCAGTATTAGAGTTAATGATAGATTCTGTTACTTACAAAGTAAATTAACTTGCCCAAGCTTCTTTCTTCATCTTTAAACCGTGAATATAAATACCTGTTTTCTAAGATGCTGCGAATACAAAATGAGGCAATGCTATGTAAGATGCACGATTAAATATGAACTATCTGGAAGATACAGAATATACTCTTCCCTAAATTCTTGTTTTAACTTCTACCCCTTATCATTCAATTCGCCAAATATACAATTGTAGTTTAAATGTTTCTCTTTGGATGTTAGAAAGTATTTTATCTACTAGGAAATTTCCTTTTTTTGTGACAATTCCAGTGGGTTTGGGAGTGGGGGGAATGCTGTAGAACTCAGAAAGATTGTGAATGCTCTGTTAGGGAACTGGGGGGTTATCTGGTGGCCAGCGGGCCACTGGGCACAGAGCAGCGGTTCTGGGCTGACGGCATCAACGCACGCGTCTCTAACACAGAGGTTGGAGTCAAAGCTTGTTCCACTGGTCACCAGTTCTGCTTTCTGACCGCCAGTTCTGCTGACCGTTGCGAGCCCTGTCTACCACTAGAGACTTTTGCTGCGAATTCACAGACGCGGATCCATGAGGAGCTAAGTTCCTTCCTCAGACTTCTGTGCCGCGCTATGCTGTGCTTGCCCGATGCACAAGCTCCGAGACACCTGCCCCACACTCGCACTGTCTCACCCATGCCAGGACCGGCTAGTATAGACCAGATGTCTGAAGTCTAATTCTTATAAACTCGGATCCCATCATCCCCATAGAGTTTCTGGTTCCCCGATTGAAACTTGTATGCATATTACATTTGATTGATAATATAACATATATTTATATGGAGTTTTATTTCTCATAAGAGATGATCATTTCCACAGCTCCGTGAACTGAATATGCTTCTCTCTCTTTCAAAGACAGGAAGTTTAAGGCTCAGGGAGGTGAGGCGAGCAGGTGCCTTGCAGTGGTGACAGGTAAGCACCTGATTTTAGAACTGCTGACTACTGATTTTCTCCTGTGCTACAGGTTGCCATACAAGCCACAGGGGTGGGAATCGTCACAGTAGCTATAAGCTGAGGCTGTACCTTCTTGTGCACTTTTCACGAGGCTTCTCTTGTTCTCGTAGACCCTGGGGTTTCAGCTGAGGTCATTATACAAGGAAAGAGTAGATCCTGCAAGACGGCCCTCCGAGTCAGATCGAGAGAACCACGGCTCAGCACTTCTTGTAAGCTGCCGGGCATGTGTGCGCTGTGGTCACCCACAGCAATGTTCTCACAGCCTCGTTCACCGAGGGACAGTCAGAGTGAAGCGGGGTGTGGGGGTGGCTGTGGCAGATGTTGAAAGCTAGTCTCTTAGTCAGAATTAGGCTGAGTAAGTGGCAAGTGCAGACACACACACACACACACACACACACACACACACACACACCCCAGAGTTTGATCAGGGAGACCGAACCTCTACGTGGATTATGGAATCAGGGTTTTATAAGAATTAGACCTTAGACAACTGGTCATCTAGACAGCCTGCCATAGATGGGAACTTGCGGGGGTCAGTGGGTTGAGACTACACAGGAAGCTGGTATAGAAATCTATGGAAGATTATTGGTGAATTGTGGGTCAGTCTCTGAATCTGCAGCAAAGTAACGCGCACACACACACTTACCCCTACTCAGAGGGAACATGAAAAGCTCATGATCTTATTATTGGTTTGCCTCTTCTGTTTTGAGTATTTGACATTAGATTTGCTGGTCTTAAGAGCTAATTTTCCCAGAAACGCGAATAAGGAAGTGATCACAGCAAGCCTGTCCCTCGCGTTAACGGCAGTCTAATCTTTCCAAAGCACTTTTGCGTTGGGTCCTAACGTCCCTGGGAGGGAAGTGGGGCTGCAGGGCCGGCCTGAGTGTCATGCCTCGTCACAGAGGGAGAACCGGCTGGTAAAGTGACCAGGCAGATTCAGGACTGGAAGAAGAGTTCTAGTACAGGCCCGTCGGGTCTACCACCTGGCTTGTCCTTAAAAACGCGACGCAGCGAAAACCGGAGTGTGGATGTGTGCATGCACACGTGACATAAAGACATCGTAGACACCTTATTTGAATTTTAAATAAATACGACTAGTCGTTCCCCCGGATAAGGTAGACTTTAGAAATTGATTTCAATAAATGGACAAATATATCTAAAGTAAGATTTTTTTTTTTTTTAACTTGGTGTCCATCCTTGCATTGGTTTCTGGAAGTTTTTGAATCCTTTAAATGACACAGAGAACGCTGCCGCGTAAGAGCTGCTTTCCATTTTGCTGCCGGATGTGCTTCTCCGTCAGTTCTGGGCACTGACCCCTGCGGTATCCGAGGCGGGAGAGAGCAGGGGTGGGCTCACTCCCGCGCTTCTCCCTGAGGCAGCACAGGGACTGGAGTCTGGACAGGCCTCAGGCCCTGGAGTGTCCAAACACGCTGTGATGTTGTGTTCAGCCCCCAGCCCACCCTTTGGAATGGGAAGAATGTCATGGGCGACAAGCCTATCTTCCTGACAGGAGCTCCAGCTGCCAGATCCCTTCCTGCTTAGCAGAGGAAAAAAAGGCAATTTCTGTGTTCCAGCTGTGAATGCTGGTGACCTAGAAGGCACACAATGCAACCCACCTGCCAAGGGCGCAGAGCACAGACTGCGCCTCTCCAAGAAGGATGTCTGGCCAAGGAGGCTGAAATCCTAGGAAAAGCTGTGAGGGACTATTATACGGGTTTTATGTAGACTATTTCAGTGAAATTGGATGTCATTTGCTTGCCCTGAGTCCATTTCCCTGAGAATTTTCTTTTTTCATATGATGCGTCATTTAATCTTTGCACTAACCTGGTTCAGTGGGCAGTTTTTTGTCCATTTATAGGTGACAAAACTGAGACTCAGAGAGAGCAGTTGGTTTCCCTTGGACCTGGCAGCGAGATGAGGGATGTGACCCCAGCTTGCGGTCCCTCACAGTGAAGGCTCTGTCACTGACAGGCTAGTGACAGTATTCAATTTTGACTTCCTGTTCTCACAATCCATTATAAGGAAACCGTCCTAATTTAAGAGCAGACACTATTATCAAAGACGTGTGTGGCTGTACGATTTTAAGGAAAAGCAGGAAATGATTTAAATGTTATTTATTAAGTAAACTTATTCCGTGCTCTGCTCATATATTTACAGTTTAGCGCAACACAGAAAAAAATTTTTTATAAGTAACCTAAATAATTGGTACAGAAATTTCTATATTAAGCTCACTTATGTCAAGAAAAAAATATTACATTCTTCAAAAATGGGGAAGGTAACAACGTATTTATATATTTATGTCAGTTTTCTTTATCTTCCAAACCTTTGAAAATGATCATGAATTGATTTTACAATGGAAAAAAATGAAATGAATCAGGAGAAAGTAGCACCAATGTGGAAAATCTAGTATGTGTCCGTGTCATGGGCTCAGTGTTCACGTCTCCCTAAAATTTATATCTCAAAAACTTAACTTCCAACATAATGGTGTTTGGAGGTAGGGCCTTTGGGAGACAGTAAGGGTTAGATGAGATCATGAAGGGGCCCCACGATGAGATTAGTGCCTTCCTTGGAAGAGGAAGACAGAGAGATCTCTATCTCCATGCGTACGCACAGGGGAACGAGCACACAGCTAGAGTATACCAGGAAGTGGCATCTGAACTGAACCTTTCGGCACCTTGATCTTGAACTTCCCAGCTTCCAAACTGTGAAAAATAAATCTATGCTGTTTGAGCCACCAAGGCGATGGTATTTTCTAATTGTATCCTGAGCACATTAAGACAGGTATTGATATAAGTAATTTATGTGTGTCCATGGACAAAGACTCTCTCCTTGACCGAACTTTAATCAGGCGTCTCTGAGACTTCTCACTTTGGCTTTGACCTTGACCCCTGTCCTTGCTGGGCCTGCATAGCCCAGTTTCAAATAGAGTTCTGCTAAGCCAGTTTAGTGAGATCCTTCTCCACTCTTAATATGTGATCAGCCATGGTATAGGATCAAATTCCTTAGACCCCACACTTGGCATTTGATCTTCCTGGCCTGCCTTCAGCAAGCATTCTGTTGAGTTTGCTTAGCAAGAATCTGCATAGCTTTGATGTCTCCTCTTAGTAATTTCCATTCACTGACCCCCTCACTCTGCTAGTTAGCCCTTAATCCCCACCTGCCTTTGCTGTATTCAGAATTGATCTCTCTCCTCTATTGCAATTGTCCTAAATGAAATCTTCCTTCTCATTTTAATAAGTGTCAGAAGATTAAAAACCAAAACAAAACAATTCATTTATGTCTCTAGCATTATGAGGTAGATATTATTGTCCCATTTCATAAAGGAAGAAACTGAGGAATGGAAGTGTCACATGATTTTCCAGCACTGACTCAGCAAGTGATCGCGCCAGAATCTGAATCTAGGTAGTCTGGACAGTGCAAGAATTTATGTCCTACTGCTTTGTTTTAGCTGGGTCTTTTTCTACTGCACTCTTTATTTCTCTATTGATTCTTTTTTTCAGCTCATTTCTACCCTGCTGGTATCCAGGCTTGTTCTTCGCATGCACCTGCATCTCTTTCATGGATCCCGGGCTCACCCTTGACCTCTACATACCTAGTGTTATGCGTGATTCCTGCAACGTTGGAGATGCCCGACAAACGTTTGCTCAGTTTAATAAAAATGAATCCTGTATCAAAAAAAATGCATCTTATCACAGCACTTGGGATAGATCAGGTGACGAAAACATATATCTGTTGAATTATGAAATCTGACTTTTTTTTTAAGCAGGTTTCAGTTTATAGAAAAATGGAGCAAAGATCACAGACAGTTCCCTCCCCATCCTCAGTTCTTCTAGTCTTATACTTCTTTTTTATACAAAATAAAAATGAGATGAGGGTGACAAGGGGTCACAGAAATCTCCCAATTTGCCCCTGACTCACTAATGTGTATTAGGAAATGCTCTAGAACTTTCCTGAGGTCAAGACTGCTCTGGAAGAGTTTGCTCCTTCCTTCGGCTGACTAAAGAGATGTTTAAGGAGTGTTTGTTGAATGAATGAGCGAAGTGTCAAGGAAAACAGGAAGGAGGAGTTACAGTTTCGCATCAGGATATTGACAATTTATATTGTCACTGAGCTGACTTTTGAAAAATATCAGTATTCCAAACTCAGAAAAACAATAATGATTCAACGAGAAGTGCTATTTTCTTACTGGTTTAATTCACTTATTCTCATCGAACTTTATTTCTTTTGTAGAAAGGAAAGTACTTTTTTAGGGAGCGCCTTGAGAAGAGTTCCCTAACAGAGACCTACTTCCTTGTGATCCCGTCACCACGTTTCAAAGGTGTCAGACCTCATAGAAACGCACGGGCCAGCATGAGCGTGGGGAAGTTGGTCTGTTTACCCTGAGGCCTTTTTAGTCTCCTAGGAGATCACTGCTAAGAACCTTGGACTCGGAGGCAGGATCCCTGGAACTCTCGAGGACATTTTCATTACATCTCATGACAAGTGAATCTTTGGGGATGAGCCCTAAAGGTGAGCCAGGTTGCAAATCTCTGTTCTTCTGCCCACCCTCCTGGTGGGGGTGCTGATCTCTCCAGGCCCACGGCTGCAGGTCTCACATGCTCAAACATTTGCTAGTTTGCAGAAGGAATGGCTTGGGTGCCACTGCAATATCTACTGTTTCGTATTCAGGCAGGAGGAAAAGTGTGTATCCGGGAGCAGAGACGGGAGCGTGGGACTGACCAGCGGTCGACGGGATGCCGCTGCATGTAATTCCCTTTCCGTTCTGGAGCTGCCCTCCTTGTCCGCAAAGTGGGCACTGCGGCACCTGCCCCGTAGTTTTCTTGTGAGCGCTAAATAGGGAAGAACAGTTTCCCTGGGAGCCATTACTTGTCTGTCATCTCATCCCTGTTATTTTTGACCTTGGGCGAATTCCATCTCCTCACCACACTTCACTCTCCTCCTATGTAAACGTGGTTAATAGGAGCCCCTCCCCGAGGGGTAAACACTTCACGTCAAGCACTTGGCATTGCACTTGACACTTATTAAGTGTTCAATAAGTGAAATCGTTATCATCATTAGCAAGATGCCTAACACTAGAGGTGTCCACAAAGGTCAACTCCCTTTCCCTCCCATTTCTTTTTCCCGCAGGACAATAATGAGGTTTCTGTTTCACAGAATGAGACTCCAAGTTTCAAAAGAATTGAGAAAATCCATATAACACACTTAGCCTTTGACTCAGCACATAATAGATCCTACGGCAAACCAACCAACCAACCGCAGCCTCTTCTGTACTAGTTCCCAGTGCTTCTAATCCCAAATTCAATGCTCTTCCCTTTACCGTACGACCTGGATTTTCAGAAATGATTCCAACTTGGAATATGTCTGAAGTGTTCAGATGTTCCCTCCTAAAATCTGGCTGCCATGTCTGCAACATCCGATATCCACGTAGGCTGAGTCATCTCAGCTCTGAAAGCCGGTGCTCTTCGGGGGAAGGAAGGAAATGAATTAGCTTTTATTTGAAGACGGGTTTTTGTCCCTGTCTAAATCATCCAAGGGAAAAACACACACGTGCATACGCATGTGAACAACACACACGCACACACGCTCACCTGCACACGGGCATGCACATGGACACACGCGGTCGAAGGACAACAGTGGACGTCTTGGGAAATAGACACAAAAGACACGATGAAAAGGTCGGAAAGCGGTTGGAGGGGCACAGGAGCTTGAAGGAGGTTTCTTTGGAATCATTTCACTTCTCATCTAATAATAGTAAGGCCGGCTTCTAGGCAGTGTTTGCCTCCTGGGATGGCGAAGCTCTCTCTGTGTAGTTATTCTTAGAGATGCTGGTCCTACTGGCCGAGACAAGCTTGCTGCTCTGCAGGCGCTGGACTGAATATCAGGAAATTTGCCGCAGCTCAGAAAGGGGCTCAGATTTGAAGGTTGGGCGGGAAGAGTCCACATAGATCAAACCGCATGTGATGAGTGAGCCTGGAGAAGTGTATCATGGGATTGGTGTCAGGAGATTCGGGCTCTGCCTCTAACCAGCTCTGTGGGTTGAGGCAAATCACTCCCAACCTCCATCTGAGAAGCAAGTTTCGAACACCTCGTCTGTGGTAATTCCTGAAAAGTGCTTGACACATTTCCCGGCATGCAGCAAAAATTCAGTAAATGTCGCCCCTCGTGATTGTGTACGTGACATCGCGCGAGGTTCCAGGGGAGCTGACAGGCTTCAAGCAAAGAGAATCATCAAACATATAAACCAGACAAATGCAACCAGAGAGGTACATAGCGGACTTGGAGGAAGCGCACATGGGGAAGGGTTTGATCTTTCTTTGGAGAAGTAAGAGAGAGAGAAAGGAACATCTCCCAAGGGTGGTACTACCTAAGCTGAACTACAAAAAAAATCAATAGGAGCTCAGCAGTGCAGGCTCGGGCATTCCAGACAGAAGAAGATCTGTTTAGAGCCCCGAGGTTTGAAAGCACCTGGCTGGGCCTTTGGGGAGCTGCGGAAGGAGGTGGAGTGGGAAATAATGCCGGCAAGGTAGGCGGGGCCAAGCTATGAGCTCCAGCCTTCCGCCCCTCAATATCCGTGTGCCTCTAACACTCCCCTCTTGCCTTTTCTATTGGCTCCATTAATAACTGGCCCGGCTGCACCTTGACCTTGGGTAGCTGATGCTTACAGTCTGATCGCTGGGCCTCAGCAGCTTGGCCCCCTGGAGCTGGTGCCAGCTTCATCCTCATCTTTGAAATTGAGAATTTATGAGTTTCTGTCCTTCTCACTGCAGGAGATTGTTTGCATACAAATGCGGAAGCAGCCCTTCGGAGCAGGAAATAATCCGTCAGCCTCCTGTCACCTGGCCTGATGGCCTGCTCCCTGCCCACTTGAGCAACTTAATTTGTAAGGACCCTCCTCCCCTTCTCCGTCTGTCCACAGACAGCGTTCCTCAGATAGGTCGCATGCTCGCTTCCTCTCAAGCTTCATTTTCTTTCTTCTGAACACCTAAGAATGTCCTTTTCCCCCGAGTTAGTTAATTTCTATTCGACTTTCTTTTTACAATTTTATTTTTAATTTTTTAAAAAAATGTCAACATAACAGGCATATGAAACATGTATATAATAAAGATGAACCGTTTAAAAAATAACCAAATGAACTTCTGTATACTTAGAATGCAAGCTAATACATGGAATGTTCCCTGTGTCTTAGAAGGCGTGGGGTGTAAGCTATGAATGTATAATCACCGGTTATAGTCAAGCTCTGTGCTCGTGGTCCTCGTCAGCGGGGAAAGCAAGGCAGCGAAATGACATGTATAAAGTTTGAAAAAGAGGAAAGAAAACTCTTATTCACATATGATATGATTCTCTACGTAGAAAATCTTAAGAAAACAAAAGATAAAATATTAAAATTATGAAACAAGTTAGTAAGTTTTCTGAACACAGGACCAATATGCCAAAGTAAGTTAAACTCCATACGCAGAGTTTGAAGATGTAACTTTAAAACCTAAAATTTATAAGTCAAGCATATATACAATAATATAAGACACCCAAGGAAAAAGTCCAATAAACTTTATGCAAGCCCTTTATGGCGAAAATTAAAAAAATCTTTTGAAAAGTGTTAAAGACCTAACAGAATGGATAGAGACACTCAAGATTATGAGGGAGTCGAATGGCTCCACAAATTGAGCTATAGATGGAATGCGACTCCGATGAAAATGTCAATAGATATTTCACAGAACTCGACAGCTAAAACCTAAAATATAATTGGAAATGCTAAGGTCAATAATGGGAAGAAGAAGAAAAATGGGTTCTGTGGCCTTTCTTCTGCAGATATCGCGAACCATTGCGCAGTTAGAGTAACTAAGTCACAGATACCAACGGTCTGAGCAGAGTGCCCACCAGAGCCTGGGCAGATACGAAAACCTGATCTATGGCAAAGCCGGTGCTGCACATCAGAGGGGAGCAGAGGATCGATTTTTGAAAAACTGGTGCTAGGACTCTGGGCTATCAATGGGAGCGGGGAACTAAACCCCTAAATCACCCTCTATACAAACATCAATCTAGGGAAACGAAAGACTTCAATAGGGAAGGCAAAACTACAAAATGTCAGACGACACTGTGGGAACAAATCCTTAAGATCCCGGGGCCGGGAAGGGATTCTTAACCAAGACGGAACGTGCAAACAGAAAGGGAATGGCGCGAGTGACTCACAGCGCTAGAGCTTTGCAACTTGGGGATCGCGTGGGCTCCATCACCCCCCAGGCAAGCGCGGGGCACCCAGGACACAGGCTGGGAAGAGGGCCTCTGCGAAGCACATAAACTGCATTCTGTGTGTGGTAGCTGTGAAAATTACTAAGCGTGTGTTATAAAGCAATTAACCAATACTTACAAATGATTAAATAGAGAAGTATTTTGACAGTTTGCAGAGACTTTAGAAGAGTGTGTTTTAGTTACATTAACTTTAGGAAGCACATTATATTCTTTTTAAGTCTACAAATATTTACAAAAATTTAATTAATAACCCAGAAGACTAATTGAGATTAGATTGTATCACAATTCTGATCTCTACAAGCTTGGTGCTGACCCACGCAAACTTGTCAATTACTTAATCGAAATTGATCTTCTTTGCATATTTATGTTCTGTATCCAGTACAGCTAGGCTTATCTGTCTTTGCTTGTAGTACATAGTACATGTACATTAGTTTTAATTTTGAAAAACTTCTTTCACAGACATTGACAGGTACATACAAATAAGAAAGATCTTAGAAGTAAGGATAAATTTGGTAGAAATTCATAAATAATAAATTCTAGCAGTTGCAAGGCTGTCTGTGTCTTTTGGGATTGATTCTAATGGCTTTCAAATGTTTCTGCAGTCGAGAAGTTTCCACTGAGATAACTTCACCTGACAATTTATTACAACTTTCAGTGTCTTCGGCGAAGGCTTTCAGAGATGTTCTCCTGCGAGCATCAGAGGACTCGCTGGAAGACGGAAGACACAGATCACTTCATTTATCGCTTAGGAGCATCAGGTGTCGTTGAAAATGAGGGAGCCGTTGTTCTTTACATTTCTTCTGCTGATGTGGGACCGGTATCTTTGGTCATTTCTCCTGGCATTCTTCTTTCATGGATTATTTCAAATCTACTGCTTAAACACAGGAATATGTATTAAACCACAGGTAGTAGAGGTACAGACTGCATCCTACAAAAATGTCCAAACATTAAAAAGTTATTCTCTAAATGAATGCATGTGGTCGAATGTGTGTGTGTGTGTGTGTGTGTGTGTGTGTGTGTGTGTGTGTGTGTGTGTGTTTGGGGGGGCAGGGTCCACTGTTCAAGTGGGAGTTCTCCAAAATAACTTCATATAAATTTATTTTAAATTCATCAAAGAAGAGCTAATAAAAATATCCTACTATGAAACTTACATACACGTTATTAAAAACCAGCAGAAAATAGAGAAATTATTTAGAACTTTGACCAATGAAAGCTTTTGAAAGGAGATTTTATCACTAACCTCGTGGAGATGCCGGCATTTGGTGACGATGGTGTTTCAGTTGGTTTGATTATTGTTAGTATAAATTCTCTGTTTATAGCGGATGGCTTTATTTCCTCCTCCGGGCTGGACCACTCCCATCGGTTCACCAGCTTACATAACATTAAACAAAATAACCTTAAAATATACAGACATTTATGTACCAAATTTCTCACTATTTAACTCAACGTGGGTCACGGATCTTCCAATTAAAGTCCTGTTTTGGAATTCTCTGTTCGAACTCAAATCAGAATGTCATGAATGTCATCTCTGCCACCTCAACATTCCACAAAGATGAAAAGTCCAAAATTGTGTATAACATCCACGATGAATCATTTTAACTCAGACATAAAAAGAATCTAAAGACTATGGAAAAAAAAAAGAATAAAGCGGGTTTTTTGTTTTGTTTTGTTGTTGTTTTAAAGAAGCACCCACAAAGATGTCGTGCCTCCTCCGCGGGCTTCAGGCTTTGATGTCTTCGGCACAGCCATGGGGACCTGCGCCTTTGAGCTCGCTCCCCGCTCAGAATTTCCACTTTCACTGATGCGTTTGACCTCTGCAGACTCCTTACTTTCTTGCCGACTGAGACAGTGATTAAAACTATTTTCAAAATATTTTCTGTCTTGTTTAGCTTTTAAGCTGTTTTCATTTGAAGAATCATTCAGAGTATCTAATCAGCCATCCCTCTGGATCCTGACGGCTTCTAAAGAATGTTTTTTCCTTCGCTTCCTCCAGCGTGACTCCCCGATGCCCCTAACTGGGTCTTATCGCTTTGGTTTACACCTTGCATAACAGGGGGGTGGGGGGAGGATATTTGTCTCTCCCCCTCGACAAACTGTCAGCTTCCAGAAGTTTCTCTGCATTGTCTCCTGTAATATCCCCGAAGCTTCGGCCAGGTACACCGCAGGTGCCACTTCCGATTTTCCCCTACCCCACTCCCTTTTCTCAATTCTTTCCTTCTTCCTTTATTTCTTCCTTGAATACTTAATGCGGGCCAAACTATGTGCCTGAGCTATTTAAAAAGGACTTCGAATACAGTTTCCTTAGTAACAAGGATGGGAGCGAAGGCCACACTTAAGCCAGACTTGAGAAATTTAGGAAAGCGGCCCCTTCCCCCAACAAAGAACTTAGAACTTGCCTCCTGCGGTTACCCGCACATTACCGCTTCTTTCTCTGCCTTTCTTTCTTCCCTCTCTCGCTGTCTTCCTCTCAATTTTCTACTCCCCTGAAGGTCTCCCAAAGAAAGTAGCCGGAGCCGATCCCTCGCTCCAGGCTCAAAGGAAGGCAAACAGGGGTCGAGGTGGCCATCACGCCAGCCTTCCCGTCTCCCTGCGCGCTGTGATTTTTGATTTCGGATCCTACTGTTACACGCTTCATTTTCACTAAGTTTTACAAATTAAATTTCTGAGAGAGAATCTTATTTTCCCCGATGGTCTTTTCTAGACCAGACTCTTTGTTCAATCGCTGGGAGCCTATAGTTGGACCGTTTTAGGGTTCGGTGCATGTGTCCACCCTAGTTCAATCTGCTGTGGTTGGCTGCTTGGGGACAGAGGGCTGCCAGCAGGAGACTCTACTGGCAGAGCGAAGCTTCGGGGGTTGCAGACGCTCTGAAAGTATCTGAATTAAATTCTTCCGAGCCAACCGCACAGGCAGGACTACTATTCCCACTACCAGATTAAAAAACTGAGGCTTGAAGGTTAAGTGACCCACTCACTATTCCACGCGCATTAATGGTGACGTCTGGGCTTCTGTCCAGAACTTTCTAACCGCAGAGTTTTTTTCGTCACATCATAATGCATCTTTGGCACGAACAGACTAGAGTCAGTAGATCAGAGGTAGAACCAATATGCCCCTTCTGATTTAATTCTAACATGTGAAAAAGTAAATTAATTCCTGAGATGAGCTCATGCCTGTTTTTCGCCTTTCTCATTTTAAGGGCAAATCCGTAAGAGAAAAGACAAAAGATAATCAGTGATAAATTACTTCTTTGTAGCGGGACCAGAAAGGTTGGGGGCTGAGTGGTGGGGTAGGGGATAGTTTGCCGCAGGGAACTGGTGGCATAGGTGGGATCGTAACGGGGGACATTGTAGTCAGAGGAGCCTGCAGACCCGAGGCCTCAACCAGAGAGGCCATGTCATCGCATCAGTATGAGAGCTTACAGGTGACAACGATGTCTGTGAAGTTCCCTGTTGACCGAATATCTATTTTGGTATGTGAAGCCATGGACCTTCCAAAATACACACAGTACTCGGCAGGGCATTTATTGTTTCAAGGGGAAGAACATACGTGTCTCAGTGTAACAGAAGATGCCGGTGGGGCGGATGGAACTTCGGATTCCTCTAGGATCAGGATCAAATAACAACACCGAGACTCAGTCCTTCCATCCCTTGGCTCTGCCTTTGATCGGCTTTGCCTTTGACCGGGTGGATTTCGATCTCTGCCGGATGCAAGCAGACATTTCAGACTCTACCCATTGCAGGTTTTATGTCCTCAAGGTCAGAACACGGACCTGTTTCCTGGGGGCCTTCACTGAATCCCCTCGCCTCTGACTGGATGACTTGCCCTCCCCTGAACCAATCACTGGGCTAAAAAAAAAAAAAAAATAGGGCTGCCTGATTGGCTGGGCCTGATTCCCTGGCGTGGGCATAAAGTTAGCTTTGCCTAAAACACTTTCATGGAGGGTGACAGTGAGGGGATGGGACCCAGTGAAATCAAGGTCTCCTTATCGCGAGAAGAGACAGTAATCCCCGGGGTGACCAAATGCGAGCACACGCAGACATCCCCTACGCACCCTGCATCACCCTCACGAAGGAAGGTGTTGTCCCATCGCTCTGGGACACAAACACATTCACAAGTTTGTTGGACTTTAGCCTCAGACATTAAAAATAATTAAAGGGTCGGCAGATCCCACAGATGGAACACAAAAAGCAAAGGATTCAACCAAATAGGGCGAATCTGGATTGTTCTCCTAACGCAAGAGTGGCAACCCCCCGGTCCTTCTCCAGTCCCAGCTTATTTGATACCTCCTCTTCGAAATGTCCCCTCTTCTCTAGTCAAGGTCCCTTCCTCTCATAATAGCACAGGTCACTTACTGTGCAAAGAGACTTCTTAGTGAGCAGCCTCTTGCACGCCCGCTGCTCACTTTCAGGGTGAAGCTGGATTCTCTTCTCCACCAGAGAGACCAAGCTCTGGGAATCGGGGCGCACTCCGGGGGTGGAAACCAACATGCTAAAGTATTAATTTGTTCAGAGAAAGCTATGCCGATATTTTCAGCAGCCAGATCGGAGAGTCTCCTTGGGACATTGGACTTAGAGCGGTGGCAGCTTGCTTGGAAGACAGTAAAGGAAAATGTCGTTAATTAAGGACATCCTCTTTCCACCAGCGGAAGTGTGGCATTTGGAGTCAGACAGACGGGAATTTAATTTTTATCTCCGTCTCCACCTCTGTGACCTTGAAAAAGTTACTCAACTTTGCTAAGCCTCAGGATGCTCTTTCTCTACAAAATAAGAGTAACCGTACTTTGGGACGTGGGCTGCGTGAGGAAGAGCGGATAGGCTACAGTGGGGAGATGCAGCGCCCGTGGTATTTGGCATTTAGAATATGGAATCTCAGGGAGTGTGGCACACAGGACCCTTTGCTCCACGGCAGCAGTGGTGATCGAGAGTCTTGCTCATGACACCGAGTCACTTGAGGTAGTCAGGACGTCTTCTGTGCTGGAATCACAGAAGTTCAGCTCTCTCTTTTGAATACTCTTTCTCTTTCCAAGGCAAAACTTGGAAAGATGGCCATGTAATGACACCAAGGTGTCTTGAAGTTGGCAAGACCCCCAACCCAGGCTGAGCATTAACTCCAGGTCGATTATTTCTGGGGCGTTCTCAGCAAATGGCTAACCCCGTGCAACAGTGTAATTTCTAGAATTTTCCACTCGATGATACTTTTTGACTTTCTAACCTTGACATTAGTATTTGCTGCTACCGTAATGTCTTGATTCCCTAACGTGGATTATGAAGCCCTCCACAGTCCCATCCCCAGGCCTTTGTATGAGTGTCCCCTCTGCCTGGAGCAATCTGTGGTTTGCTGACCTTAACTCTTGTCCTTCGGGCCACAAGTTAACCGCCATTTGGACCACTCCACTGAGCCTCTAGCAGCCTGATATGCTCATTCTATCCATCACTCATCTCACTTTATATTACTTCTGGATCACAAATACCAAAATGAACAGTTACTTGTTCATGGCTTCTGCGTTGAAAGAAGATCATCTAAATTTCCACATGGAAGAACTGTGTGTAGCACGATGCTAAGAGGCGAGAGGGTGGCAGACAATGGGAGAACGTGAGTTAGACCAGGTGGCCCAGGTGGTAAGCGAGGATCTATCAATGCTTTTGCCAAGGGGCCTGGAGTCTCCATGGACCCAGCCACGTGCTCCAGCTGCAGTGTTGGTGAGGCCAGAAACCACTTAGCGATGTCTGTGAGGTTCGGTCTTTCCAACTCATATTCGCCCTCTAAGTATCCAACCCCTTGTCTTGCTTGAGTGAGTTCCCGTTCCTTGCCGCCAAGAGAGCCCCAGCCGAAACGTGCATTAAAACCACAACCCAACCTCACATAAACCAGCCCCAGGCCCAGTCACAGATCCCGGCCAGTGTTCTGTCTGCTGGGCGGCACAGTAGAAGCATTAAAAATGCAGACTCTGGAGTCAGACCACCCGAGTATAATTTTCAGATCTCCCGTTGATTTGCTGTGTGACCTTGGCGAGTTATTTATTCTCCCTTGGCCTCAGTTTCCTTATCTCTGAAATGGGAATAATGACACTTACCTCATTGTATTATTGTGACTACTTAATAAATTAAATCACGATATACTCAGAATACCAACCAGCACTTACTAAGCTCTTAGTAAGTGTTAGCTAGTTTTATCATTTGACTTAACTGCGATCTCGACATCCATCCCTCTTGCTGCCCACGTGTTCAGACACAGGCACCATGGGCCTGACACAGTAGGAAAGAGTAGCCATACTGTCACCGTGCAGAGTGGACAGCAGAGAGGGAACCTTGCAGCAGAGCCTGCCTTGCGGGAATGACCAGCACGCTCCCTGCCGCATTACCCCAAATTGAGCATGCAGTCATTTTGTTCCAGATCCTTCCTGAGAAAAGAGGCTGAGATTGTTACACTAATTTTTATCAATATCTCAGTGGCTAAGAGGAGAGATTGAAGACTGGTGGGCTGGGCTTCAAAGCTGATGTTCTTCCAAGATTTAATTCCTCAAAGGTAATCTAGGGATCAATGGGAAGTTAACGAGAAGTTAACGGTCCCACCTTGTCAAGGAAGCAGGTTCATACACCACTGTCAGGGACTCCTGTGACCTCCAGGTCTTCGAGGCTTCTTAGAACATTAACTAGGTCTAGAAAAGCTGAGATGTACTCGTTCTCTGCCTCAGGGCGCCGTGCTTACACCCAGCTGGAAGCTAAGCTGAGTCTCTGCTTTGGAGCGTACTGGAGATAGCTCTGGGAGTCTGCTCAGTAAGGACCCCAATGGCCCCTCCATAAGGCAGAGACACCGCTGGGGTTGACACCGCTAGCAAGTGGGAACTGGCTGGTATTGTGTCACCACGTCCAGGGACAGTATCCTATTAAGACACTAGAATTTTCTAGTCTTTGTCTATATCCCGTACTGCCCCTTAGTTCTACAACGTCCTTGAGACTGGAACTCTGCCTAGTCCCTTGGTCTCCTCTACTGAACTATGATGCTCCTCTGAGCTGAGACAACCACTGTTTGGCCCACTGGTTTCTGATTCCTGAAGGCTGAGCCAGAATTGAGTTGGGAAGGTATTTGATGCTCAAAAACAATATGGCACATGTGTTCACAGTTGACAGAATATGATAAAACTCCTCCTCACCCAAGGGCATTCGCATATGCTGCTCCCACTGCTAACTTGCTATTCTCTTCCGATGCTTTGTTGACTATTAAAATTATTAATCCTTTAGATCCCGGCAAACATATATCATCTGAGAGGAATGGTCCCAGGCCGGCCAATTAGCCTAGCCCCCTTGTTATACTTTGGTGTTGACCTCTGTAGCGTATCATGACGGTTATCGATTAGTCGATTATGTGATTTTATTTTTAATATGCGATCACGCTTTCCATCACCACCTCTTTCCCCTGTAAATTTCAATATGGCCAGAAACACATTCGTTTTGCTCATCATAGTATCTTAAGTGTCTAGCAGAGTGGCTGGAACGTAGATCTCAAAAATATTTGCCAAATGAATGAATGAATAAATGAGCAAATAAGAAGACTGAGCACAACAAATATGTCCACTGCAACCCCATGTCATAAAAGAAGATTGAAAAGCCAATATCTGGCTTTTACAGATTCCAAGGTTGGCTAAAAAACACCTGGAAGAGAAATGGCTGAGGAAATACATACGAGTTCTCCAATTATCTTCGTCGTCTATTTAGACAATCTGTTCCCTTGTTCTCCTTTGAGTAAACATGTTTCAGAAGAGAGGTGCATTTCCAAAGATATTTGCCAATTTTATAGATGGATTTTTTTTCTAGAGATGATGAGTGAAAGCTTATTTTTCAAAAAACGAATTCAAACAGAGGGCGTTTTAGCCCACTGAAGCACTTGTTTACTGTGGTACTTTTTTCTTAATTGCTTTGAGAAATAGAGGGCTTTATTGAACAACTGGGGTGATGTACCCATCAGTGTCCTATGCTGATTTGTATAAATGTATCTGCAGCTCTTAGAGACGTGGCTTGGGCTCCACGCTGTTTCCATTATTGTCTTTTTCTGTATAACATGAGCCACGCTACTCATTTCCACATGCGCGTGTTGCTCTGAAACGCCGTCCGAGCTAAGCACTAATCCCAGATATTAACTGCAATATTAACACAACGCGCTGATGGGCGGGTCATGCATCTATCTGTAAAGAGAAGTTCAAATGCCAAAAAGGTCTTCTTTAGGGGTCAGAAAGCACATTTTTATGCACACATTTTGCATCACGTAGAAACTACCAAACCCAAGCATACAGATCTCTCTCTCTCTCTCTTTCTCTCTCTCTCTCTATCTTATATTGTTGCTCATAGATTTTTTTTACTAACCTGTGCTGGTGTTTGCTAACAGGTGCCTTATCTAAAGTATTGTGTTATCTCCTCTTTTGAAAGACTTAATGGTAAAGCAGGAAAATCAGAGAAAACCATTCATTCATTTCTTTACTCACTCATTCATTTACTCGTCCATTTTTTTCAAATGTTTGTTCATGTAGTGGACAACACTGCATTTAAAATTTACAGCCTGTCAGGCACATCACGAACCTGAGGGATGCGGGGGTACCATGGCTCAAGGTGCCATCGAGGTAACCTTGCTGGAGCCCTTCCTCACACGACCAGCAGACGCTGTGGTCCCCATGGGCTTGGTGCCTTCCTTGATGCGTCTCTTCTCTTTTGACCAAATCCTTGTGTCAGGGAGCAGAGATAAGCTAGAGGGTCTCACCTCAGGTAGATGACAAGTCGACGTGGCACGTGTGAAGTCAGGGCTAAGTGCTGATGTGCACGTGAGCCCAGGGAAAAGGACTGTCCCCCGGGCTGACTGTCTGTGGACAAGTATGAGTGAGCATGGTCAGGGGGAGAAAGACAGTTCAAGAGAGGGGACCAGCAACGCCCGGATTTCTGTAAGTTCTTTGATAGAACAGTTCATGAGAATAATATTAAAAACAATAACAATAACAATGACGACATCAATAATAATAATAATAGAGAATGTTTCTAGCATTGGGACTAAGCGTGTTTTCCGCTAGTCAGACAAGGCATGGGCTGGAGAGAGGACCGATATGCTCCGCCGTTCGTTTGCTTTCTCCACGTTCTTCTCTGATCTTCAGCGTGACTGCCTCTGCTGGCCGCTTTGTCCAAGTCGGACCTCATTCACCGAGGGGGCCTGGAGCACACATTCTATGACTTTGTCTTTTTAGCCAGTGGAATCCCTGGCTGGATCCCCCGCCAGCCATCCGCCGAGTCTGGCCAGCTGTGCAGATTCAGCACCTCTGGTGGAGGGTGGTGGCGAGTCTTCTGTAAACAGGAAGCCCCCAGCTAGTTCTGCTGATGCTGCAGGATGGGAAAGGCAGATAGGCGGTCATCATTGTTCACATCGACAGCTGGAAATACAAAGGCGAGGAGGCCAGGTGTTCACTGGGACGGAGCATCTTGATGAGGAAGTCGAAATTAAATCAACTTAATGAGGAGAGGAGGTGGCTTGGGACGTATTGTAGATGGAGCTCCATGCATAGGCAGATAAAACCTCCAAAGGTTGACTTAAAAGATATTAAGGAACGCGATAAGGCCTCCAGGAAGCCTTCTGTGCTTGCTATCTACATATAACATCACTGTATCAGCACCGACTCACTTGTACGCCCAAATCTGAAACTCAGGAGCAGAAACTGCCTTTTCAGACAGTTTAACATCATAGGACCCAATTAACTGGGGACAGATAGAAAGAAGGAGATAAAATGGTGTATAATGAGATCATCAGGGGTATGCAAATAAAATCCCACAGTCTTCTAATATTGTGATAGAAAAGATGCTTATACAGATCATTATATTTATATGTGGTGCATCAGATTGCTGCCTCGGTCCAGTGTGTGAAATCACCCTCTGGGCTAAAAAACATTCCAGGGGCAGTAAGATCCCACCCCATTTCGGGTTACTCCATTCTGGAGCCATACTCCCTATCGCCTGAGACTTTTATTCAGCATGCTGTGGCAGAGAGAGGTGACACAAAGGCAGAGGAAACCAAATTTGAGTGAACCCAGAACTTAATGGATAATGCTTTGCACGTACTCTCTCTAATCGTCTTCCCATTCTTGTGAGAGAGAAAACATTTTCCTCATTTCACAGGTTTGAACCCAAGGCTGGGAGGGGCTGAATGGCTTCCTCGAACAAACAATCAGGACAAACAAACAGAGACTCGTGGACACGGACAATAGACTAATGGTTACCAGAGGGGAGGGGCGGGGTGGAGGGGGGTGTAGATAAAAGTGTCAAATATGGTGACAAAAGAGATTCAACTATGGGGAGGTGAACACAGTGTAAAATTATATATATATATATATATATATATATATATATATATATATGCCTTATTGTTAAAATGTACAGCTGAAACTTACTGGATTTCGTTAACCAATGTTGTCAAAAAAAATAAATTGATTAAAAAATAAATAAATGGCTTGCTTGAGGCTGTACTGTGGGAGAGAATAGTCTGGGCCACTATCTCAGAAATGCTGGAAATAAACTGCGTGGCTCTGTACCGTATGGGAGGGACCACAGGTGTGCTCCAGGTAGTACCAAGAGGGCAGGTAGTTCTTTTCGTCCTGGGTTCCTGAGCCTCTGCACGTTTCTCTGCTGAGTCTCTGGTTCTTTGATCTCCGTCAGACACATTTTTTTTTCTCCTGCTCCTGTCCCTCCAGGGTTCATGCATAATGGCTGTCTTTGTCCAGACCCCGCCTCCAGTCATCTGCTCTCGGGTACTTTAAGATGGGAGGAGCCATGAACAGTCTTGTGTCTTCTGAAGGGGTTCAGGTTTTTTTGGCATTTCCCCATGACGTCACTCACCTAGCCCATGTCTAAGCACAAGCTCCGATTCATTTTCTGTACTTTTAATAATGTTCATTTGAAAGGAATTGGCTTATAATTCCAAATGTTTCCTTTAAAATTAATGATTTTTTTTTTTTGCCATTTGTTTTGAGAGCTGAGGCTAAGCTTTCATTTTCTCCTTTCGTCTCCTACTGCGGTAAGTGCAGCGTGGTGTCCCAGACTCAGGCTGACTCCATGTCTCTAGCTGCCTCATTACCTCTCTCTGACTAGGTACCTGGGTACATCTGTAGTTTCGAGATCAATGTCCTGGGGAACTATAGGCCTCTCACTTTAATGATCTCATCCTTCACAGCCAGCAAAAAATGTTTCCAATTCAAGCTTTTACCTCTCTCATCTCTCATCTGTGAGATCTACGCTTTGAAGGAGAACTTCCGTCACTCTCGAGCTACTGAGACGGGAGGGGAGGTGGTATGCATCTTCTCTTTGATGTGATTAGCAGCCGTATTATCTCAGAAACGGGCAACGACCTATTAATTGGTACCCGAGGACACAATTCTCTAACTTTACGTCTAATCACTTATATCTGTGGTATGTATATTGAGAAAGACCCGATTTATGGCCTCCATGACACGGTTGCAATCCTGAGCTGTTGCAAGAGCTGTCACAACTCAGCACAGATGCACTTTCTATTCAGTTCCCATTTTTATGTTTCTGACTCCAAATCTTTAGATCAGCACAATTCTTTCCCAACTCACTGGCCACTGGCCATCAGGGCTTCAGGTCCATGCACAGCAATGATCCCTTGGTTTGTGTCTCTTGTCTTTGTGTTACCATATTTATGGCTTATTTATTTCACTTGTTCATACTGTCTAATACTGGTTTTCTAACTTTTGCTTTAGATAAAGCTCTCGAGGAGCAGACTTGGATTTATATTACTTCCTGCCTCTAGGCTGGATCCCCGGCAGCCAGTAAGACCCAAGACCCAGCCTGGTCCGCCTGAGCCTTCCTGGGGCATTGTGACTGTGTCAAGAGTGCCCATCCCTCTCCTGTTTTTGTGGTTCGGTGTTCGCATAACTGTCTCCTGCACTATGCTGGAGACTGTACCCCAGCTGGGGAGTGGGACCTCATTGGTCTTCGTTCTTGAATTTTCGTTCTGTCATCCGTGCACCCCCTCCCCCACCCCGTTCTCAGGCACTCGATAAATGTTCATCACGTAAACGAATAAACACATAAATGATGAATGAATAGGTTCACTTTTCCAGTCACGACAGCCAAGAATGGCTACAGGATGTTCTCTGTCTTGGCAGGTTCAGCATATTTGAATCCAAGGGTCCATGATGAAGGGGATGAAGGACAAGCACCTTCGCCTCCAATCACCATGGGGCACCCAGTGCATACGGCAAGGCCCCCCTCATGGCTCTCAAAGAGGCTCAACCCTAGAGAAGACGCAGAGAGAGAACAGCCTTTGCGCCAGCTCACGATTGCACGGACAGCGTAACGTAGTGTTTCGCCACTGCATCTGCAATAAGCGATGCACCTCTTGAAAAAAACAAACCCCCAAAGGGACCCATGGGCCAGAAATAGATCCAGCAGATGTTTAAATGACTAACTAGGGCAGTGTTTCAATGGAGAGAGATCTGGAGTCATCAGTTTTCCATATGCTTTTAATATATCTTAATTTCATAAAAACCTCAAGGCGTAAAGTGAGCAGGGATTTTACTTCTGTCTTAAAGAGGAAGCAATAGGCTTAAAAAGGCAAAATGAGTGACTTATCCAAGGGCCTAGTGCTAATGAATGGTTCAGCCAGAACTCAAACTAGATTGTTCTTTTCAGTCTACGGCGTTATTGATAAATTTTTTATAAAAAAGAAGAAACAATATCTATGGACTCATATCCTTTGATGCTCGTGAGATGAGCCAAGCTTATCTGTCAGATGCCAAAGGCTTTAAATGGAGTATTACCATAGGAAAAAAAAGCACGTGGGTGTGAGAACAGGCCCACGCGTGACTTCCAGATGCACTGTCCACGCTGAGTAACCGCGGGGAAATTCTTGCCTCTCAAGGTCACTTCCTCAACATAAAATTAAAAAAAAAAAAACAAAAACCCCTACCAGAAACAGTTCTTCTAAAGGTTAATAAAGTGATAGTATTGTGCATGCAGTGCCTGGCACACAGTAGGTCTACCAATGACAATGCTGATTTTTATTATCCTTATTCCCCCAGGTAAACCAGACCTTAGATATAATCAATGCTTATTTCATCGTTTTTCAATATATCAATTTTTTTTGAGGCTTTGTAAAGGTGAAAAACCATATCTCATTTGGTTACGAGTTTGATAAATCACCTTTATTTGAAGAAAAGAAAATAACATGAGCTACTAAATTAAGTAGTTAATGGGACAACAACTGGTAGAAAGGAAGCTATTGAGATGTTTATTCCAATCCCAAAGACATGGTTCGATGTTACATGGTTCGACTTCCTGTCGTGCAGCCATGTCTCCCATGGTCCATCTCGGTACAAGGCCAACAAGTAAATGTGTCCGCATTCAGGCACGGTACGATGGCTGTGCACGCGCCCTGCCTTCATCGGCCTTCATGAGAGACTCAGCACCCCTAAGGTGTCAGCTGGATGCTCATCCCCAAAGCTTGGCCCTGTTCCTGGAAAAGGCAGGCGGCTCTCCAACCAGGCCGTTTGCTCTCTGTGGCCAAGCTGAATCAGGTTGAAGGTCTCACTCTTGACAACAGAATGTAGCCGAGGCACCTCCCTGACATCGGAGGCCAGATCGTAGAAACAAAAAAGCACCTACTGTGTTAGCTGGCACCCGGGACATTCATCTCTGGAGTCCCGAGCTGCCAGGCAAACAGCTTCTGCTGTGAAGCTGCCGTGCCATAAGGAAACCCAAACTATCGACAGACATACCAGATAGTGGTATATTGGCATAAACCTACTATATGCCACTATGCACATGGGGAGATGACACGGAGAAGCCCGAAGACTGCATAAAGAGAGAGATGATGAGCCAGCTGCTCTCTGTCTACCGTACGCCATTATCTCAGCTACAGATCGAAGTTGAGCAAGAAGGTTGCCCCGGCCATAAAGAGTTAACACTCTAGAGATAGAATCAGCCATGGGAATGACGAGGGACTGAGTTTTCACGTAGCACGATGCTACCCTACTGATATAAGTAGGATGGGAGTTCGGTGGGCAGAGAGGGCAGCGGCGAGCCCTCCACACAGAGAGGAGCTGCCGGCAGGAGCTCAGAGGTGTGTGAGTGCAACGCGTCACCCAGGACAGAGACACTTCCCTTTGTGGCTGATGCTTGGGGGGGAGCTGTCAGGGTGAATTAGTCTAGAAAAGTGAGACATCTTAAATGGGATCTTAACCAGTTTTGTAAGGGACTTGAATGAATGTCATGCTAAGGTGTGAAAAATGTATTCCGTAAGTGATGGTGAATTAAACTAGTGATCGTGCACATTTTGAAACTAGGCGTACATTTTAAGGAAAGATTTTTATAATTAGAAATATAAAATACAATCATTATCACATCGATACAGAAATACATAAGAAGTCTGATAAGAAAAAATTTAAAATTACCCCAAATCTCGATACCCAGAGATAAGCATCATTAATATTTCAGAGAATAGCAACAGCCATTTCTTATGCATATTCGTTTATTTAAAAATATTTATTGATCACCTAATATGTGTCAGGTCCTGATGAATGTGAAATTTTATGGTCCTTGGTTTCACAGTGTTTCCAGTACAGTGACAGAGGCGGGTAATAAACGAGAAAACAACGCAACACATAAACAATTGCAAGTTGTAACAGGTGTCACGTGAGGAGGCAAGCATATGCCCTGATCCTGACGGGGGAGGTTGACACAGAGTGGCCAAACGGCGAGTTGATAAAGAATGCTATTTCAGCAGAGAGCTGAGGGACACCACGAGCTAGGTGAGACAGCTCGAGACAGGCAGAGCAAGGAGCAGGCACAGGTACAGAGTGAGAAAGAACTGGGCATGTCCACAGCACTAGACTCCAGGGTGGCTGAGCACGATGACGAGGGGACATGACATGACTCGAGATTACAGAGGGAGAGGAAGGCCAAGTTTGAGCAGGGCGGCTGGGAAATGGATTATGGGACAAGATAAAAAGTCTGAATCGTTTCCCAGTGAAAAGACATAACACCGATTTTAACTGGGCGACCGTTTTGGAAACTTATATGTATGCTGTGGTCTGAACATTTGTGTCCCTCTCAAATTTGTATGATGAAGCTTAATGCCCAAGGGGGGTGGTATTAAGATGTGGAATCTTGGGGAGGTGGCTGTAAAAGCATTATAAAAGCCATTATAAAAGCCATTATAAAAGCAGCCTAAAAAGCTCCTCCGTTATGTGAGTTTACGGGAAAAGATGGCCATCTCGGAAGTGAGGTCTGACCTGACACGGTATCTGCCAGCACCATAATCTTTGACATTCCAGCCTCCGGAACTGTGAGAAATAAATGTTTGTTTTTTATAAGCCACCCGATTTATGGTTTTTTGCTATGGTAGCCCAAGCGACTAAGACAGTATATAAATATAAAAATAACTTTAAAGAAACAGGCTTATAATAAGCATGCCGTTTTATTATTGCTGCATAAAATATTCTGAACATTTTTATACGTGAATAAATATAACTCTATTATTTAAATGGCTATAGAGCATTTTGTTACATGCATTATACGCACGTACTATCATTAATTTAACCGATTCCTTATGGGTGGCCATTTACTATTTGTCGTTATAAAAATGCTGTATTGAACCTCCATAGAGCATGTTTATTACACACTTTCCTGAATAATTGTAGAGACATATTAACTGAAAAATAACTCTGAGTTAAAGGGATATGCAATATAAATTTTGCATCTTATTGCTAGATTCTCCTCTAAATATGTTATAACGGTTTCCAGTTCCTATAACGTTGTGTAGAGTACCCCTTCCCTTTACCCTCATAGTCAATAATACTAATATTTCTAAGCTTTGTAATATTATGGGCTGAAAAACCTAATTTTATTTTCATATTTTTCCATTACCTGTGGGGCCGAATGTCTTTTCATATGGTTCCTGTCATTCGTGTTTTGGGAATCAGATACTTACGCTCTTTGTTCATTTTTCCATTGACATAGTTGTCATTTCTTTCTTATTTCTTTGTCATAACTCTTAATATAAAGCTAATAAAGTTATTTATTAAACTTCAGATTTTGATTTTTGGTTTTATGTGGTCACACTCACTGGCCTTTTATGTTTTTCATATTTGAGGTCGAGCTTTGACAGAGGAAGAAAATAATAGTGTCACGAAGATGATACCTTTGCATTTCGGGAAAACCTAATGAGCTCTATTGAATCAGCAACACATACAATAAGAAATTTCAGTAAGTTCAACAGCTAGAAAATAAAAACACAAAAATCAATCGCTCTCTCATAATAAAAACAAAAGGGGACAATCCTCCCCCGAAAAGATCCCCTTTATAATTGAGATAACATCAAACAAGTATAAGTAAACTTAAAAAAATACCTACAACTTTTATAATAAAAACCGGAAGAACCTCCTTATAGTAACCTTAAAGAATGAGCAAAATGAAGAAACTTACCTACCTGGAGATGAAGGGGAAACTCAATATTGTGAAGATGGCAATTAGCCCATTCTCAATCTGCAAATTCAGGGCACTTCCAATCAAAGTCCCAATGATTTTAAATTGACATAATCATTCTAAAGTTCATTTTGAAAAATAAATATGCAGCAATAAGAAATGCATCTCTGAAGTGGAGCCGTAATGAAAAACAGCTTTACTGTCATAAATAAAAATATCTTATAAACCCATCTAATTGAGACAGAAATTGACATGGAAATTGGCAGAATGATGAATGAGGGAGAATCCGGATTAGAGCCAAGTACTCATGGGAAGTTAGTCTGTGACCAAGGCAACAAAAAAAACCAATGGAGAAACATGGATTATTTAATTCTTTGTATTGGGACAATTGGCAAGCTGCTAGGTGAAGAAAAAATTCATCGAGGGCACTCGTTGCTTCTTACATCAAATCAATTCCAAATAGGCAAAGACTTAAATGTAAAAACAGGCAAAACAAAAACACAGCAGTACAGATACTTAAATAAAATAAATTGTCACAGTTTGAATAAAAAATGAGGCTCTGCACTATGGCAATGTGAGTAGGGATTTGAGGGCCAGGGGTGAGGTCGCAGGGGTGGCATTGACAGGCTTGGTGACTGATTAGATGTGGAGCAGTGTGGACCTCGGGGTGGAAGGAGTAAATGTAACCGGTTTCTCTTTTGGAAGAAGATACTGAAGGCACATGGGTGTCATTGTCACCGGGACTCACAATGTGGGAAGTCACTGGAAAAAATGAAGAGTGTTCAAAGATACCCACCAAGGGTTAAAGTCCCCCCACCCCCGCATCGCTCATCTTCAGAGGGACGTGGACAAGTGTCGGGGTCCCCGTGTGTCTAATATATTTAGTAAAATGGGTAATTAGGCAGAATGATATGGAAAGTATCACTCAAATTTATAATCCCACGGAAACTATGGTTTTGGTGTTTTTGGAACTTTATTTTTTTAAGTGTTGTTTTTTTGTTTGTTTGTTTTTTGATTTTTTTTTTTTAAGGCAAGGCAACCCTTGGGTTGACCTTACAGATTGCAAGGACCTTGTCAGCTTATGATCCCTTATTTTTTACGCCTACAGCACCTGGTCTTCCTAAGTGGTCTCCCATCCAAGTCCTAACCAGACCCGACCCTGCTTAGCTTCCAGGATCAGACGGAATCCAGCTTGTTCAGGGTAGCATGGCCATAGACTAAAGTTTTATTTTTAAGTCTAATTTAGGGTTTCTGAGAAACTATAAAAGAAATATATACCAGAATTCTTTTGTTTGTTTATTTAAAACTAAAATTGATTGAAATAATATGGTATCCTTGATGGGATCCTGGACTATAAAAATTGGGTAAAACTAAGGAAACTTGAATAAAGTATGAACTTTAGCTAATCATGTTGCAATACCAGGTCATTGGTTTTGACGCATGTGCTGTACGAGTTAACATAAGATGTTAATAATAGGAGAAGCTGGGTGTGGACCATATGGAAACTCTCTACTACCCTCACAATTTTCCTGTAAATCTAAACCATTATAAAATAAAAATGTCAATAACAATCGCTCAGTCATTTTTTTTCCTCTCTGAGAAAGAAAATGAAAGTTCGTGATGATTTACAAAAGAAAAAAAATGTGTCCACATTGGTCTCATCCACTTAGAAAGAGGGGGTAAAAAGACTGTCCCATCACAGACTTGACCCTTTATGCCACTAAAGGGGAGATGCTGACTGGGACGTCAGGGAAATAAGCCCGGCAGAGAGAGACAAATGCTGAATGATTCCACTTATATAGAGTATTTAAAATAGCCAAACTCCTGGACTCGGAGAGCGGAAGGGTGGTCATTGGGGTTTGGGGGGAGGGGAGGTTCCTGACCACCCGGCAGTCAGTATGGCTGAAGCAAGACCCAGGAATCCGCTGTGTGACATCGCACCTGCATTCAGCAGGTGTGCTCCTCACCGTTACACTTGTGGAGGGGCAGAGCTCACGGGCCGGGTTCTTCCATGGTGGAACAAAATGGACAAAATTTAGGAAGGCAAGGCTCGGATCCGAGGATGTTTGCTTTTAACAAAGCATCTGAATGAGTCACTGGACCCAGGAGGGTTGACGCGGAGCACAGTGCTTTTGAACAATAAGTCAGGGATCTAGGCGGGGTGGAGGTTGAGGGAGGTGGGGAGTGAGGGGGGATGGGTGGGTGAGGGGTGTGGGGCGGTAGGGGCTTAGCTGCGTGGTGGCGTCGTTGAGAGTTTTACAGGGGACGCTTTCCCTGCATGACATCTGGGGCCAGCGCTGGAAGTTACTCCATCCTCAATGTGTCCCCCTAAAATTCATCTTTTGAAATTCTCGGTGTAATTGTGCTAGTAGGTGGGGCCTCTGGGAGGTGCTTAGTCAAGAGAGGGTGGGGCCCTCGGGAATAGGGTTCGTGCCCTTTGAAAAGAGACCGCTCAGGGCGCCTAGGTCCCCTCCACCGCCAAGGACCCCATGAGAAGTCTGCGACCTGGAAGAGGAGCACCCTACTCCGGGCGGTGCTGCACCCTGACCTCAGCCTCCCTGCGCCCAGAACCGTGAGCAGTAAATGCCTGTTGTTTGTAAGCCACCCAGTCTGTGGTTTTTGTTATAGCATCCCCAATGGACTGAGACAGAACTCCCACACGATGTGGGACTTCCACATTAATTTAGACTTTAAGGACAGGGTGGCCTTAGCTGACAACTGCGTAATGAAAAACTAAACCAAAGTCATTGTAACTGGCCAGCAGCTCCAGGGCCAGGCAGGGAGTATTTGAGCTGGCTCAGGGAGGGAGTCTCTCCTCTCTTGTCCCCAAGAAGGGGCATCGATTTCAGCCTTTTTAAAACTGATCGTAGCTACACATGGTTTTCTGAAGCCAGTCCTTGGTCACCAGAGAGCTAGTCAGCGAAAAGCCTTTGGACACTGGTGGGCCTGCTATGATTGCCCTGCTTTGCAGAGCTGAGGACCCCACGATAGTGTAAATAGTTTTTCTAAATAAAGCTCTCCTTTACCTTATTATTTTAAACATATTAATCTCTAACTCATCATTCCGGAACATGACGAGATCACCTTTCCAAAGACTGAAACAGCCCGAGTGCTGAATAGCAAGCCCAAGATGGCTTTCTTGATGTAGACACATTCCTAAGAGAAATGCACGTAAGGCGTGACCTTGACATAGTAAATACAGGTCCATAGTCTCCTGGTTCTAAATGGACAGTATTATGGACGAGCGTAGTGGATACTCATAGTAACATATTAAAAGTGTTCTCTTATCCATCATCTCACTAAATTATTAAAGTATTCTGGTAAAGCAAGCACTGCTTGGGCAATTTTCCCTCCTTATGCAAAGAGAAACCTGAAGCTCAGAATTTACAGAATTATTCAGAACTAATAGAGCCAGGAAATAAACACCAACATTTCTGAAGAAAAGAATTTCATTGCTTTTGACTCAGAGATGCGGTTTGTACCACTTTGTAAATTGACATAAAATTGATATTTACTTGAAATAATTTATTTATCAGAACATACAGATATTTATATTGACCTCTTGTAAAACTTTTGTTATTAAAATGACTTAATAAAATGGAGGTTAGATTTGGGGCTAAAATTTTCTTTAGCTGTCTCCAGGGAAATGTAGGCTTAGGGGAGATTTGGAAGTGTTTTACAAAAGAAGAAAAATGAGAAAATCTGGACTAGAAAGATAATTGTGCTTCTTAGTTCCCTTAAACTGAAATGCTGAAACTTTATTGGAGAAACAGTTCATGTTAATTAACTTCTCAAGCAAGATTATATCTGAGTTAATACAAAGGTTTAAGGACTACATATCCTTGAATGCAAATACAAATTAATTTTATTTGTCCCTAATTAAACGTTATCTGCTGTTGTCATCTAAGCATTCATTTCTATTTATAACTAGAGAAAAGCTATTATTTTTGTCTTTTTCTTGCCTCTGAGATTCCTCAAAGCCGTATTATTGCCGGATATTATTCGAGATTAAAAAAAGGAAACAATAGTTTTCCTTTTTTAACTCTATGACCATTAATTATGTTTAATTTCTCTCCTCCAAAGCATTTCTTTTTTCCAAGATTCTTTATTTTCTCCTCACAGAAGACAAAAAAGAGGCTCCCACCTTTCAACACAGAAGCATGTATGAGATCTGAGTTGGTATCTCTCTGAAAGGCCTAATTTCTTCCATGAAAACTCAGTCCATGTTTTAACATTTATTTCATAAAGAGTCTAAACTTTGTAACCATTTATTTTTACTTGTAACATTCAAAGCAAACACATTGAACAGAATGTATTTGCTTAAAGTTGTGCAAATTTATGAATTCAAGCATTTCCCAAACTCAAAAGCTAATTTGCAAGAAGAAAAATAGGGCGACATATTTTCTTGCCCAAAATAAAAAATGCAGTGATGTTAGATGGGCGTCAACCTCACTCCGATGACACTACATGTTTTTAAGAAAATCGTAGTAGCTTTGGAGCAAGGCAGGCTCTGGTGTGAAATCTGCTCCTATCAATCACTTGCTGGTCATGTGACCTGTAAGGGTTTTCTTAGCAACTTCGAGCCTTGCGGGCCTTGTCTTTCTTAGGGGATGGTAGAGATTGCTTGAGACACTCTCTCTAGCATCTTATGCTTTCCTTCTACTCCCATTAGAATACGAGCTGCTGCTGCTTCTTCAAAAAAATCTACCCTTGACCTTAATTTTCCCTTCCGGCGATTCGTTCATTTACTGCTTCCCTCCAGGTAAAACGGCTTGGAGGAGCTTCGCTTCTGCATGTCCCACCTGGCTTTCTCCAGTCTGCCTTCTGTCCCACCACTGTGCTAAAGGAACCTCTGTCAGGGCCTCCCTGCCACCGTGGACCGTTTTCTGAGATCCTCTTTCTTGACCTCTCCGTGGTGTCTGACAGAGCCCACCACTCTGTTCTTCTAGAAGCCGTATCCTCTCTGTGCCCCAGTAGTATGGGCAAGAAAATGGGTTTCCCTCCCATTTCACAGGCTATTTCTTGGGTCTCCTCTGCAGGCACTGTTTACCTCCCGACTCGTAAACGTCGTAGCGCTTCTGGGCACAGGCTTGGGCCCGTTCCGTCTCGATCTTGCACCCCAGGTGATCTGGACATTCTGAGGCTTTGGGTGCTGTCTGTATTTGGTGGGAGCAAGTTTAGATCTCTACCCCATTATCTCTCTCATCTCTCGACTGATGCGTCCAACTGTCCACGCCGCGTCTCCACCAGACATCTCCAAAGCATTTCAGACCACACCTGCTCAAAAAGCACCTGCTTCCACCTTAGTCATTCCCTTCTGAGAACCACGCAGCTTTCAAACCAGTTATTAAATATCAGAGTCAGGTCGGCTCCTCCTTGTTCCTCATCTGTCCCATCGAAGTCATCCCCAAGTCCTGGCACGTCACCCTCCAAACACGCACTGGCATTTTTTTCATCCAGCTGCTGTCCCTTCTATTATGAATTGAAGTCCTAAGCCCCCAGTACCTCAAATGTACCTTATGAGGAGGTAAGGTCTCCTCAGAGGTAATTAAGCTAAAATGAAGTCATTACAGTGGGCCCTGATCCAATATGACTGTGTCTTTATAAGAAGGGGTATTTGGAGACAGACATGCATATAAGAACACGCAGAAGATGAAGGCGGAGATCAGGGTGATGCTCCCACAAGCCAAAGGATGACAACGATTGCCAGCAAACCCCTGAAGCCGGGGGAGAGGCGTGGCGGAGATTCCCCTGCCTGGCCCCGGGAAGGACAGCTTGATCTCGGGCTCCAGACTCCAGATCTGGGAGGCGGTGCTCTGCCGTGCAAGCTGCTGGGTCTGTGTTACTTCATTAGGCAGCCCCGGGAAACGAATACGCCGTCTTACTTGGATTCTCGTTCCTAACTGGCTCCGCCCTCGTCTATTTCCAGTCGATTCTCTTGCAGGGCAGCAAGCGAGATCTTTCAAAAAGCTGATCCAATCCTGCCACTCCCTGTGTGGACGCTTCCTCCTTGTATTTAGAATACAATCCAAGCTGTATCCTGGTTTCTGAGAAGCTGACACGATTTGACCCCACCTTACTTTGGAATGCCCTCTCAAGCCGTTCTCTCTCTCTCTGTCACTGTAGTTACTCATATTTACCTCCTAATACTCCTTGGACTATTACAGAATTTCTTCCTGCCTCAGGGCCTTTGTACATGCTGTTCCTTCTTCCTGAGAGGTAATGCCAGCTGTTCATACGACCGCTTCTGTCTCAGGATTCAGTTGTCTGCTTAAAGGCTACGATCTATTAACAGAGACCTCCCCGCCGCCTACTCCCTGTCTCAATGTACCCTCTTTCTTTCCACCTCAACATTACACAGAATGTTCACGTATTTAATAACTTTTAGTTCCTTTATATGTGTGTTTAATACCTATCTCTCTGAAAAATACAAAAGGAACAGAGCGTATGATCCTCGCCTTCATATTCATAATTTCTCACCGGCGTCTGACCTATAGTAGCATCCCCATATTTCATTGAATAGATAAATGAATGGCCATCAGTGGTACTTTTCAGGACTAGTCTGCACAGTATGTACTTCCTTTACACAACACATTTATTGAGTACCTGCTACGTATCAGGCTCTGTTTCAGGAACGAGGAATTCAGCATGAACGGCACAGACCAAGTCTAGGCTGGGCAGACAGTAAAAGGTCCCGAGACAGAAACGAAGGGCTGCATCTGAGGGATGGCACAGAGCCCACCGAGGCGGGGGCGTCTTAAGAGTAAGGTTTTCGAAATCTGGGAAATCAGAAGAGAAAGGCGGTAAAACCGGATTTTTAAACTACGAGTGAGCAAGGGTCAGAGCAGGGAGAACCATTGGGGTTATTTTCACAGCACAGGAGAGGCACGTGGTGGCTTGAGCTGATTGATGACACTCATGCCGGACAAGAGAAATGGTCAGGTTCTAGGTAGTTTTCAAAGGAAAGCCTAGAGGAGGAGCTGATGAATTGGACGTGGGTAGAATTAATCGCAAGAGAGCAGTGGTGGATAATTCCCAGGTTCTTGACCCGGGCAGGCTGATGAATGGAGCTGTCGTTTACTGAAATGGAACCGCTTAGAGGATGAGCAGGTCGCAAGGAAAAAAGATCAGGATCTCAGTTTGGACGCGTGACATCGGAAACGTCTATTAGATAACCAGACGGAAATGCACGTAGGCAGCGGCCGTGTGACTCTGAAGTTCAGTAGAAGGGTCAGTTCAAAGTAATCAATGAATTTCAAGCCACGGGATTTTATATATAGACAGTCTATTAGGACAGGGCCTGGAATAGTTTGCAATCGGCAAACTATCACTGTCTGTGGGTATATTGCTAATCTTTCCGTCTGTGTTAAATGTCAAGTCAAGTTCAAGAATGATTCGGATTTAAATAATCTTATTGACATCCTATGCAATGGTGGACATTTATTTAATTGATTAAAATGGAATGGAAAATGATACTGTATTTCTGTAATAGCTCGTGTCTATATATAGGGAAGGCATTTTTTAAAAATGTTTATTGGATAATCTTTTCGCCAACAGACATTTATAGAAACCCTATTATGTGGTAGCCACTGACTGTATTCAGATTACACAGTGAAAATAGCAGGCAGTCCCCAGACCTAAAGAATTCCATGTCTGCGGAAGGACAGATATCTGGGATGTAGCTCATAGTCCTTGCTGTGATCACCTGAGCAAGTTGTGAAGTTCAAAAGAGATAATGGATGGATAGTGTCGAATTACGTCCACCTGTATCGTTAGCATCCTCATACGTGCAGACTTTAAGACTAGAAATGCTAAGTGGCTTATGCGAAGCAAGTCCAGGCCTCAGACTCAGATTTTCTTTCTATTTCTAGATCAGAACTCATGGCTACGTCGAATCGACTCCCTCCTCAGACAAACATCATTTTGAAATGACGACGTTATACAAGTCCTCAGGTCTTCATTTGAAAAACCGAGAGGAAAAGCAAATTCTTCCGTGTGCTTTATTTGCATTTGTAATGAGCATTCCCTGCGTCAATGTGTGTGACTATGTGAAACATTAAATGATGTTCTGGCTCTTTCTGGGTGATCTTGAACAAATGACTTGATGTCAGCGAGCATCGTTTCCCCCATTCGTAAAATGAGATGAACGACATGTCGTGATGTTGGCGTGAGGGTTTAACAAAACTAGGCGCCCGGCTGAGTGTTGGCACGTCTCACTTCTAGCTGTTGTCATTGTCACTGTGATATGCAGATGTGGTCACAGGCCTTCGTCACGCTCATTTAGATCTGTTTGCCTTTGGTTTTCAATTAGCTAGCCTCACTGATCTGACAAATGGGAGAATGAACCTTCAGGGGAGAAAAACAGACCTCTTCTAAAAAGGTGTATTTTTACCCTTTGTGAATCATTATTTTTCATGCCGCGATTTCCTCTACTTATTTAGAGTTGTCTTCCTCCTGAAGAACTTCTTGACGAGAACCTTAAAACTGTTGAAAATAGAGTATTGGAAATAAAAATCACGTTTTCTTTCTAATTTCAGTGCTTATAAACCAATTCCCATGAAAATAAAGTGATGAAGGGGTCGGGACTCATGTCCACCTAGAGAAAACTAGTCAATTTATTAAAGATTAGAAATGAGCAAAGAGCGACTTGACGATAGTGCCTGAGCCCCCGGGGGTGAACGGCGGGCGGAGGGAGGCTGGGAGAAAGCGTTTGCTGAGGGCCCACGCCACGTCCCACACTGGCGGCTGCTTCTCATGTGTCTTTCCATTACGTGTTTTCGTCCATCCAACTGTGATAGATGAGAAAACTGAGGGTCAGAGAGGCCATGCCACATGCCCTAAGTCACATGGATAATAAGTTAAGTAATGAAAAATCAGGGGCATCTACCTCTAAGTCCTGTTCTCCTGCTGTATCGCCCTGATGATGCTGTTTATGTAGCATCCAGCACATTGTGGTTTTGTGCGGGATGCTCAGAGAGTACGGACCTGGAGATGACCTTGCACGTTGCCCTTGAGGGATTAAGGCCCAGTGTTGCTGACTGCCCTGAAGGGTTCAGCCCCAGCACTGTTGATATTTTGGGTCAGATAATTCTTAGGCAGGGAGGGCTGTCCCACGTATGGTGGGATGTTTAGCAGCGTGCTTGACCTGCATTCATCAGGTAGAGCAGAACTCATGACGACGTATGATGTCGTCATTTCAAAATGATGTTTGTCTTAGGAAGGAGTCAATTCGATGTAGCCATGAGTTCTGATCTAGTGCATGACAATTAAAATGTTTTCAGATACCGCCAAATGTCTCCTGGGGACAAAGTGTCCTCTGATGGAGAGCTACTTCACTAGACGGTGGCCTGTGGGGTCAGCGCCCGTCTCTGGACGATTAGCTATTAAATCATGGGCCCGAGGGCCTCCGTAGAAGATGTTTACATGCCTATCTGTTGTGTGGCCGTTTTGGTGAGTTCCTGCTTCCTTCCTTGCTGCAAAGTCTGTGCCTGTAGAAGTTTGAAACTCATCAGAAGAGCGGAGGAGAATTTAGCCCGGCTAACGGCCACTTCTCTCAAAGTACATTTGCCTGCCCTTTGAAAGAGGGACCTTGTTTCTTTTCTGCATAGTTCTTCAGGGTTTTCCCCTTTCGCATTCTGCTCTCCAAAAAAAATAAATTCAGCTGTGCCCCATGCTGGGGTCTCCCTAGAATTCTGAGTCCCGTGGTAAAATGAGTCATTATGTCTGTGTGAGGAATTATTTAATAAGTTCTGAGGCTTTTGTCTTTTTTCCTTACAAGTACTAGCGACTCTGTGTTGGGTTATCATTTCACTGTGTTGTTCCCTTTCCTTCATCGCTCTGGTCATCCCCCCGAGCTAATTTGTTTGTTATGTGTCCCCCCCCACCCCGCCTCCCTCAACTCCACCCCTCCCGCCCGTGCTCTGAGCTGGACCAGGGCAGATCCTCATCACTTTGGGAATCCCAGAGCCTAGCACCCGGCCTGCGGGCAGTACTCTGCATCGAATTAATTAACGCTGACTTCATTTATCATGTAACCGAGCAGTTCCTAGCATTGGGTAGCAGACGCCCTGATGCCCTCTCGTGTGCCCTGGGTACTCACAGGTCCCATTGTTTCGAAGGGTTTTTACTGCTCTGGCTCGAGGACTCTCCCTGGCTTCAGGACGGTCCCCTGCAAGTGGGACTGAGCCCCGGAGCCCCACACCGGTTGCCTGCTCATCAGCGTTCCCTGAGTGTCCTCCTTCCCTTCCCTACTTACTCCAGCCCACCCCTGGTATCAGTCTGCTCAGGCTGTCGCGACAGAGTCGCAGAGACTGGGGGCCTCAAACACAAACAATTATCATCTGACAGTTCGGGAGGTTCGTACTCAGAGACTGAGGTGTCAGCGGGGTTGGTTTCCTCCGGGATCTCTCCACGCGTCCCGTTGATGGCCGTCTTCTCCATTGGAGAGAAAGGTGGTTAGGCTTCGACATATGCATTTTGAGCAGACGCGATTCAACCCATAACATCCCCCTTACCCATGTTTCTTTCTTTCGCCTCCCAAAGAGAGACTTTATGTGCTCAAATCTCCATCTATCTGCTTCTGGGGGACACACACTAAGGCCACCGATTGCTATCTTTCAATGTTTTTAAGTGCTTAAATCCATTTATCACTTCTGCGGAGGAGGCATAATGAACCACTTGGCGCATGTAGTGAAGCTGTGACCCAGAGAGGCCAACACACTTCTCCGCAAGAAGAGCGCGGGGGTGGGAACGTGTGTCTGCGGGGCCGGGACGTGTGTCTGCGGGGCCGGAACATGTGTCTGCGGGGCCGGCGTCTTCCTGCCCCTCCTCGCGCCTCCGCTGTGGCCCTTCGTGATCTCGGAAGGTCTCTGGAAGTCTCGAGAGAGTTCATGAGACTCTGGATAAAAGTCTAGATAAAAGTCTTAACTGATCTAACAAGTTTCTTTTTTTTCTCCACAAAGTGTCGATGCTGATTCTAGAGCAGAACCGCGTTTCTGTTTCTCAGATCAACTTAACCAGCTTCCCTGAGCGCAGACTCTGGGGACGCACGAGCCTGACCCAAGGGAAATACCAGATGAATAAGAGCCTGTCTCCAAAATCTCCCCTGTGGAAAACGTCGTGTGGGTTTTGGTGCTAAGAAAGCTTTGTTCCCAATGTGGAAAGGCACGTTTCCTCTCTGGAGATTCAGAACTCAATAACAGTTTCTGCTGAAAAGCATTAGGTTGACTCATATCATTAGTGTATTTGAAACTTAGTCCCATTCTCTTTGATGGATTTTCTTAATTTACACTCTGATATTTCAGGGTACCAACAAAACCACACAACAATGACACCACCAAGGACAATAACAGCTGTTATTACCAATGCTAATTGAACGCATTGCGTTCTAGGCTCCATGACTTGCATGCATTTCATTATTTTACGTAACAGTTCAATGAGGTGGACGAGTAAACAAGCACAGTCCGAAAGCTGCTTTACAAACGAGGACTGAAGTTTAGAGAAACGAGCTTGTTCCCTCATGATGGTACAGCTGGCAGATGAGACCCTGTAGGGTCAGACTCACGTCTGTGTGACGCCACAGGCTGGAGTTCACCTCAGTGCTGTCTTCTTCGCGTCCTGTTTTAGACCACCCAAAATCTTTTTATGGAAAGCGGTGGACTCTGTACCACGGGGGAGGTGGAGGCACCCTGCTCAGAATCCCTTTCGCAGAATCTGCTGCGGGAAGCAGAAATGACCTTCAGCCCAAGCAGCTGCATCTTCAGATCCACCCCAGGTGGAGGCAAGAATGTCATGGTCACACTTCCCCTGGGATGCTCATGGTCACCTGCTGAGTGCAGCAGGGTTACTAGTGCATGTCCGTTCCTGCTCCACGATGGAGGGATCTTCCGATGGGTCCCTTTGGCTCAGAGACACCTTATTGGCCTCATTGAGACTCTCTCCAAATTGCAGTGTGGTCTGAAGCTCTTTCTATTCAAAGCTTCCATCCCTCCTCCCTTTCAGGGGTGTCAAATCAGCATCTTGATCTAAGCCTCTTCTTCCTACCTACACCTGCTCTCTGCCCCTTTATCCTTGACAAGCATTTCTCTCAATAAATCTCTTGCATGTCTGGTCTCATTTTTGCATCGGAGAGAATGAAAGAGAGAATAAAAGAAAAGAAGTTTCTTCTTTTTCTTTTTTCTATTTATGTAATGCAATCCTAGAGGTAACTTAATGCCTGAGATTTATTCAGTGCTCAATAAATATTTGTTAGATAAATGCCTTCTGTATTTAAGCCGCCTACAGTATTGGAATTGAAAAACATGTATGCTAATGGACAACTGAGACGGGATGCATGATGGAAGAAAGGTGCATGATAAGGAAGGAAGAAGTAAAGTGCTTCGGTTGTAGAAGATTAAATTGGAGAAAGCAGCAGAGTTTCACGGACGGAGCAGCATTCAACCTGGTTACAAAGAGCATGTAAAATTTTCGTGAGTGAAGAAAAGTCAAAAAAGTCAAAGCTACAGAAAAAGCGTGAGCAAAGTAGGGAGGTACATTCTGTTATACAGCTTATGCTAGAGAAGTAAGTGGTGCCATACGTCGGGGGTAGCCTTTTATAGAGCATAGATGGGGAGCAGAGTAGAGAGGGAAACTGAGGCACGAGCTTGTGTATGAGTCTCATACTCTGAATGATCAAAGAATGAGAATAATGCTAGCTTTTTAATGATAGTTGTTTTATGACAGCGTTGTCCAGAAGCACAAGGCAAGCTACGAATTCGAGCCATATACGTGTCTTAAAATTTTCTAGTAGCTATATACACATCTATTAGGAAATAGCCAAAAATAACTCAATAATGTATTTTATGCTATCTGATATATCCAAAATGTTATCACTTCGGCATATAATAATAATAAATTATTAATGAGCTATTTTATGCTAATTTTTCTTACTAACTTTTCAAAAGCACATCTCAATTCAAAAAGCCACCCATGTCTAGTGAATACTCTACTAGGCAGCACGGTTCTGTAGTATCCAATCCAGAATGGCCTAACAAACCGTTTAAGGGATTCACACCAGGGAGAGGAAGCAGTTCCTGGAGCAGTCTGCAGGTCACGGGGACAATGCCAGACCTCCCCTCTCCGGATGCGCTGATTAAGAGCACGGCCTTCGAGAGAGCTGACTTTGGAGAAGTGTCGCGGCTCTCGCGTGGCTGAGCGTGCGACCGTGAGCACAGCAGGCCTTTCGGAGTCTGTTTCTTCACCCGTCCTTCATCTGCTTGCTCTGCCCTTCCATCGAGCTCTCATCAGCGTGCTTTTGCAGGCCCTATTCTGTGCACCTTACAAAATCCATTTATCTTATTTAACAACCCTAGGAGGTAGGTGCTACTCTTATCTGCTAGTGCTGTGAGAGGCGGGGACGCTGTGCCCGAGAGAGAGGTGATGTCCCCCTGGGAGTTAGTTAGTGGTAGAGCCAGAGCTCAAACCCCGGCCGTCCAGCTCCGGGATCCGAGTTCTTACTGTTCTGTCAGGCCGTCTCTCCGACAGGGCGTTAGGGTTCCAAATGACAAACAACTACGACGACGACGGCAAAACAGCAACAACCAGATCAAGTGCTCGGAAGGCAGGTCTTTCCAGACAGAACCAGATGGCTCTTCAGGCAGCAGAGCCGAGTTCTGAACTAGGATTTGTGTAAAATAAACTCTACTCTCCCCAACATCGGCACGAACCAGGTGTGTGACATGCTCGGAATTAATTCCTGTTCATATAGAGTTTTTAGAAATTATATTCTTTAATATTTTAGAGCACGAAGTGCTTTAACAAGCACTTTGATATGCATTCACACTTTCGATCACTAGGAGCGAGATGTGATTTTGTCTTCTGGAACGTGAGGGGGAGTTTCAGGGTGGCAGTCGGAGAAGAAGTGGTCTTGGGGAGAGGGCTCTGAGCTAAGCCTGCCAATCTCCCTTGGCATTTACAGTCCTGTGACTAAGGCAGATATACACTTGAATGAACGTTGTTGCATGGATTGGTTTTTCGAAGAGCTGTGTGTCTGTAAACAGGGACTTTGCACTTGACGTTCCCTTCCTTTGATAATAAGTGTTGCCCACTGTCATGGGTTAAATCATCTCCTACTAGGACATGTGGGAGTCCTGATCCCCAGCAGGAAGTGTGACCTTATTGGAAAGAGGGTCTTTGCAGATGATCAAGGTAAGGAGAAGTCACTAGGGTGAACCCTAATCCAATACGACCGACGTCCTTAGAAAAAGAGGCAGACAGCTCCAGGGGGGAAATGATGTGAACACACGGGGTGCAAGCGGTCATCTGTAGACCAAGGAAGGCGTGGGGCTCCCGGAAGCAGGGAGAAAAGGCCTAGGACAGAGTCCCCGTCCCTGCTCTCAGAAGATGCCTGCCCTGTCGTCTCGGCCACTTGGGGCGGCTCTCGTAAAGAACCACAGTCTAGGTGCCTTGTGAAGAATAGAAACCTATTTCTCATGGTTCTGGAAGTCCAAGGTCAGCGTGGTGGATTCTGGTGAGGCCGTCTCCCAGGCTGCAGACCGCTGGCTCCCCCATGTCCTCATGCGACAGAAGACAGTGAGGGAACTCTCTGTGGCCCCTTTTACGACAGCGCTACTGCCACTCCAGGGGCCTCCGCCTTCCGACCTAATCACCTCCCAGAGACCTCGCCTCCTAATCCCATCGCTCTGGGAGTTAGGACTTCAGCGCATGAATCTGGGGGACGCACACACTCAGACCACACACCTGCCAACACCTCAATTCAGACCTTTAATCTCGAGAGCTGTGAGACACGAAAGGCCTGTCGTGTAAGCCACCTAGCGTGTGGTCCTTTGATACAGTGGCTACGGAAACTAATACGCCCATGACCTTCCCACAACTGGCTCTCTGAGCTTAAATGCGACCCCATCAGAGACTTTTCCTGAAACTCATCAACGTGGACCGTGACTCACTCGTTACTGTCATTTTCCTCGGTTATTTCTTTCCTTAATCTGACAAAAAAAAAAAATCTTGTTTAATTTTTTATATAAAATGCATCTCCCTAAATTAGAATATTAGCTTTGTGCAAATAAGTATTTCATCTGTCTCGTTCATTAAGACGGCTTGGCATGAGGCGTGATTAGCGTGGAAAGGGGCATGGGGGCGCCGTGGGCGGGCGGAAGGGGGGAAGGAGGGAGGAAGGGGATCAGGGATGGAGCTGGCTTAGCTCCTTCGGTGCAAGTGCCCTGCGTATTACGCCGATGTCATCATCATCATCGTCACGGCATTTTTCGTTGTGCGTGAGCCCGTTCGGACACCATTCTTTCTATCCAGATTTTCGAAACCAGTTGAAGAAGCCCTCTGCCTCCCTCGATGTGTTTTTCTACAGTTTTATTTCATCATTAACTGCGGATCCTTTTGACTTTGAAGAGTTCCAATTTCAGGATCTTTTAAAAATAAATATTTGCCTTATTAACATGCTTGCTCATCTACTAATTGCTTTTTTTTTTTTTTTAAATAGCAGAGCTTTTCTACAGCTGTGGTTTGTGTAACCTTTATTGATATTATTTTACATCTAATTACATGTATTCTTTATTTGTAGCTAAAAGCAACTCTTGTCACCATTCTGTCAAAGTGACCCGTGACATCTTAATTATTATAATTTCGTTTCCTCGCAATAGTAGCAGAAGTTTCCATAAATATTTTTTAGGCCACTCTCTCATTCAAAGAAATGACAATTTGGACTTCGAACGCAGATTTTTAGTAGCGCTCCGTATTGTGCACTTTGAATAGTTGAACCCTCTCGATTCCTTTCTCCCTGGAGGCCGATTCACGTGAGGGCGCTCTGACTGGGCAGGGGGAAAAGACTCTGAATCAGACCCCAGAGAGAGTTCAAGGTCAAAACCAGCAGTGTGTTCCTGTTACAGGACCTTGAACAAGCCACTTAAGTTTTCTGACCTGTAGGTTCCTTATCTTTTTAGACACAGAGACAGCACACGTCTGCGAGGAGCCTGGCGGGATGACTTTAGACCACGTGAACGTTCCACAGGATGCTGGGCTTCTCAGAAAGGGGCGGTGGCTCGCTTCCCGCTGTTCCCGTCTTTAGTGAAATCTCCCTTTTTCTTCTCCTGGATTCTGTGTGGTGAGATTGAGGAGGGAGGGAGAGGGAGAGAAAGGGAGAGAGAGAGAGAGGTTGAGAGAGAGTCTCCCTTCTCTTCACACAGCCTGTCAGTTCTCGCTTTTGCTGTGTTGTCAGGTGCATGTGGCTTTGGTACGAAAAGGGAAGGAATTGTAATTCTTGCATAGCTGGAGGCTGTGTGTGTGCGTGTGTGCGTGTGTGTGTGTTGGGAGTATAGCAAATAAAACAAGGTCATAGCATCAGGACCCCGGCTCTGAAAAGAGCCTGTGGGGCAAATCTTTGAGGAGTGTGCATCTACCTTCCATTTGAAAGTAAGTAATCTGTCTGATTATAAATCGTGTCGGATGCTTTCGGTACAGGTGCCGGGAACAGCTGGGGGTTCTGCCGCCTTGCGGGGGTTCTGCTCCTTGGTCTCACTCAGGCTTGGACGTGCGGGTTGCCTGGGAAGCACTCCGGTTGCTGAAGCTCTGGCGGGAGCAGGTGGGGCCTGAGGGGCGGGGGGAGCGGGGATCAGAGGTCCTTTGACGTGGAGGTAATGAGGCTTGCCTTGCAAGGCTTAGTGAATGGTGGGGAAGCCCTCGCCTCCTGGAGTCCCTTAACGCATGCGTCGGTCACCAGATATTTGATGCCAGCTCCATGGCTGCTGGGTCTTACTCTACGAAACTTCTGCTGGCCTTCCTGCCTCCTGTCCCTTCCAGGAAAAAGAGTGGAGGGAATAAAAAGCAGGAACGAGCTGCCTAGGAAACCTACAAAGACCTCCAGTTTAATTCTATTTTCTGCTGAAGAACAAACCACTCATGATGTGTGTATTTCCCCTGTTTTCTCCTTCCTCTATCTCTCTCCACGTGCGCGTCCACCCAAGACCTCGCCTGCACCGCGTGGATGAGCCCTCCGCTTTCTGGCTGCGGGGCAGCCCATACAGTAGGAAGTAAGGTGTGAGGCTGAGGACCAGGTTGGGTACTTTTCACTCGGCTTCCTTCTCGTGTGGTCACTATGGCTGAGACTCTTGACCAGGGAACTACGAGTCTCATCTATATGGCGGCCCCCTCACCGTGGGTCACATGACCACTTTGAGGCGGTGGAAGGCGAGCTGCCATGCTGGCTCTGCGGTGTGTTCCCACGCTGCGCTCCACCTTGGGGCCATCGTGGAGGCTGCTGTTTGGAGATGGAGCTGTCACAGGTCACGGAAAGAGGCCGGACTCCAGAGTCCCTGCTGGGAGGAGAGCCCCTCGACCTGGAAGATGAGTGAGAAGTAAACCTTTCATACGGTGAGCCACTAAGCCTGAGTGATGCTCCGGCGGTGAGCCCGGCTTGGAGTGCTAGAAAGAAGGTGCCGCCCAGGGACTTCAGATACGTCGTCTCTAAGCTGCGCGATGCACCTTCAATCTGGGCGCAAGTCGATCCTCTGAGGTCACACAGCAAAGTGTCTGTCAGGGGCTGAGTTGTCCCTGCCCCTCTGTAATTCACATGTGGAAGTCCTAACCCCAGCGCCTCAGATGCGGCTGTACTTGGGGGAAGGGTCTTTAAAGGGGTGATTGAAATAAAATAAAGTCGTTAGGGAGGGCCCTAATCCACTAGGACTCGTGTCCTTACGAGAAGAGGAAATTTGGACAGACACACACAGAGGGACAACCCCGTGACAACGCAGGGAAAGAAAATGATCACTACAAACCAAGAGAGGGGCCTCAGAAGAAACCGACCCTGAAGACTCCTTGATCTCAGATCTCTAGCTTGCAGAGCTGTGAGGAGATACACTTCTGCTGTTTAAACCACTTCGTACGTGGCACTCTGTTGTGGCAGCCTGGGAAACTAACAGCATCATGACTGAGATGGAGAGTTGGCATCTTCCCGCCACCCAGGGCTCCGTACAGTTTCTGGAACACGCAATCTCAGCCCCGCATCATGTGCTTGCCCCAGACAGCCGCGTGTAAAGGCGGACGGCTGGGTCAGCTTGCCGAGTGAGCGGGCGTGAATCTTTGAGGGTCCCTCTCTCCTTGATCAACGCTCTCCACTCCCTCTTGAGGAAGAGACGCTCTCTTTCCACTTTCCCTTGGGGCAAGATTTCAGGATGCTCTGGTTCAGTGACTGTCCCCACCCACATTTTGCAGAGAGGGAACTGTAGCTCTGAGAGGCAAAGCAATTTTTTTTTCTGAGGTATCAGCTTAACGTCCTACAGCTGCACTGGGCTGCGCAGGAGACTGGAGCTTGCGGGGACGAAGTGGCTTGGCCGTGGACACCAGACGGGATGCCTTTCGACCTTCGCATTCATCTCTCTGCCCTCACAGCACAGGCAGAGGCAAATCGCTCTGCAAAGGATGACGGACGCCTCCTTTCGATTGCTATGAATTAAACAATATTTTCATATTAAAAATGATTCCGTGCTGCTTAGAGAAAGGACGGAATTGAGAATGAGTGATGGATGAACCCCCGCCAGATGCCAGCGATGTAAGCGAGCGTGGTTTTAATATGCCAGATGATACGGTGGGAGAACTGACGATCCCATCTCCACGGCGGGAGGGACCGGGGTCGGGGCCGCAGCCTAATTGCCTTTGTCTCTGAAGCAGCTCCGCTTCTGAGTAACGCTCGGATGAGGTCAGTAGCTTTCCCTGCGATTCATCATTTCGATGGCTCCCATCGGCATCAAAAGTCACCTGAAATTGGAGTCAGACAGTCTGGAGATATTCTAGTTGTGCGACCTTGGGCAAATCCTTTAATTGCATGGAGACTCGATTTGCTCTTCAATAAAATGGGAGTCGTAAAGACGGCGATACGATCGGTTTGTTGGGAGAATTAAACGTGTCAACTGCCTAGTACAGCACTCGAGATATTAGAACTGATTCGCCAATTCTCTCTTCGCGAGGTACATGACACTTAGATTGTTTAGCTCTCAAGGCAGTTGTCAGGGTTAAATTGGGTGATCTGTTTGCAGGCAACTAGATTTTAACGTGTAATTTGCATGTAAGCTGATAGTAGTGGTTCCCACAGCTATTATGTCTCAGATATTTGCATGTGAAAGTGATTCGGTAAATGCTTTTTGAATTGAATTATATTAAGTCAAACTCCCTTGTTTAAATTTTATGCTTTTATCTAACAAAAAAAAATATCTGCAAGTATTTTTCTGAATCAAAATACTAAAGTTATTAGCATTTATGCATTAAAGAAAGGAAGAAAAGCAACTCGAATATTGACTTAAATGTGCAATGCCTCCTATAGGTGACAGATGGATAGTTTTGTCCAGAGAAATATACACTACAGACTGTAGACCCACCATTTCTCAGTATACAAGTCAACGCACTGCCAAGGTTCCCGAATAAATCATTTTCATTTCCCAAATCACACTGCTTTCAATAAAATCGCAATCGTTTCAAGGAAAATCCTCAGGAGACCGTTGTTACGTATGTCTCTGAAGATGATGGCTGAGTGGCCCACGTGAGATCCAGATGCAGATTTCAAACCCCGTCGCCCTATGAGACAGCACCGTGATCGGATGGGAAAGTTTGGTAGGTCTCACTTCTTAAGTTGCAAAAAAGTAATGGAAACATGGTGGCTGCTTCTGCCCCAGATTAAGCAACATCATGCTAGGAAATATCAGCTGGACTTGCCAGTCTTTTCTGGAAGAGCAAAATGACTCGGCTGGCTAGATGGGATACCTGTTGCCTAACCCTTAAATGTGAAGATCAGTTTATGGTTTATAAAAAAAAAATCTTTAAATATATTTCCTTATATCATTAGTATAAAAACTGAATGAACTATTAAAATTCTCATTTAGTTGATAAGAAAACGAAAACTCAGAGAAGTTTGCTACATCGTAGACTGGAAATGTAAATGTAAGGTTTTAATTCCCAAGCTCATAGTCTTTGAGATCCACCATGATGCTTTTATGCTACCGAAAGGCAATGAAGACATGATGTCTAAACCTTCCCTCCCTTGGATTTCTTCTCATGGAACATCCAGCTCTGAGGAGAAACTTAAGACTCAAGTCTTATTCGCATCCTAGGAAGTGCTTTGGATCCAGGCACCAAGATTTTGGAGGGTGAAGTGTCTGATTTTTCTAGGTAAACTGTTCTCTAACAGAAGTAAGATTTCAGATTCTTCCGCAAAAACATCATTTAAGTTAATTCATGTAAAGGAACATTTGCGTGTGTGTGTGTGTCTGCTATGATCCCAGAATGTGCTAGAATTAAGAGTATACCAAAGAGTGAGAGATGTAGTCTTTGACCTTGAGGAACCCGGTCGACGTCTGGATGAGAGACCTTGGCTCTGCGTAAGAATCATCTCTGGAGTTTATGGGGAAATAAAACAAGAAGCAGAAAAACAAAATGAAGAAAGTGCATACTGGGGGAAAGGTCCAAGATCTGTATTATTTAAATCTCTCCCGAGATCTCGAAAGGAGTCAAGCTTGGGGATCACTGGATTATTAGAAAGAACATGGATTCTGAGCTCGTAAGAGAATTTTGATGCAGCCTGGGTTCTCTAAAGCTGAGCCTGAGACAAAAGTTGAAGTGTGAGGGCTTTATTGGAGTCTGTGTTTCCAGGGAACAAGCAAGAGAAATGGGAGAATGGAACGGGGAAGGAGGGAGGGAGAGCCAGTGTGAGGATGCTCATGTAGTCGACCGCTGCCCAATTCTGTACCACAATCCAAGAAGCCACATGAAACGAACCTCGAGACTGTCCACTTAGGAAAAGAGAAAGAAAACCCATCGATGCATTGGTTCCCTGCCTCTCGATCGAAGGTTTGCCGCAGCCTCATGTTCAGGCTGCACAGGCAGGAATTCAAAAAACCACGGAGAAGTCTGGACTGGAGGCAAATACAAAGGTCAAGTCTGGATGGAGGTGCTATTAGTCACCTTGAAACTGGTTTGTCTCAGAGCACAGCTGGTCACTGAGGCAGTGGCCGAAATAGAAAAGGGTCAGGAGTGGTGCCTATGAGGTTCCTGATACAAACCCTATTCCCATCGCCCTCTGTGTGGCCTCAGACTTCTTATCTACACCTGCTCAGCCTCCATCATTGCCGGGGCCAGCCTGGAGCAGATGTGATTCCCTTATGGGGTGGCTGAGTGAATTTATTGGGTAACGTTTAACCCAGCACAGTATCCAGCACACAAACAAGAACCGGAAAAATGTAAGCGTGCCTTCCTGTCCTCCCCACTTTAAACACACAGAGCTCCGAATCTCTCTGTGAAGGTTAGCCTCCTTCAGATCCCCAATGGGGGCGCTTGATAAGAATCTCTCCCTTCACCCGCTGAAGAGAGGAAATAAAACTGGAGATTTATCAAGAGATAAAAGAGCGGCCCACAATCTGAAGCCAACAACAACACAAAAAGTCACCGTGTTAGTTCTTCAGAACAGAGGGTGAGGCTTGATCTTCAAATATGTTTTTTTTTTTTTCCCCAATCGGTAAAATAACATAGGATAAAAGCTGGTATGTTTTTTAACATAAAGGGCTGGATCAAGCCTCAAACATGTGTACTCAAAGAAGGAAAAATAAAGGAAGGGATAAAACACGTCCTGCGCGGGCCTCTGGCACTCAGATAGACGGACGCGTTAATTTTAGTTTCTATAGGTGTTAGATTGGAGGGACGATGGATCGCACTGCACATGGCGGGTGTCGGTGCTTTCCGAATTTGGAAACAAAGTCTCACTCTGAGCGAGAAAACTCATGTGACTCTTCACTCCAACGGGGAAGGAGGTCAACCAGACACGGACGTCCTCCAAAGATTTACTGAGACAAGGAGGGAAATGGGCAAGTCCACGGGGACATAGGGGGCGATCTCAGGAAGGCAGAACTTAGGTGTAACTCATTCATGCATGGAGCTCCCCCCTACCCAGCCCATCATTGCCAGCCACATGTGGGGAGCTTGGGACAGAGAGGTGAACAGGGTCTTCCTGTCTGTCGCCTTGGAAGCCTGAGGAAGGAGGGGAGAGACCGTTATTCTTTAGAGGTCAGACAAGGCTTTCAGGGGAGGTGATGTTGGAGCTGGATCTCACTTGACACCCCAAGAGGGGAAGGGACTCATTCCATGGAGAAGTAAAACGATCTAGAAGGACCGAACTTTAGTTATTGCACACTCTGGCCTGCATGGAATAGCACAGACTTTGCGATCAGAGACATCTAATTTCCATTCCTTGCTTGTTCACTTACTAACTATTTGCCATTTTATTCCTTGCGTCACACAAAAACTTGTAACTTGGAGAGCTTCAGGAATTTGCCCTAAGTTGACCTCCCCAGGTAGATTTGAAGAAGCAAAGCGCGGGGAGACAAGAAGGCTCGCCCGAGGCCCGCCGTGGAGTCAGGTCTCGATGCCCGAGGCTGCTTTCGTCCGGTGTGTGGGAGATGTGAAAGGTACTCTTCATGGAACCCTGAGCAAGGTGTTTGCTACGAACCGGCCCCTTTTCCTGTTGATCCAGCACAGCCAACCAAAGCTCCGAATCTCGGAGAGAGGAGAATTCTGGTCATCAGGGAAGGACCTCCCAAAATGGAGGCGAGGATGATTTATCCAGGTTCTCAAGAACGGGACACACCAGCCTTTCCCCTCGGACTCCCTCTGCTCCCTGGCCCAGCTGCGTGGGCACCGATTTTGGCAAAAGCTGAGCTCTCTCCTCCATGTCAGTCCCTCGAGGCTGCCCAATCTAACGTCCGCCCAGCCGCCCTGTACCGTATAGATCTCCTCACTCGAGATGCTTAATTCTTCTTCTCCGCGTTACACCTGTCTAGCACCGTACTTTGATTTCATTTATTTTTTATACGCCTTCACCATTAGAACACAAGCTCCATGAAGGCAAGGACTTTCTCCTCTGATGTTTCCCCCAAGATCCTAGTTTCTCAAAAAACACTTACGGATTATGGATGTGTTAGTATCATCCATTGTAACGATGGGCGTGTGAATGAATGATTTGATGAACATGGAAATACCAGAACTCGGAAGGCATGGGACCAGCTTCTCTTTTGCGTTCTCTATTTTATTGAATTATATAAAGTTCCTTTTACATATTCTGGCCCCAAACTCAGATAGTCTCTGATACTTCCCTCACTCTCAAGCGCGACAGATAACAAAATGTTCTGTTGTCTTATTAAACCTACTTGTAATTACCTGTTTGAATCTCCCCATCTCAGCCCCCGGAATCTTTGCTTACCTGGGCCACTTATATAGCACCTGGACTGCTCCTCGTCCCCTCTTGTCCCTCTTTGCTGATTTCCATACCATAACCAGAAAGATCTTTCCATAACCAGAAAGATCTTACCATAACAACGAAGATCTGACTGTGCTGATCTGTTCATAAACTTTACCACGTTGTAGAGAGCTTTTGGAATTTTCAACTTCTCCAAAATCATTTTATTCTTTAAATTTGTACCTCGGCATCTAAAGGTACTAAACTTCTCACAATTCTTCCTAGCTCATTTCTAGCCGTTGGCACATGAATCACATTGCACTGCAGACTTCTGTTCACTGTCTGTACCACTCGTGAGCCTGTAAACTTGTTTAATTCAAAGACCACACCTTCAAACCATTGTATATCCACCACCGACTAGAATCCATGCCAATAGATATGTAGACGAAATAGCTGTTTTTACCGACATCCTGTGTGTTCGGTTAAAACATACTTGTCTTCTTGAGTTTGATCACCTACGGAAAACTAGTTTCCAAAATTAAAATGTCAAGGACCAGATACTAGAACTTTCTGCTCCCTCTAAGGTGCAGGCCCTCCATGGAAGTGGTCCTAATTGGCTCTCAGCTGCTTGGTCATTTCTCTCTTGTCCTTTCTCTGACATCAATACTTGTTACAACCAGAAAACCAGCTGGGGAAAGATCTATAGCTCGACGGGATAGGCTAAATGATGCGTTTCTCCTTTAACAGAAAAAGCGAAAACAAAGCATGCGGTTCTGTATTCTCCATCAGCCCATCTGTTTCTTACAGGCCATCATGGTGACAGCTACAAAAAAGGGTGGCCGTGAACAACACTGCCTGCTGCTTGTGAAAGACACATCTGTACATGTTTGTGTTCAGAAACAGACAGGAGTTGAAGATTAGAACATTTTCCAAAAGTGTGGTGCAGCACAGCCGATTGAATACCTATAAACAGGTTTAGCGCAGGCTTGTGTTTCTTTTAAAGGATGGAACAGGACCAAGTGCTTCATTAGTTGGTGGACTTGATGTATGGGAGAGATATACGTAGAAAGGTCAAAACTCAAACTCGGCGGTAAGAGGGAAGTTAATAATTTTAACAACAACAACAATATTATTAATAATAACATATGGATGTTGCTATGGGCTAGAACTGATGGAATGTTGTAGCAGCAAGATGCTTTGGTGATCACTGGTTTGCTCCTGGTTTTGTACCTTGGGCATGGACACCAGGTGAAGTGAGTTATTTAAGGCTGCTTAGTCAGAATCCAGGTGGCCCCCCAAATCAACCTTGATGTGTGTCACTTATATCACGAGCCTCATTGCTCCTGAAAAGTATAGTTAACCTTCTTAGGGTCACCTGGTTGAGAGAGTCCAGATCTTGGAGTTAAATCTCATTCTTGATACTTTCTGAACAGTTTTCCTTGCATATTCTTCTTCTTTCTGAGGATCTAAGTACTGAAAATGTTCTGGGTCATGGAAGAAACACAGTCAAGTTTGCATGCTTGATTCTAGAAAAGAAATCAAATGAACGTGGACTTAGGGTGGGGGGCGGGGTCAGACCATTTGGAACCGAATTCCCATTCTGCCAAACACTGTCTATAAAACCTGGGTCAAATTTAATCTCTTATAGTCTTATGGCCTTTTTTCTGTCATGATCCTCACCATGGTAGGCAGTGTGTAAAGTCTGAATGAAATCGTGTATCTTAAGAATCTGGCACATTACTTAAGCTCTCAAACAATGTGTATATTCTATCAATTCTTTTTAGCAAATGGGGGAAATGGAATTAAGGCTAATATGGTATTTTAAAACATAGCTTTGGGAACTACTTTACATTATCAAGTGATAGGAAGTTGCAAATTTTAAAATGACTTAAATCAATGCCACCAATAAGCAACGCAATTAAAAAAAAAAACCATAGGAAGCACTTAAAAGTGAATCTGGCTAATGTGTTACGCTGTGCAAAACACTAGTGTGGAATCTCACAGGACAGAAGGGCAAAAGAAACATTAGTTCCCCGAGGAGTTACGGGACCTCAAAATTGTATGTATATTTTACATATAAATATACATATTTTATGTAAATAAACATATGTAAATGTACATACACATAAGCGATTTCATTTTTAAATGAGCTAATTACATTTAAAACCACTTATTACAAAGAAAGTTAGAATCCGAGTGATTTGGTATTTTCACATCAGGTAAGGTGATCATGGGACAACTGGAAATAATTTCTTCCTCTCTTTCTTTCCCAAAAGGTGGGTGCCAGCAACCACGGTAAGTCCCAGATCACACTGTGGTTCTTGCCTCAACTCTCAATGAACTGTGAACTCACACCTGCTGATTCTCAGTTTGCCTACTTGTGAAATGAGGTTAGGAATCCCTTTTTTCTGCTCTCCTCAGCCCCAGACCAATATTAAGGGTTAAGTAAAATGTCTAAAATGCAGACGCGAAGCATTAAAAACGTGTCGACTCATTCTTCTGTTCAGGTGCTGTGGCGTGGCTGTAGACAGGGTGGACATGGCCTCAAGGACACAGAGACGAAGGGAGGAGGGGCCACGAGAGGACCTGGGCAGGACGTGAGGGACCTAGCTGAGCCACCGGGCACGCTCACATGCAGCAAAGCTCCCCAGGGCTGACATCTAAGCTGATCTGGGAACCATAAATGGCAGAGACCCACTGAAAAGGAGTGTGAATGGCAGGCAAGGGGTGGTGGCTCCAGGTGGAGACACATTTGGTACATGTAGAAGAAAGACAACACATCACTTGTCCAGGGAAGAAAACACAATTGGTTCAGTTGGGCCATTGATTTCAAGGGGAAAAGCCACGAGAGGGCTATAGGTCAGACAGTACGTATTCTTACAAGCCATCCTTAATTCAAACTTGGAGATCGGAGGGAGGTCTTCGCAGGGTTTTAGACAAATTATTATTATGACTGGTCTCGTGAATCATACATCGATCGTTTGGCAGCTCGAAGGCTAAGAATTCCCTGGGTTGGGAACAACGTGCTTCTTGGATACCACAGCTTCCGCTCCTGACCCCTCTCCCTGTCCCCAGGGCCAAGCCTCTTCTCTCTGTCCACATTTCCAGTCTCTCCATACCCTTGACCTTGGTTTTGCCTTCAGGAAGAAACATCTAAAAACCTGTCTCTTTAGCTAGTACTTTTAGGCTTATCTCTATCTTTTCTTTGACTTAGAGCTGCTGCCCCACACTCTGAGGGCCACTCTCTAAAATGCAGAATTGCAGAAGGTTAAAGGGAGCTTAGAAATCAGTGTTTACCTGGCCATCTCCTCTCCAGTGCCTCACAGAGAAAGGACAGGACTCCGTCCATATTTTACTCCAGTTCTGTTCGAAAGGGTGACTGCCCCTGAGAGGAAAATGCCATCAACATGGGAACAAACAGCCGAGGAGGAAACAAAACTCGCTGTCTTATTCGGATTCTTGTTGCTAACTGGCTCCGCCCTTGGAAAGATGTTTAGAAAGGTAATTTAAGACAGATTTTGAAGAACGTTGGCTGGTCATCCGAAGAACTATTTTCTTACAATGCATGATTCAGGAATCCCGAAATTTTTCCTTTATTGTGGTAAAATACACAAAACATAAAATTTGCTTTTGAAAACCATTTTTAAGTGCTCAGTTCAGTGGCATTAAGTACGTTCACATCGCTGGCTAATCATCACTACTGTTCGTCTGCATAACATTTCATCATTTCAAACTGAAACCCTGCATCCATTAAAAAACCGTTGAATCGTGTTGGAAAGAAGGAAGGGCTACTCACATTTCTGAGTGGCCAGCACTTTAGACATGTCCCAAGTTAAATGACTGAAGTATTTTCACTGATGTTTCTTCCTCCTACATCTCCACTGACTCCCAGTTTAAATTGTGGACAGACCATCAACAATTCCTTGCCCCAAGGAAAATTTTTTCCCATTAAAAAAAAACACAGAAATTCCTGGAAATAAATGTCTCTTTTTAACTTTTGCAATGGTCTGGGCTGATCGAAGATCATTGCCGTGGAAGAGAAGGGTGGAGCTTTGGGGACAAGGAGGAAAAGTGGGGGAGAGAAAGAAGAAAAGAGGAGAGAGAAGCCACCGCGTGAGCCTGGAAAGGGGGAGCCACCCTGGAGATGGGGATCGCTGTGTCCCTGCACACGGCCACCTCTGTTCTGCAACAGCCACCATCAGACTAGGGTGGGCGTGTCCATTAGCTGGGTGTCTGCAGGAACCTGGATTTCCAGCAGAGTCATGAGACTTCCCGGAGCCACAGCAGTGGAGACAACAAGGATGTCATAACTACCAGGACGGCCCGAAGGTCACAGGCCCGACTCCTCTTTCCAAGTGCCAATGAAACCTCCAGGCTTCTGGAATACACCCGGCAGATGGTGACGTCTCACCCCGACGAGATCAAATTTCCCACCACGCTGGGTGAGGAGTCATATTTCATTAGATTAGAAAAAGGGGAATTTCTACGCCTGAGTTTGTGGACACAGTTTTTACCCCTTCCATAGACATCATATCTCTCTTCCGAGGCTGGTGTTAGAAAGTCCAATTTTTACCAAAGCAGAAAGTCAAACCAAAGGTGGGTAAGCAATAAGGCAAAGATATCTTCTCCGACATAGTGGAGTCGGAATGAGAACCGGACCGTCTGGTTGATGCTGGAATGTACGCTTTCCAGAAGCCAGCAGCGGAGTCCTTTAGGGCTTAACGCCTGTTGTAAGAGTATTATCTAAAAGATTTTGAGAGGAGAAGCAGATGGCTAAAACAGGAAGAAGCCCCATCTCCTGCTTCATGTGCGCGCCAATATTACTTGTCTGGGGGCGCGTAAAGGTGAGTTAGTCTTCGTTCTAGAGTCTGTCTTCAGTCACCACTAGCCAGCGATTTATAAAAATAAAACATATAGACTGAAAACAATGGAAGGAAAGCATGCTAATAAGCTAGACAAAAAACAAACAAAAACAAAAAACCCACAAACAAACACACAAGCAAAAAACCCACAGACAAACACACAAACAAACAAAAGACCCGACTAAAACCCTAATAGAGTGGTAGAGAGGAAAAAAGAGTAAAGGTAAACAGATTAACTACACTGTCGAAAGCGCACAGAATTGCCAAACAACTTTAGGAACCGAATTGTCTGGTAAAAAGATAAATATTTGGGAAATTTAATCAAGAAAAAAAAATCAGACAAATTAGAGATTAGAAGAATACAACAAACATGCAATTTAATATCATAAGAAAATACTCTATACTAAGGACTTCTAAAAATCCAGTGAGGAATATAGGACATGGTTTTGTAATTGCCAGTTTATTTGCTTATCTTCCTCTATACTAAGTTTTTAAAGGTAAATGTTCTAGTCAGTCCCTGTTATTGTACCTCCGGTACCAAAAAAAAACCAAACAAAATCAAACAAAAATGAAACAAACATTGTTCCAGCACACAGGGGCCATTCGATAAATATTTATTATTTTAAAAAAAGATACATATAACTGAAAGTGACTAAAGAAAATGGAAACATGAATAGACAATAACAAAAACCAATTTAATACAGTTATTACAAATTATTTCTACGATACGCTCTGTGAGTTATTTAAGAGTTATAAGGAGGAAATAATACAGTTATTTTAGAAGATAAAAAGTGGACTTACTCATATTATAAAACTAATGTAATTTAGAATTAAAATATAATTTTAAAAAAATCTCCTAAATCAATGCCAAAGGAAAGATACTTTACCGAGCTGGAAAGTCAGGGTTTTTACAAGACAAACATCTAGGCTTTAGATACAACCTCTGCTTCTTACTACTCATGAGATTCTGTGTGATTCCCTGAGTTTCTCAGGGTCAGATTCTTCATTTGTGATGCGGTGATTATAATGCGTTTTTTTTTTTTTAAGTGCATTTTCCTAGGTAGAAAATCCAGTCAAGTCTAAAGAACAATTTGTCCTTATTTAAAGTAGGCATGATTTTATTTTTTTCATGTTTTATTCCATTAACCAGAAATGATAGTGCATGTTTACGTGCTACATCAGTGTTGGATGCTGTAGACCATAAACCCTCGGCTCTTTGCTTTTCAGCTGTACACAGTGTCCTGGGCTGGATGCTTATCACTCACTCCACAGCTTAGTTATTTCATTAGCGAGAAACGGGGCTTCCGGCGTATTCATCTATTAAGTAAAGGGGAAGAGTAAAACCAATGTATTTATGTCATTTAATTTCAAAATGCTACGGAAAATATAAGTAGAATTTGGACCTTCAAAGTGATATTATTTCTCTCTCTCAGAGGAAATTGTGTTTTTATATTCGAGATTATAGAGCTACACGGTGAGAGAAATTGACCTAGAATGTAGTTCTCATGAATTCAGTATTTTGTACGGTATTTGTACTCGAGATGTCATAATACAATGCCATTGTCTGTGTGGTTTAAATAACAAAAAATTATTGTCTCACAATTCCGGAGGCTGAGAAGTGAAAAACCAGGATGCTGGCAGATTTGGTTTCCCAGTGGGGATTTTTCAAGTGTCTTCTCACCATGTCCTGTCGTGACCACAGTGAGCTCTCTAGTGTCTCCTTATAAGGGCACCGATCCCATCATGAGGGCCCCACCCTTATGGCCTCATCTAAAGCTGATCATCTTCCAAAGGCCCCACATTCAAACACCATACATTGAGAGTTATGCTTTAACTTGTGAATTTGGCAGAAGGTGGGGATGGGGTGGGGGTGGGAAGGGCATGATTCAATCCACAGTGTGTACTTTCCATAAGAATATTACTTCTTCCTAAGCATTTTGAGTGTCCTGAGTCCCTCTACAAATCTAATGAAATCTGTGGATATCTTTCCCTTGAGTGGGAAGAAATATTTGTATAATTCCATTCACATATACATGTATACACACAGGTGAACATGACATTTGCCTACAACCCCAGAAACCCCTGCATTGCTGAAGCATACACCTGGCACCCCAGGTGTCTAAGACCCCCAAGTTAGAAGCATTTCCCCCAGGACATGGGAGATCTGATCAAATTTAAAAACAGTTCCAAAGAATCGGAAGTAATTACTTAGTGTCAGAGACTTTAGAAAGAATGGTTGCAGGTGTTTCCCTTGTGAAAACTCCCAGGTACATCTTTACCCCAGTCCAGGTGAGTTAAGGTGGCTCATTGAAGGCCACATGCTTTGTTTCCTATACAGGATCTCATTCTTCCCTGGGAAGTCATTACTATCTCCTTCATTCTGATCGTTGGACCCGGAATAGACCTCAGATCTCTAGTTGAGACCCCTTAGCTGGCCAGTAAAACAAAAATTGAGGCCAAAGAAAGGGAAGGTACAGGCTCAAGTTCACACGATTCATCTTAGCCTTTCTGTATTAACTAGCTTCAGACGCTTTGGAAAATAATGTAAAATTCACACTCATGTTATTTCTAAAAACTGTTAAACTCCTTGACCATCTGCTATAACCTCTCATTGGGGGTCTGCATGACCCGTTCAGCATCTCAGATGCCTCAGAATAATGACATTCCTGCTACCGGTTATGATTTCTTTTAGAACACAGTGTGGGTCCCAGGCCTGACGGGTCCCAGGTCTGGCTGTGATCCAGGCCCGTGTCTAGGAATAGGACCCCAGGTTTAGAATGTCGCATTAGTGTAGTAGGGCACCTGCGCCTAAAATATGTAAACACGTATCACGCGTGTATGGCTGAATGCCACTATTGCACTCTGCTATGTGTGGAGCCATGCATTCCCCTGGGGAGCAGAAGGGGAGCAGGAGAAGTGTGCACAATACCGTGCTCCCCCCACCCCCACACAGAACTGTGCTCCTCACAATAAAGCTGGTGCCTGCCCTTTCGTTCTCATGCTGGCCTCTCGAGCATTCTTCAAATGGGCGTCTCGCCACAGAACTTTCTCTTCTCGATGAGCTCGGCGCTGACACACAGGAAAATATGTCCATACTTAATTTTCTAATCTATCCAGAGCACTCTGAATTTCCTTTTCCTTCTGGTGGACTCGACTGAATTCTCAAAGAGAGCTGAACAATTTATTGCTCCCATAGAATTTCATATTTCTCTGCAGAGCGAACACAGAAATTATCCACAATGATTGGATTTATGCCGTGAGTATACTCACGTTACTCACTTTTCTTTGGCTTTTTAGCAAACGGAGTTTTATTTGCTAGAATCCGTAACAGCAACACGAAATTATTTACTGCTTCAAAAGTATCCTCATGTCCAACCCCGAGGATTAATCCCTGAGACGGAGTCTCTGATTCTCTACTCTCCGTCTTCACTTAGAGAGGAGGACTGTGTTTTTCCGCGTGCCACCAGCCTTACTGGAATCGTCCTCTCAGAGACGCCCTCAGACCTCTGAGTGAATGACCGTCGAGTACATTGTGTCCTGGTGGCACAGGGAGAACCTGTGATTTGAAAGCGGCACAGTGCAGGTGTCAACCCACAAGGCTTCCCTGACCGATTTCCCAACGCTAAGTCAAAATACGAAGAAAGGCTGAATCAGAAGAAAGAAGGGAGGCAGACAATAGATGTGTAAACACTCCACGGGCCCCGGACCCTTGCGGAAACTCACTAAGATTCACCCCTAATCACTCTCTAGAGTTCCAGCGGCGCTCCAGCCCGACGAGTGTGTAATTGTGTAATATTTTTCCACGGTGACAATGTGTATTTCATTCTTTGTTCTGGCTGTGTTTTCCCTCACCTTGGCTGAAGCCCTGGGGCTACTCTTGTTTTAAGAGGCAGTTGGCACTGCAAGGCGGATAGCACAACTAGGCGAAGTTGGCCTCCCTCTCCAGCTTCAGCTTTTCGACAAGCAAAGCCTGTCTTTGACCGGGGAGTCTCAGGAATGACGGATTGAAACGTGCTCCCTCTTCCAAGCCCAAGAGAGGCTCACGGTCAGGTTTAAATGGACTCGAAGAAACGATTGCGACATCTCAGGTATTTGCGATGTAAGAATCCTTGTCTCTGCTTGTTCTTTCTTCAGAACCTCTTCTACTCCAATGCCCGTGGGGTCTTTGTGGGGTACCCCGCACCCCCACAGGAGCCAGGCAGTCCTGTCCCTTGGGAAGTGGAGGAGTCTCGAGGCCATTGGACCTACTTCCTCAACCAACAGAGAGAATGGAGACTCTTGCCACTTACCCAGGATCACGGAGCATCTTAGTCCATTCGGGCTGCAAAGCAAAATGCCATGGACTGGGTGGCTTATAGACAAGAGAAATGTATTTTTCACAGTTCTGGAGGCTGGAAGTCCAAGCCTAGGATGTCAGCACGGTTCGGTTCTGGTTACAGACTGATGACTTCCTCACATGGTGAAAAGTGAGCAAGGAAGCTTCCTGGGGTTCTTTTATAAGGGCACTAATCCCATTCATGGGGGCTTCACCTTTATGGTCTAATTAGCTCCCAAAGGCCTCACCTCCCGATGCCGCTCCATTGGGTATTAGGGTTTCAGTATACGAATTTGGAGTGAGGGGGCACAAAATCTGATCCATTGCACAAGCTTACCTACTTATTTGTAGAGTAGGTACAAGTTTTTCAATTCTCTCCCAGACATGTACAGTAACTGGGGTTCCCGATAAGAACTGTGAGTCCTTCGAGGAGACATGATATTGTGCTCGATGTCTTCTGCTCAGTGAGACCAGGACTGTAGAATGCACTGGAGGCTAGAAGACAACCTTGGAGACTTGAGCTCTTCAAGTCATTTATCCAAGGCTCCGCTCCACGGTCAAATCCACCTCTCACTTATCCGCACGCCCAGGTTTCCTTGCCACCATCCGCCCTAGATAATAAGTGGACTCGCTAATTTTCATGGAAGATTGAGATTGCATTTACTCATTTTTGTGCTGATCGTTAGGAAGAAGCATGATCGTTAGGAAGAAGCAATGTGCATCCAGCACATTGTCTGGCCAGCAGAAGCTTCTTCCTAAAGGCTTGGTGAGTTGGATCAAGTAAAGAGAATTTATTTACATCTAAAATTGCATTCTTCGGTGATAACTATGTAATTAATGTTTTATAATGTTTGAAAGGCTGCCGTATAAAACATAATACTTGCAGAAAGCCCTGACATTCAGTGACTACTTACCATGCATAAATTAGATGCTAAACCCTTTGCCTGGACTATCTCGTTTAATCTTTACAACCACCCTACGAAGGACATGCCTTTGTCACCCTCTCTTTCCAGAAGAATAAGCCGAGGCCCACGGAGGTAAAATAAACTTGCTCACGCCCACCCAGCATTATAAAATCCTGGGCTTTTCCCACATGGAATGCATGTAGAGAAGAACACAAAACAAGGATTGAAAACCTCACAGATAAAGATTTTGGCTTCATTCAAAGACAGCTTCCAGCCGCTAGAGCTGGTTTAGAAATTTATAATCAAGGCTGGAAAATCATTTGATGGGCACATTATAGAAGAGCTCAAGAATATTTTAATGTCTGAAAGAATGCCTTTCGATCTTAAAGTGTTCTGATTTCTCGACACCATCGCACACGCTCACACGTCTCTCTCCTTCGAGTTTTGTGTAACTTTTTCTCAGGCGGCCGCACCTCTGTGTTCACAGGCTCTGTTTTGCTCCCCAGCTCACGAAGGGCTGTGTCTGGCCTGCTTTCTGCTACGCTATCTATCATGTAAGCACAGAGCACTTTGTTGTTTTGCTTTGAAAAAATAAAGCCGGGTTTAGTTTGGGAACGAAGAATGATTTTCAGAGAAGCAAAAGCAAAGCTCTCGGGGTGCCACGCGACACAGCGCCAGACTTGTGAAGAAACTGTCTGCCAGTTTCCATTCTGTTTTGTCGTTTTTGGTCCTGTCTTTTCGGTTCACCTCAGAGGATGCCCTGCCCCCACGGGAAGATGGTCCTGGCAGCAACCTTTGAGTGTTTATGGAAATGCTTCTCATCCCTAGATGTCTCTGGAATGGCCAGAGGCCGGCGTCTACTCGAAGAGGGGACCGTGATTTCTGTCCCCTTCGGCAGCTTGCCCATTGTCTGTCCACTCACAGGAAAGGGTCCATTAATCTAGACAACGTGTGCTATTGATGACACTCCCTCATGGACTCATGAGCTGGCCCTGCCTCCAGGAACGACGGTTAAGCACCTCTGGGTCGCAGCGAGCAGCCTGGACCAGCAATGCAGTCTCTTCTGGAAAGAAGGCAGGCTTCGGAGAGATCCCATTTTGTATAGAGTCCTGGCTTCCTTTTCATGAGCAGATTCATGTGACCCTAGTAGGCAGGCTTCTGTGTCACCACAGCCTTCTGCCTCTGCTCTGCAAGCGGCTTGCATCCTGGCTGGCGCTTCATTTGGCCTCAAGTAGCTATGGCTTCTAAGCCTGTCCCCTTACACACCTGCTCCACTGCAGGCCCCGCTAGTAAGTGAGATCTCACAGCTTCTGCTCGACGCTTTTGGAACTGGTCCCTACGTCCCTCTTCTACCTTAATTGAGGAAAAAGAACAGCAATGTTGATAGAGCTCCGATAATGCATTGCCACTGTGACCAGCACTTGACGTATTTCAAATAATTGATACCTATTATAAAATTCTGTATGTAGGGAGTATTAGCCCACTTTTTAATTAAGAAAACTAAAGCCTACGGAAGTCGCGTGACTTTCCTGAGACTACGGAACTGATTTTAGAATAGGGATTCAAACTCAGGCTTTTTATTGCCGAAGGCTGTACCCCAAGTTCTTACATATTACAGCACCTCCTGTGATCTGACCCATCCTGGCCTTGGGTAGGGGAATACAATTATACATCTACTTCCTAGATCTAATTTCTTATGTGTAGTCTTGACTGTGTGTTGGATACTGACCTCATGAGTAGTTGCCTGGGGATGCGGTATAGTCCCACAGGCTGGTTCAGGAAGGGCCATGAATATATGGACAGGGTAGTTTATTTGGCGTCATTGGAGAAATGATACACATTTTTTTTCAGACAAGAGAATTTCACTTGATGGAACAGTTTCTACAGAAAAACTTTCAAAACACCTAAGCGCATTTAAATTTGTGGCCCTAAACACACATGCACCTTCCTTAATGGCTGGAGTAGTGATCCCCAAAGTTGATGATTGCATCTCTAGAAAGTAGGGCTAACACTGGTTGCAAATATTGCAGTATAACGTTGTCAGGCCTTATCTTAAATGGCACAAGATAACCGATTTTGGAATATCACTGTTATTGTTGGAAATTTTTGTCTCTTATGGTTGTCAGTTCTCTGTCTTCTTCCTTACTTTCGGGCCGCCATGAATTTTCATGCCCCTCGGAATTTTCATGCATTGCTTTGGATCTATTCTCAGAAGACACAACCCAAGGTGGTCTGAATTCAGAACAAACCCTCATTGCTTGTGGGGAACACAGGATGGGCAGGTAGGTCCCTGAGGGAGTCAATAATCAGGGTGATAATAAACAAAATACTCATACAAAATGTGACATAGGAAGTGTTTGCCTTAGCAGAAATAGAAATTAAACTCTATAGGAAAAAAGGACCCAATTACAAGTATTCTTTCGCCAGCCTCCTCATGACTAGCGAAATCATGGATTTTCCTCTGAGACGGCATCGCACTTAATTTCCAGAGGTTCTGTGCTTTTCTTTTGCCAAAAAAATCGTAAAGGAATGATGCTGTCCTCAGCTGCGGATGAGTTTCCTCAGCCTCCTGAAAATTATTCTATTAGTGGGCTCACGCTATAGCCCTACCCAATCTTGAAACTCATCTTCACGGTGATCACCGTTAGTGAGAAGAGAGTGTGTTTGTCCTTTACGTGTTTTCTCTGGGGAATGAAGGCTGGAGACTGCTTCGTAAAAGGTGATGTGATAAGGTTTATACTTATTTTAGCACCGTATGGGCCAACTCCATTGCTTTGACGACTTTTTGATGAGGCAACTTAGCTGTAATCCCCAGACAATCAAACAAATACTAATCTAGATGCCAAGGTAAAGGGATTTTTCAGAGGTGCTTGAAGTCCCTTATCAGTCGATTTTAAATTCATCAAAAGGGAAGTTCCCATTGGTGGGCCTGCCCTAATCAGATGAACTCATCTCGGAGAGTCTACCCAGCTTATTCCCATGGGGTCCCAGCCTGCTCATGTCTTCTCTGCTGGTTCCGATCCTGTGGCTGAACCCTGACTGATATAATCATTTAATAGTTTTAGAAACGTTTGCGAACCTCTCAGTTTTTTCATTTATGAGATGGGGATGTGTGAACGTAAGTGATCATAGTTATGGGTTTCCAGGCACTGGGTAGCTTATAAACAAATAGCAATTGAAATCATAATAGTACAGGCTCAGGAAACTAGGCAGAAGAAAAAGATAATCTGGTTTAGAATTTATAACTTCTTCAGTGGACTTTAAGTGAGATGTGTGCATTTTCCTGAGAGAGAGAATAAAACGATGTACAAATCCCATATTTTGGGCATATTTTGCCCACACGAGCACCACTAAATTCTCTGGTTTCATTTTGACATCCAGAGATGAATACATACCAAACAGACCTGAGGACTTCGCTAGACCCTGTTTGCTGAATCGGATTTTAATAAAGGAAGCCTAGATCTATTTTTCCTATGAGAAAATGTCTCAGACGCTCAGATGTGACAGATGTAACAAGATCAAGGGCAGCTGAATAAAGGACTGAGAGGCACTTTCGTGGTCAAAGGCCATTGCCTCTGTGAGGGTGGCTTCGTTATTTAAGCATTTCTGGCTGAGCTGCATTCCAGATCCTTGAGCTTCTAGATGTATAGTATGTTAGCTATCAGTATATCGAAATGATTATTTAGGCAAATTAGGCCTAAGGTGTTGTATACTAGCCCACTTTCTTTCTTTAAATGTATTTTAAAAATTAAGGCAAATGGCTCTTTTTAGCTAATGATGCGTGGAGTGATAGAATGAGCAGAGCCCTAGATTTAAGGATGCCAGGGTCTAAAAATCTGAATACCTACCTCCTAACAATTTTGATGTCCCTCTTTGAACAGAGCACTATTTAGAAGTGTAACTGAAATTAAAAGTTTAATTAGATGGTCTTGATAATTGTAGTTACTCATATTCTTGCTTTCGTTCGATCATAAAATTGTTTCCTTATGCAAAAATAAAAAAAGTACAAAGGAAGCAGGTGACATATTTATGGCATCTGAAATGAAGGCACGGGGCGGGGTTTGGGGGAAGGTAACAGATGACATCATCTGTCAAGGAGGCAATGGAACACTTAGACTTGAGAGATGGGTGTTCCCTGCTCAGAGCTAAGTCTACGCGTCGGCATTTTATGACGCTTCCTGGTAAACCTGTCGTTCCCCACATTCTGAGAACCACGCTGTTTCTCCAACACACAGACAAGTGGAAGCGGGAGAGGGTCCCCAGGGCCTGAGTGCTGGCTCTGGAGCGAAGGGCCTGGGTCAACTTCTCAGTCACCCTTCCTGGCTCCACGGCCCTGGGAGTGCTGCTGTGCCCTAGAAGCTTCGTCATGGCATTTGCCTCCCATGGTGAGAACGGAAGCTGAAAGTATTTTGAACAATATTTGGTCCATTTGCAAGTCCCCAGTAAATGTGAGTTTATTATTATATTGTGTTCTTATTATAGATACAACGTTATTATACATAATATATTGTGTATGTCAAATACAATGCATGTAGTCTATCATATATAATGTTATACACATATGATTGTATATGTTCTTATGCGTAATAATACACAAGCTTGTTATCATACTTGTATATCATGTAAAGAAGAAATCAAAGTGTAGCCCCCGCCACTGAAACCACAATGGCGAAAGGCGTCAAGGTGAGAACAGGTGTCCTGGGCTTGCACTTGGAAGAAAATCACCTGCCATCGCCTGTGTTAACGAGAACTCCCTCACTGTCCTACGCAGGACTGTAAACTGTCTTTTGTTCCCGGCCTCTCAAAAGAGCCCCTCGAGAGAAGAACGCCTGCCGAGAGTGGAAGGTTCTAGTAGACAGGTAATCGAGTTAGAACAAACTGTAATCTCTGCCTGGCTACCAACCTGGATGGGATTTTGCAAGAGCTGGAACCATCTATAAGCCGGTGTGCGCGTCCTGCGGAAGTCTGGAAGAGCGCACCATCTGCTCGAGGGGAAACTTCAGCTAGGATGTGTCTCATGAGCCACTTTGCCCTCCTGTGCTGTGTTTCCTCTCGTTCCCTGCCCCTCTCCCCATGCCCGGCTCCCCGCCCAGTGTGAGATGATGCGACCATCTCCATTTCACAAGCAGCAGCAGCCGTGCCTCAGAGCAGCAGTGTCCCACCCTGTGCCCACGCCCGTGCCCACCCTGACACACACCTGGGGTTCCTAGGGGGGAGGACCCCCCGGCACTTGGGTCTCAGCTCTGGACCCTCCATGACTTCAGCCCCCCTTCCTGCCCACCAGTGACCCTTGGAGATACGAATTTTTCATATGTTTCTTCAGTTCTAGGAGTACCCTGTTCTTCAGCATGAACACTGAACACATGTCCCTTTGTCCAAATTGATTCCTACTTATCAGGATTCTGGTCCCAAATTTCTCAGCCTTTATCAGAGAAAACGTCTCCCGGTCAGATGTGAAACCCAGAAATAGATTCTATTCTCTCGAACCATCCCAGGTAGAGTGGGCGTCATTGGCTTTCTCCGGCCCTGGGATCAAGAATCAATTATTTGCCAATCGTAGCGCAAGTGTTCAACCCCACTCCTTCTGATGTCTCCAGACAGGTGGACAGCATTGCGCCGTGATAGCCAGCAGCCCTGGACTCTTAGAGGCTTCAGCGACAAAGGCTTAATTTCTTCTCACCCTGCATGTCCCCAAGAACAGCTAGCAGGCGCGGTGCACACATCACGTGGCGTGTTTGAGCTGCATGACTTTCTCGGCTTACACCAGAAAACAGATCTGGAGTCCGCAACTTGGAATCGAAAACAAAATAAAGGGTGGACTTTAGGGGGACGGCAGAGATGAAGCACCCGAGGTAGATAAAAACGTGGAGGATGAAAGCAGAGTTGGATGCCAGTCGATGTGCTCAGGATGTTATAACCGGGGTCCGAGGAGGAGGTTCGGAGCTCACCAGTGAGTGGGCCACAAAGAGAGCGTCCGAGCTGGAGTGCGTCATGGAAGCCTCGCTTGGCAGATACTATTCTTCTGGGGCGAGACCTGTGCATAGGGGTGTCACTGCTGTTTACCAGTCATCATCCTCAAAAAACAGTTCCCAACTCTTGCCAGTGTTTACGTGTTTATTACATGTTTATTATTACATGTTTATTATTGAGAAGACAAGGAAAAGGGAAGGGCGCTGTCGTGTACCACGTGCCAGATAATTTCCAAGTAAATTCCACTTTATCCTATGAAGATCTTTTCGGGTGTTGTTCTCTCTCTCTCTCTCTCTCTCTCCCTCTCTCTCTCCCCCTCCCTCATTCTCTCCTTTTCAAATAAAAAAAAACAAAAACAAAAGAGAAGTTTATGAAAACTGTAAGTATAATGTGACTGGAGTTTCAGCTCAAGTCTAGCTCTCAATAGCACAAGCTCTGCCCGCCTTAGCACACTGCCTCCCACCCTGGGGATCATGCAGAGTGACCAGGTTAACAGGAAATGACATTCGGGTGCCATCGGGTGGGCTGTGAGGGACCACTGACGACTCTTGGACCTAGCAGTGCAAACACAAGCTCCTCAAATGATACTGATGATGTGATTTAAGAAAAGTTGTCAGAACATCTGCAACTACAAGGCTCCCCCCAAAACGTGCCCAGCTTTGGCGATACCGACAAATTGCAGAAAGGTCAGTTGGGTCGTCGGCTCACAGATGTTTCTTCTACAAGTGCCAGGATATCTTAATTTCAACTTGCATGAAAGGCAGAGTATGATGTGTTCTCTCGAGGGGTCTTGCAGTAAATTAATGCCGATTACCCTGCAATGACGTGCATTTTGCTCATAATAAATGGATATCAACTCATTTGATTGGTCTTCTGCCTCTAGGATTTTTCAAGCTGCCCAACCACACTGTGCCCAAGCCCATCTTGGTTGTTGCTGCTTGAATCGGCTTAGCCCCCTGCCCAAGCACTTCCAATACTCTGTTGTTGACCTCGCTGGTCCCTTTTCCACTTATCTGTTTTTCACTTCTCCCTATGTTCTTTGTAGCCTGAGCGTCTTGCTACCCAATGCTTGTATCCAACTGGTCTGTCTGTGTTTCTAACACATGCCACTCTTTCCTGCATGTCTTTGCATGTGCTGTTGCTGACCCTGCTTATCTAAATTTAATATACTCATTTTGAAGGGTCATAGAGGGTCTCTGCGATACCCTACTGCTCTCTGCTCTTATGGTTAGAACCGGTGACTTTAAAATTCATCTTAAATCACATTGGGGTAGAAATAGAAATGGACAGGTATAGTTATACATAAGCATGAATGCATATGCATATGCGTATATACATACGCACATCCGCACATACACATATACACATACACATACATGTGGGAAGCCAGCTGCCATGTCCTGAGAATACTAGCAGATATCTCTGGAGCAAGGAGCCGAGTTGTCACCTACTTGCCAACGTGGCTATGCCGGCTCTGCCAATCAAGCCTTCCGATGGTTACAGCCGCAGCCTACATCTGACTGAACCTTCATGAAAGACTCTGAGCCAGAACCACCCAGCTGAGTGGTCCCTAAGTTACTGACATAACACATATTTCCTGTTTTCTTAAACCACAAAGTTCTGCGCTCATGTACACACAGCAGTGGGTAACAGATACAACTCTCTAGAATCCATTAGGAGCTTCGTGTGGACCAAGCATTTTGGGAACTGCTCTACGTACTTCACTGTATCCCTCTTTACTCCATTTCAGAAAAGGATTTCAGCATCTTTGTGCCCATTTCCCAAATGTGGGCACGAGGAGCTAGAGAGGATAAGCAACCCACCCAAGATCGCACATCGCACAGCAAGTCAGCAGGAGACCCAGAATCCAGAATGACCCCGAGGCCCAGGGCATCATGGGTAGACTTACTTATTCTCTAGTGTTCTTTTGCATTCTCATACTGGGGGCTTAAAGGCCACATAACTTTTCTGCTGAAGTCTAATAATTCACATTTTCTTATTTCTCTCCTAGTAAAAAGCGAGCATTTCGAAGGCAACGTTCTTTCTCAGATGCCTTTTATCTTCCTTAATGCTTGCCCACACGAGTCTGTGACGTGCCTGAGGTTGCACAGGTGACCCGTGGCCTTGCTGAGACCCTTTCGCTGTGTGTGTCTTTCTCTCCCACTGTCGAAATCGCAGATGAGAGGCTGCTTTGCAAACTACAAAATGGAATGAATATATTAAACATCTGTGCATGCTGGGGTCTAGTGCATCCCCCCGAAACAGCACAACTCTGCTGCCAGGTCTGAGCAATTTCAGACATAAATCCAGGTTAACGTAGAGGCCAAACAGAAGCTTGATTGCGATAGAGGCCAGAGCTTGTCAGAGCAGATTGCGGGCTCAGGCAGTGTCTTCATCTGGGTTCCCTTCAAACCAGGGACGGTGACGAGGACTTGGCTGTAGGTTCAGCCTTTGGAAGGCGATCCCAGGAAGTGGAAATGAGGGAGGGCGGGAAGTGAGAAGGGGAAGGAGAAAAAGCGGCAGAAAGATGTCTCATTAACGTTACTGTTACTGGTAACCCAAGGCTGAGGGCTGCCTCCCAGGGTGGAGCACCCTGGCACGTCTGCTGGCCAAGCAGTGTCTCTTGGCCTCAGAGAAGTCCCTGAGGCAGCAAGTGGGAAGACTAGTAATGTGCCCTGGAGGACGGGGTCCTGTGCACGCGTCTGAGCTACGGCTGCAGCAGAAGACGGGCCAGGAAGATGGGATGGAGGACCCCAACCCGGCTGCTCCGTTGGGCGACGCCACACAGCCCGGGGCCCGGGAAGGCTGGGGCGTGGAGGGACCGGGACCTCCCCGAGGGCAGCCAAGACCGAGATGAAAAGAGGGCTTATCCTCCCCAAATTTACCAAGCCGGTAAGTCACTCCACGTCATCAGGAAGGAGGGAGTAAAATGGGCAGAGAAAAAGCTGAAATAGGCTCTGAAAAATATCCCTCCTCGTGGGGACCACAAGCAAAACGCGGGAGCCTTTACGCCATCCTAAGATTCCAGTGTCGTTGGAAGGAAGGAAGGAAGGCGTAAATAAAACGTGACGATAACACCTGCACCAGGGCCCCCCGCCAAGGCCACCAGGCCGGAGACACGCCCGAAACCCACCGCCAGGGTCACTAAAGCCAAGTATGGTCAGAGCCCTGGACCCCTCTCCCATCTTTATTAAATGCAAGAGCTCTGGACCCCTATTCCATCTTTATTAATTGCAGGGCTCTGGAAAAGGCCACGTGGAAGGTTGCATTATATTTCAAAAATCTTTAGAGTTCTCCACAGGAAACATCATCACCGTTATATTTGCTTCCACTTGATGTCTTTTTAGCAGTCGATGCCAAAAAAAAAAAAAATCTGTTGTTTTTAAACCAGTTTCCAAGTGAGCAGATCTTGGGTGATTAAGAGACAAATTCACAACAGCGTCTACATCATGGGGAATGTCTGGAAGAGGCGGAGGCCTCGCTCTCCTCCACGGCCCGCTGCCGTGGTGACAAGCGGACGGGCGAGGCAGACAGGCGACCTGGGTTCAGGCCCCCAGCGACTGCGCGCACAAGCTCTGTGACCTCTCTGTGCCTCGGTTTCTCTACGGGATGAGGCAATGAGAGCGGCTAACGTGCAGAAGCAGGGTGAGCATTAAGCGAGTTGGATGAACAGAGCTCAGGGCAGAGCCTGACGCCTGGAAAGGCCGAGTGTGTGGCGTGGCTGCGGCATTGTGGGGCGCAGGTGGCCCAGCCCAAGGCCACCTGGGTAGCACCACGTTCTGTTTGAGGCACCTGAGGCCACGAATTAATTCTCCAAGGACTCTTTCCCTCACGGGGCCTCCATCTTTCAATCACATCAGGCCGTCGACGGATTTCTGAGCGCCTTCTGCATGTCATTTGCAGTATGGAGCCTGGCGGGCCTTAGGGACGCTCCCCAAGTCCTGGTGCAGAGTGACAGGTGTCTTGATCTTCCTTTGCTGCATGGGGTTAGGGCTTCAACGCACGAATTTGGGGGGGACATGGCTCAGCCTGTAATAGATGAGGTCAAGGAGAAGAGACTTTACTAGGGGAGCATTTTTGGTGCAAACAGCGAAACTGGAGAACGGATGTTTGGTACGGGTGGGTGCTGACTTTCCAGAGTGACTTTCACTCTGGGGAGCTGAGGCAGGCCAGGCCAGGGGACAGAGCAGGAAAACATTGACTGAATAGTAAATATAAATGGTGTGCCGGGGCGTATGTTGGTTATAGCTATACGTGTGTGTGAGTGTGTGTGTGTGTGTTTAGCTACAGATGATACAGACATATAGTCTCAGGGGACATAAAAAAATTGCCACAAACTTATGGTTTAAAACAACAGGAATTTATTCCTTCACGGCTGTGGTGGTCAGAAGTCTGAAGTCAACGTCCCTCCAAGAGCCCGGCGGGGGGCGGGGGGACAGTCCTTCCTGCCTCCTCCAGCTCCTGGTGGCTCCTGGGCCCGTGGCCACAGCCACCTGTCTCCGCCTCCGTCTTCACGTGGCCTTTCCTTCTGCCTCGTATCTCCCTCTCCCTTTCTCTTATAAAGACACTTGTCACTGGATTTAGGGCACAACTGGATAATCCAGGATGATCTCATCTTGAGATTCTTAATGCCATTATATCTGCCAAGACCCTTTTATCAAATGAGGTCACATTCAGTTTTTAGGGGTGAAGATGCAGACATCTGTTTTGGGTGGCGTGTACCATTCACCTCACTACATATACGGGTATTCTCTCTCTCTCCTTCTGTACACACACACGCGACACACACACACACACACACACACACATACACACTGGGCTGGCAGAGATACAGAGAGCAGAAATACTTCTGAAGCAATGGCTGGGCCCCCCTCGGGTTGAGGTCTCCCCGCTCTGCGGGCCCTGGGGGTGCAGGTGAGAAGTGCAGAGGGACAGAGCTGCCCTGCCCAAGGAGGACAGAGGTTGAGCCCCGCCGGCCTGAGCTCCCCTGGGAGTGACCTGCCCCCCCCAGAGAGGCCAGGCCTGAAAGCACAACGCTCCTGATGGCAGTGATCACAGAGACACCCGACCTTCTGCTGAAGAGGAAGTCCAGCTCACCCATTTTGATGAAATCTCTTTTCACGGGGAACGACAATGTCAAACGATCGGAGGGTTAGCGAGCGCCTCGCCGAGCAGTGGCAGGAGTGAGCAGGCGGAGAGGCCCGTGGAGCGTCCTCCCTGAGCATGGCAGCTGCCTCCGTAGTCGGTGTCGCTTGCTGTCCTGCCACCTGTCAGGGAATACTGACAACTCCGTTAATGAACTGAAAATGAATTCTGCTCATTATTTTAAGCCATTTGAACTTAAAACTATATTCCCTCTGACAAGCAACAGATTTAATGGGCTGCAGATAGCTAGAAATACTAATTAATAACTTCTTTGCTGGCCTGTTCGCTGTATTAAAATTCAAATGTGGGGATTGGAGCACATCGAACAGTTAAAGATCCTCAACCAAATACGAAACGCATAATAATTTGAATCTATTTTTTGCAAATACCTTAAAGTTCTTTTTCTTTTCTAAAACACAATGTCTCATTTCTGCCTGAGTGCCAGATACAAGGAAATCCTTTCAGATTACATACACATGGAATCTGAACTCAATTTTGCAAATTGCCTTTCTCGAGAGTGTATGTTGGGCTGGGCTAGTGAGGACGCGTCTGGGACCTGCGCAGGCAAAGCAGTGTTTTGTCGCATGGCCTTGTCACCCGCTGTCTGGATCTGCCTGGGACGAGGCTGGTTTGTGCCTGTGGTCTTGAGGTAACACCCTGTAAGCACTTTTCACTCTCACTGGTATCCTGGGGTGCAGAAAAGACTCGACACAGCAGACTAGAGACTGTCACCTTAGACCTTCTTGCAATATTGGCCCTGGTTGGTCTCTGGAAACCTGGCCGGTCACAGTTCCCTACACTGATATACAACTTTCCTTAGCTGTGTCTCTCTGTGGCAGGACTGTGGAGACAGTATGGTTTATGTCACTTTCTTTCTGGAAGTCTCCATTTGGCATGTGCCAGGCAGAAGGTGACCAGCCTCCAGTACAAAGCTCAGGCTCCGAGGCTCTAGTGAATGTCTCTGGGCAGAAACGTAGCGCATGGTGGCTGTGTTTTCCTTGCCGGAGGAAGAGTGTGCTCTGTGTGACCGCTCGTGGGAGAGGCTGGTCATCAGGAGGCGTCACATGGATTCCTACAGACTCTGCCTGAAGCTCCGTTGCAGTAAGTCCTGGCCGAGAGTCCCAGTGACTCTCTGCAGGTGGGTCTTGTGCAGGGGGTCCCTGGCACAAGAGGGTTTGTGAGAGATAGCAGGGTCACTCAATTTATTCCGATCTAATTGCACGGCGACGCCAGGAGTGAGCAGGACCAGGGTAAATAGTTCGGTTTTAAAGCTGAGAAACTGATGCTCAGAGAAGGTCCAGACCATTCGTCCAGGCGCATTCGAACCCGTGTCCTTCCGTGTGCTGGCCAGGGGGACGCCACGTGGAGGGGATCCGCCCTGGGCATCCAACCCCGTTTCCGGAAACAGCGGGAGAAGCGGGGAGAGGAGGCCTGGTCTCCTCCCCTGTCCTGTTCAGGACGCAGGGGTGTGGTAGGGGCGCAGGACACGGGTGCGTCCGGCCTGCGGCGAACTTGGGTCCTCGGGGATGTCAGCTGCCTCGTCCCCTCTGTCCTGGCCTTTGCTGCTCCAGATTTCAGCATCGCCCCTCTGATGGCCAGTCTCAGCTCGGACGACATCCTGCCTGAGCTCTTTGTGAAATAAAATGCTCCGCATGGAACGTCAGGTTTCGTTTGATAAACTGCTGAGCGCTGGTCACTGGGGCTATTCAGGTTTCGCCCGTCCAGGCCTTAGCATGACAAAGCCAGGGTGAGTTAGGAAGAGAGGAAGACGCCAGAAGTCCCAGCCCTGTCCGTCAAAGGAGATGCGCAGAGACGGTGGCAGAGCTGACTTGAGAACTGAAGAATCACGTCTCCCACCCAGGCCAGCCCATGTCTTCCTGTTCCCAAAGCCCTGTCCCTCACGCCGCCGTGGAGCAAAGTGACGGAGAGCGAGAAAAGCTACACTCTAACCCGTCGCTGGCCTGCCGCTCTTCCCGTGGGCCCCCGGGGAGAGGCTGGATGATTAACTGGACAATAGGGAGCGACCCGCATCACCGCCTCCCAAACCGTGTGGGACACTGAATCCTGGTCCCGTGCAAACTTCCTGTGGGGTAGATATTCCCGCTTCACAGATGGAGAACCAAGCATGTGCCGGAGGCTGAGCAGTTTGTCCAAGATCACCCGGCTGCTGGGAGGAGTGTGCCGAAGGCCTGCAGAAGGCCCTTCCGTTGTGTCGCTGGTAGCTGGGGACGTTCCTTGTGGACCCCAGAGCTTGTTAAAAGTCAGCTTGGACAGAGCGAATGGATCCTGGGTTATAGCGGGAGACAATTTCAAGTGTCCACAGCCTGGGTCAACTGTCCTACTGAGCTGCTTCCAGCTGCCTCAGTCAAGTTTGGCTTAAGAAGCAGAGTTAACTAAGGGTGGGCATGGGGGGTGGTCTTCCAGCCAGGACAGGGAAGTGGGGCAGAGGAATGGAGACAGAAGTATTCAGAGGCGTCATCCGGTCTGAAGGCGCCTTGGTGAAGGGTTCCACTGACCTGGGCGAGCAGCCTGGTCAGGTGCTGACCTGGTTCTTGGGCAAGTGACCAGCGACTTTAAACCAGTCATGTGTCCCCTCTAGAACTTTTTCTCAGTCTGTGTTTTAATACGTTTTAGTAATTATGTAGCATGTTCATTTGAAAGTGATTTAAAAAAAAACTTCATGCAAAACAGTAAGATTTTCTGCAAATAAGGACATTGGGCAAAGGTAAATTCAAACCAGGACGGTAGAATCCAGATAAGGACTTTTGGATAATGGAGACACGCTCCCTAGGGCTGGGCGATTGTCACCCCGCTCCGAATGTTCTGTCACCCTGAGAAAGAACAGCTTGCGGTTAGCTACATGACCACTTTGTCTACAAGCTAAAAGTAAATGAATTTATCTTCAACGATCTCCGTAATGTAGTTGATGATGGCGTCAGCTTTCTATGGCTGTCATAACAAAAATTAAAAACTGGGTGGCTTAAAACAACAGAAATGTATTCTCTCATACCTCTGGAGGCTAAAACCGTGAGGTCAAGGTGTTGGCAGGGCCGGGCCCTCTCTGATTCTCCAAGAGAGGAGACTCCTTCCTTGTCACCAGTTCTGGAAGTTCTCGGCCATCTTTGGCGTTCCTCCCTCTTAGAATTGTCACCCTGGTCTGCACCTTCGTGTCCATGTGCCATTCTCCCTGTGTGTGTGTATCTCTATGACCAAATATCTCCCCTTTATAAGTTCACCTGTTACATTAGATTCGAGACCACCCCGGTCCACGATGACCTCATTCAGCTTAACTAATTATATCTGGAACAGCTTGTTTCCAAATAAGGCCACGTTTTAAGGGGCTAGAACTTCAAAATGCATGTTTGGGGCACAAAATTCTACCCATAACAGGGATTGAGACGGTTAAAAGTACAGGCTCTAGCATCAGACTGCGTCCACTGAATCCTGATTCCAGTGTTCTTTGGCTCTGTGACCTTGGGCAGGTTACTGTACTTCTCTGTGCTTTAATTTTCTTATCTGTAACATTCTTTAGAGTATTTAACTCACAGAGTTTTCATGAGGACTTGCTGAGCGGAGGTACATAAAATGACTTAAAAGTTGCTTAACACATAAGATGCACTCTGCTTCCCTCATGTGTGTCTGAGACAGTGAGGGGCCACTCCAAGTTCACATTGCAAGAACACAGCAACGCCGGACCTTCGGCCTGGGCTTCTGACTGTAAGCAAAATGCTTTTGCCTCTATGTTCCAATTTAACCTATTGTTTACCATATGTTAACATAAAACACCTTTTTCTAAAAGACTGAATTAAGACTGGTTCTCTAAGAAACGGAGATGAATTGAAGAAAAGCAGTTAAAAATCAGTGTTAAAAGCAGTTTATTACCAAAAGCTCATTAATTAGCCATTGGTATCCCACTCTATGGGTGGGTGGGGAGGGGGCAGGATTATTTTAGCTATTTTTGTTCACGAATGGATTCCATTGCTCAGAACCAACCTGGCACAAAGCAGGTACTCCAGAAATGTTTGCTGAATGCCAAATGTGGAAAAGCTTCACAAACGGGCACGTGCTTTAATTGAAATTCTGCTTTTAGTAATTTCCTTTAAGGAATCGACTAAAGCTAAGCAACGATTCAGTTGTATTAATTTTTATTGAAGAACTGTTTATAAAGGAAAAAAGTCGGGAGTAGCCTAGATGCACATCAACGGAACTGCTCAAGTAAGCGATGGCCCTGCAGCCCTCAGACGGGGTGGCTTGTGTGGCAAGCGACTGAAGGGTTCCAAAGATGTCCAGGTCCTGGTCTCCAGAAAGTGTGACTTTACAGATGTTGGGACCTTGACGTGGAGCGATCACCCTGGGTTATCTGGTGGCCCCAGCCGAGTCACATAAACCTCGGAAAGGGGGAACATTTCCCAGACATGATCAGGCAGAGAGCTGACGATGGAGGCGGGGTCACACGGATGCTGGCTACATTGCTGACCTTGACGCTGGAGGAAGAGCCAAAGGTGCCGGGGTCTCTGGGACCTGGAAGAGCACGAGAGAAGATTCTTCGGGGGCCTCGGGAAAGGACGCAGCCGTGCTGACACCTTGACTTCTACCCAATGAGACTTCAGGCAGACCTCCGACTCACAGGACTGTAAGATAATAAATGTGTCTCTGCTCAGGCCAGTGTTTGGAGTCATTTATTATAGCAGCGATAGGAAACTCATATGGCATTTCAATGCTTCCCACAATATGAAGGACCCCACACACAGATGTCCGGAGCAGCCAGGTGGTCACCCATAAGTGTGTGCTGGCCTCGTATAAATCAACAAATGGTCAGCTCTCTAAATTGACCCCAAATCTACCACCTACTGTCTCTTACGTAGCCTGCTAAGCCATTGTGCGGAAGGCAGGGGATGGGTTTAACCTGAGGCACCACCGGTCTCTAACCTCTGCTGCAGTGGAAAGCTTATCGGCATGAATGAAGGCTCACAATGTATATACATATTTTTTTAATGGAAAAATAGCTTTTCTTAAAATAGCTGATGCAATGAAAATCCTTTTTTTTTAAAATTTCATTGACATAGGAAAAGACCTGGACCATTAAGATCTGATAGCAGCAATCATCTGGCAGCATAAAATAATGTGAATTTTAATGTATTTTTGCTTCTCTGTAGAGTCTAGTTTCTTGCAATGAACACAGTATTTTTTTTTTTTCTGGAAATGCACTCTACAAGTTAAGTAGAAGAAGAGGAAGCGGACCACCCATGCCTGGCAGGGAGGGCAGTGAAACCCCCTTGAGAAACTGCACTTGAGCTAAATTTCATGCTGACACCAATTTCTCTCTCTTCTCCTGGTGACAGTTGCCTCTGGTGCCATTGCAGCCAGGGCTTACTCTTTTCTCTGTGGGGTCAGTTCAGTAACAAGCACGCTGACCCTTCGGAAAAGGCAGCGTTGAGGGGCTGCCACCCTGGGGGACACCTGCACAGGGCCGTGCGAAACTGGAGCTGGGCTGCACGGAGCTCATACACCCCTCACCTTTTTAAATGAACAATACTGCGGAGTAGAGATACAGGGCACATTGATGCACAGAACTGGAAACGAGGAACCGAGGGGAACTCTCCTGGTGGCAGTGAGCTCCCTGCGTGTTCCCTTCCCCCACCTACAGAGCCGGAGTCCCCTGGAGCAGAAGGGTGTGGGGTCTGGAGGCAGACAGACCTGGAACAGAACACTACCTCCACCCATCCCAGGCCGGTGACTTGAGTGTGGTCAGATCTTGCAAATGTGCAGCTTCTTTACCTGTTGAAAGGGTCGGTGGTCTATCTACAAGTTTACCACGAGGATTAAATACATAGAAAGCAGTTAACGTAGCTGGCGCATCATAAGCACACAATAGGTCGCCATTTCTAACTTATGAATCGTGTTTATTACTGCTTCCATTGTCTCCTAGGTGATCTCTCTGGGTGACTTCCTAGGAAATGTCACTGCTACTCCAAGTTGTGCTTCTCAGGATGGCTTGTTTCATGGGAAGATGTTGTTTATTGATGTATGTAAGCCAGCCGAATGCCAGAAGGATGTCGAGGTGGCTTATAGCGTTGTACATAGGACATGAGAATATTGTTAATGAGGAAATTGTGCAGAAAAATTAGGATAGGAAAATGCTTGCGCTACTACTGATTTATGCCCCAAATTGTTAATTCCCAAAAGTGGAGCAAAAGGTTGTTGCTTTTCAAGTTCTAGACACTCGCACATGGCCTGCTGCAAATGTGCTTCGAATTTCGCAGGGGGGAAAGACAGGCGGGAAAGGCGATTCGTCAAGAGCTGAAGAGGGAGGATCTTTTTTCTAGTGGTGAGGCCTGGAAAGGATTTCTCTCTTGCTCTGTCGTGATGGAGACCCTGGCTTAATGAGAACCATCCTCGACTACTCCATAATAAATAAAACACCACATGTTTTTAAAATGGCATCATTCGGTAAAGCACGAAAGGATACATGGATAAATGCAGTTCGATGGGCCGTGATCATACTTGTCCCCCACACAGGTTAGAATGTCACAGGAAACAGCTGATTCTCCACCCACGGGGCTCATTCTCTCCAAGGCTCAAGGGGACAGACGGTGCTCGGAGTCAAACACAGAGTTCAAAGTCACATCTCAGCTGCGTAATGGTTTTGTGACTTGACTCAGTCACTGAATAGTCACGGAACATTTTGAGCTTCTCTTTCCTCATCCTCAAACTGCAAGGATAAATATTATAATGTCATTTCCCTCCTAGGATCAACGTGAAGAATAAACCTAATTTTTTAAAGTACGTGCAGGATATGTAACAGTTGTTTAAAAGGTCACAGATGCCTCTTTCTCGTACACTTCCTCCATTCGCTAAAAAAATAAAGGAGAAGCCACTGAAAAGGAGGAGGAAACGACTTCATATCTTGGGAAATGACAAATGAGATCATGAAGGCCAAAATGTCCCTGACCTAGGAGACACTGAGACCAAGCCTTGTGAAGGGCGTTCACAGCCGAGGCCTTCCATCCACGCTTCTCCCTCCATCTATGCCCTGGTTTCTCTGTGCGGAGAAGGTATTACCTACATGCGGGAATGGACTGGCTTGGCCTGGTGGTGAGGGAGCTTGTTATTGCTGCTGTCAATCACGTACCTCCTCGTCCACCACGGTTTCGACACACAGAATGGACCCTCTGCATCCATTAGAAAAGCCTGCCACTGAAACGCTAAGAAACATCTCTCGTTCTTTTGAGTAAAGATTTAAAAATATAACTTTGCACCACTCTTCCAAGTTTAGTTGTCGCCGGAAATAAAAACGACATCCTCGCGAAAACCTCCATTGTAATTTTAGGGAGTGCAAAATGCAGCAGATTTCTGATGTGACATGGCAGGTAGGGCCCAAGTCGCACCAGGAAATGATGCAGGATTGAAAATAATGGGTTGTCAGAAATGCACATTGTCAGCAAATGCATGAATAAATTATCCGGTTCCAAGACATCACACCGCTCCACAAAACGCAGTGATGTTTTGGTGATGCCGCAGCTGGCTCGGTTACTATATTAAAAGGGGGCCTTCCTGTTTTAAAGCACAGCGTGTTACAGTTCTTTATTTTAGCTTGGGGGGCTCACTAGGTCATGACGATTTTGTCAGTGAGCCTGGAAGCAGCACGAGAGAACTCATCGCAGCCCTAGGAAAAGACCCCGAGACCCGTCCCAGCCACCAGCACAGAGAGCTCTTCTCAGCTTCAGCATTTCGCGTCGCCGGAAAGTGCTGACCACACACTTTGGTTTCGTTCAGCAAAACTTCCTTGGATGCCGGTGTCACGCCAGGCGCTGTTGCGGGTCTGGGGGTTGCTGAGATGAATACGGCTCATCTCTGCCTATGAGGCTGCAGCTTCCAGGGGCGGGGCGTCCATAATCAGTTCGATCCACTGCCCATTCTGCTGCTCTAACTTCCTGTTTTGTTCTTGTTCTGGGGCTTGCGGCTGAGCAGGTGGCCGCATGGCATCGTCTAACTTTTTTGCGTGACTGTTTCCCTCTGGAACATCAGCCCCATGAGAGCAGGGGTTCTGTATGTGTCTCCACCAGCACCCCGCTCGGAGGGGATTCTCGATATCTGTTAAAGGAACTGGTGTGACGTCGCCAATGTGAACTTTACTGAACAATAACTATCATGATCTTGGGGTTGGGCTGAGCCTCAGAGAGGACAAGTGCTGAAGGCTACACAGGCAGTGAGTGTTGGAGCAGGGATTCAAACCTGGGGGGTGCATGTGGGGTAGGAGGGGGCTCCTTGAGTTGGAAGCTGCTACAGCTCTCCTTGTTTCTAAGAGGGCTTCCGGCAGGGACTTGGGATTCCGACTCAGCACTGGACGAGGCGTCATTCCCCGACCGCCCCCAGAGAATGGCACCACCATTACCAAGGTGACTGTCACGAAGCTGGGAGCGTGCTGTAACCCCCTTCATATCTCCTTAACCCCCATCGGCCACCAGGTCTCAGCTCCAACGCCAACTGGCCAATGACCCTGGCCAATTCTCTTTGCCTTTCGTGTCTTGGTTCCTCTATCCGTAAAAAGGAGATAATACGAGTTGTCCAGTTCCTAGAACCCTTGTTGAGAACTTACGGAGTTAATCCGTGTAAAGGACGTGGAACGATGGCATAGAGCAAGCACCATCACCGTCATCAGTGCTGTTTGGAGTGTGGTCCCTGGACATGTGGCAGCTGACCCCCTGGAAACCTGCTCGAAATGCAGATTCTCTGACCCCACCCCAGACCCACTAAATCAGACGCTCTGGGAATGGGGCCCAGAGAGCTGCGTTGGAGCAAGCCCTGCGGGAGTCTGTGACTGCACCTGAGGCTTGAGAATCACCGCAGCACGCATGCTCGCTGCCACCGTTAACGTCAGCATCCGTGCCGTGTCACTACTGGTATCGGTGTGAGCTCTGCTGTAAATGTTACCTGTGTTTTAAGACACAGATGTTCTCGGGGATATATGTCTACTAGCCAAGGCCTTTCTGGCTTGTGGACTGTGGTACAAATGGGAGTTTAAATCGGCAGATCAATGCCCAATTCTGTACCAAAGTGACTGTAAAAATGTATATTCTCACTCCCCATGGGTAAGCATTCCCGCAGGCTCACACTCTCATCCACACTTCATAATAAAAGACTTTTCAGACTTTCCCAGCCTGGTTAATGTGACATGACCTAGCTCTATATTTTTAATTTATATTTATCTGGTGACTTATGAGATCAAGGATCTTTAACACATGTTTTTGGCCTCTCCTGTTTTCTTATCTGGGACATTTCTGTTTACAGCCATTGCAAATTTTTTCCTTTCGGATGTTTTTTCTTATTTATTTATATATCAGATTCATATTTTTAAAATCTGCATTAGGGTTAAATAAATACATGTATATACATTTCTTAGAATAGTGCTCATGGTAACATAGTTTAAGTGTTAATCATTCTAATAATATTTAATAATATTATAGATGTATAAATTGGTCATTTTTATTAGTTTCCATGTAATATGCTTACGACACAAATGTTTTTATCTGAATTTGTTGATTAGAGGCCATACCCAATGCCACATGTATGTTTCTTAATATTTGCTTAGAATTATTTTAAAACATTAGGGTCTGGCATTTTCTTTGAGAAAATATTAATTATTGATTTATTTTTAAGATAGTGGAATCATTTCCATTATTTTATCATTTCTCATGTTTATAAACAATGGGTTCATTGAAGTTTTCCTTTATATCTTTAGACAGTTTTGGAAATGGATATATGTGCACATGTATTGTATATATGTATAATACAGATTTATGTATTTTACCTAAATTTTCGAATTTACTAGTATAAGTGTCTCCCTAATACGCCCTGATACTCATAAACTCTGTTTGTGATTTTAATCATCACCGCGTCTGTAGCTCCAGGTTTTTTCAATCTTAATTTTTCATTTCTAATATTTTAAATCGTGCCGTCTTTTTCTTTGATTGATCTGACCAGAGGGCTGTGTTAATTTTCAGTGTTTTCAGAGTTCCAGCGTTCGTTTCGGTGGATTTCCTAGGCATTAATTTGGACTCAGGTTTCTCATTTCCTTCACTTCTTTAGTTATATTATAACTTTTAATTTTGGAAGCTTATTTCAAATTCACATTTCATTTTTACATTAAAATTTATATTATAAATTATATTTCTATTACCATGAAGGCTATATATTTCCTCCTGAATACTGTTTTAGAAGCAGTCCACAAGAATACTTTTTAAATTTAACTTCTAAGTAGTTTTTAATTTTTGTCACATCGTAGTGTGTAATGTGTGGGTTCTTTTGAAGGTGGCATAAATGACCACATGTAGAAGTTTTTACGTTATTTTACAGCTGAGTGGTGATCTCTAGAGTGGTTAGGATTGGGGACCTGGAGAGATGCCTGCGTTTGAATCCTCGCTGGGCACTCCTCAGCTACGTAAGCCGGGGCACGTTCTACGTTTCTGTGTTGGCTTCAGTTACATCACAAAGCAGAGTTGTTGAGAGGTCTCGGTGAGTGTATACATGGCACTCGGAACACTGCCTGGCATGTAGTGAGATTCCTATCACGGTGAGTGTATTGCTATTTATTTTCCTCTCAATTACAATATGGTCAAAATACTTAGTTTGTATGATACTTATTCTTTGGAATTGCAGAGGTTTTGTTTGCTTCTTTAGGAGGACATGGTCAATTTTTATCCATGTTTCGTGTGTGATTATATAAAATATCTAGCCTCCTATTCTTCTCAAACACCAGGACTTATCCCCTGTGCATTTAGTCCATCGAAATCCAGGTGCTAGGTCGCCAGGTGTCTGTAGCATCTTTCTCTGTCCCATCAGGCCAGCACAGAAGAACTCACTCTACTCAATGGATGCACATTTTCTTATCACTACTGCCCACTAGAGGTCTGTTCCTTTACTATGATATGATATCTGATATGATGTTACTTTATCATATCATATCACTTTATCAGCAACGATTTATTTCTAGGTGCCAAGATGTTGCTAATATCTTAACTTCAGTAAGTCTCATTTTCTTCATGTATAATTGAAAATAGATTCTAACTTGCAATGTTCTGAAATTTAAAAAAGGTGGAGAATAGAAAGTATTTTTTTGCACAATGAAATAATAAGAAATAGGAGAGCTAGTACATAATCAAGAATGTCCGATTTCAGATTCCACGATAATAATCACTACAATATATTGCCTTGTAGCTTCATTTAACAGTTTAAGAAGTTGAGGATTAAAAAAGTGAAGTGTTTTTTCCTTAGTTCACATACAGTGTAAGTAGTTGGATCAGAATTAAGTCTAACTTCGAGAATACCAATTATTATTTTATTATTTTTTAAATAATATTAGAGTCTCTTAGGACCAAACAAAACGTTTTAAACGCATAAAAGAAATGAGACATGGGGCAAAAGACATTGAAATAAATTCAGAATCAGAATCGTGACATGAATAAGAAAAAGGTAGAAAGTAGACGATGAAAGAGAAGACTAAGTTCTTTGCCATTTGGCTTTTTCTCTATCAACCGTGGTAGAAATTCTACTAAAATGGCTTCCAACACCCCCACCTCCTGGTATTCGAGCTCTAGTAAACCTCTCCAGCTAAGTGTGGGGTTGACCTAGCGACTTCACAGAAGTGACAAATGGCACATCCATGATTAGGACATAAAGCATGTCTATCTTACTCAAATTCTCTCCCTTGTGCTGAAACTATTTCTAATCCTCTCCCTTGCTCATTTTGATGAAGCAAGTTGCCATGTTATGACACGATGTCTGGAGAGGGCCATGTGGCCAGGACCTGAGGGAGGTCTCTGGCCAATGGCTTGTGAGGAGTTGGAAGCTGCCAACGACCACCAGAGTGAGCCTGGAAGTGCCTTCCCCAGGTGAGCTTTCAGATGAGTCTCCATCCTCAGCCAACACCTTGATTGCAGCCTCATCAGAGACCCAGAGTTAGAGCACCCAGCTAAGTCACGCCTGGATTCCTGCCCCACAATGTGAGATAATGAATGTGTGCTGTTTTAAGTCACTACATACTAGAGTAGCTTGATACACAGCAATAGATAATAGATCAAATATGGCCAGAAGTGAGCCATAACAGAGGTCTTTCTTTGTGCTTCCCACATCAGTACTTTTAAACCCTTGTGAAGCAGAGCACTGTCAAATACTAGACCTTTTGTTGCTAAATGTGAAGGTATTGATATACTAAAAATTTAGCAATAGTAAAAGAACCATCTCTAGTAGTGGGCCCGTGACTCTTGCTCAGTTCACTTAATCACTCTTTGACACTAGGCTGCTGTTAGAGAGAAAACTTACACTGCCTCCCTGAGCTCTCACACACGTGCTCGGTGAAATTCTGGCGCTTTCCAATATCAGCTTTCATTACGCTTTGCTTTTTACCTCTGACCCAAAGCACATTAAGGTTCTCGCTTCTCCACACTGTTTGGCCAGCTCAGCAATATGTTTTACCTGGCAAGCATCACCCTAATAATGTTATACTCAGTTTTAACCCCATTTAGTTTTGCACAAGAAAGCCTATTGGCTGGCACTCTTGTAAAGTTTATATTATACTCAGTGAGTGTTACTGAGGGGCCCTTGGCAGATTGTAGGATCCTGAGACTCACTTGCCTAAGGCAGAAGCAGACAATCTTCTCATCAGCTCTAGGGAGATAAAGTTAGCTTCTAGAGCTGCCCAGTTTCCTATAATTCTCCACACGGTCTTCCTAAGGTCCATGGGGATATTTACATGCTCAAGCTACTTCTCCTTCTAATGAAAGTATTAGAGACTCACTCTTTGGTGTCCTCTTGGGCTATCAACTCATATATCTATTTTAGATTCCCAATCTCTTAACCCAATTTATAATCACATACTAGTGCAGCTTGGAATGAGATTTCTTGACAGGCTTCATTTAAAAAGAGCAGCACAGACTTAAAAAGAATTGTTATCATCATCAACATTGTCATCATCATCATTATCATTAATGGGTACTGTTTACTAAATGTCCTTTATTGGCCAGTGACTCTGCAGACTTTTTTTCTAAACATTAATTATTTCAGAATTATCCTTTTTTTTTTTTTTTTTTTTTTTACAAATGAGGAGACTGGGACTCAAGAGCTTGTCACTAATTAGAGATGAAGCTAAGGCTCAAATCTGACTCTCCGCCCAGTGCTCTTTCTGCTCCATGGTTAGTAGAAGGGAAGAAAATGTGCCCTCATGCATGATTAACAACGTTATGAAACTCACTTCTGATTATTTCACCTTTTAAAAACGCTTCACTACTCATCTTTTCGACAGTTTCTTAGAGGAAGTCTCTCCGCTAATGATTTGGTTCTTCCTTCTGATTCCTTCCAAAATGATAGCCGAGGACGGCAAATTGCTCCAGCAGAAGTGGCCATAGAAGTGTCCCAAGCACACCAAATCGCCTTTCTAGAGTAAGAATTTTGCCAGACTGATGGAAACCGAGACAATGAAAACATCCTGTAATTAACACTGTGCATTTCATTGGCATACGGGCTTCCTGGAAGCTACCGCGAACTATAAATTGGGATCATTTGCATCACGAGAAGTTCTGACATGTGACATCACCTTCGAAGCTCCTAAAAGATCACTCGATGGGCTAACTGGAGATGAGTGAGAAACAGAGGCTCATGGGACTTTTTATTTTCCCTCTGAAGTCAGGTGTTCTCATTGCCACCCGTACACATCTCTACCTCCAGGACCTACCAGTGTCTTGCAAGTGATGACCTGTCGGCCTTGCACCTTAATGCACTGTGAGCTGCTGAAGGACTAGAACCTTAAGGTGTCATATACCTCGCCAAACTCTCAGCAGTGCCTGGCACACAGCAGTCACTCCAGAAGTATTTCCTGAGTAAACGCTGAAGTCCAGTAGTAAATTTATCAACACACAAATGAACAGGTAAATAGACATTTAGAACTGAAATTTTCCTTAAAGAAAAGAACTTAAAAATAGCCACAACTAGCAGGCGCAATGCACATGACCAGACTCTGCTCTCCTAATTCTACGTCGCTTCCTGCTCATCACTGCCTCCTGACGTAGGTGCTGTTATTCATCCCATTTTATAAATGAGCATCTGAAATTCAGTGGGATCACGCTTCTTGCCCAAGACCACAAGGGCATTTAGTGTCTGAGAGGGTTTGGAAGGCAGAACCTGAGCTATTCGCCACCACTCCAGATGGCCCCGTGAGTCCTTATCCCCAAGGCAACAGATATGGGCAGGTGAAGAAGTGACCCGAGTCTTGGAGAGCAAAATAGCCTGTCTTTTGTGCTTTCAAGTGCAACACACCATCTCATCATGCTAACAAAACTGGGCTAAGGGAAGCCAGACGCTGGATAGAGGCTCGGGTTTACTGCCTCCAAGTCCATTACATTTTCCAAAATAAGTCTCATCAAATTATGGTCAAAATGAGGAAAGACAGGGAATAAATGAGGGAAATCAATATTCATTTAATATCACACTGAGCATCTGGAATACCATGGGAGTTTTTCTTTTCATTAAATTCTCATGACAACCTTGCAAAAATGTGTCTCGTCCCTTTAACCTAGGCCAAAGTTGAGGTTTAAAAACCTTATGGAATGGGCTTAATGTCACACCGATAATAGGTGGCCGAAGAAGAATTAAATGTAGGTTTGCGACTCTAAAATTCATGCTCTTTTTGAAGGACATTATGTTTTTATCTTTTTTGAAAACGGAGCTTACAATTGGCTTTTTTTTATTTATGTGTGCACTGAGTAAAAAGGAGCTACCAAAACCCAGCCAAAAACAAACAGTAAAAATAAACCTTTGGTGAGTTCATTTGACTCACATCAAGGGTGAGTCACCACAAAAGATAAAGGCAGAAGCAGAAAGAGAAACCGGCCTGTGCCTCTGATTCACCTCCCCTTGCCCCCCACAACCCGCTTCAGGCACTGAGGGGCCCTGTGGAATCCTCCCTTTGGAGTTGAGAGTTGTGCACATTGTACAATCAGAGGGAGGGCACCTGTCCCTGAAAGCGTTTCTTTCTTTCTTTTTTTATATATTTTGCGTTACATGGTTCAGTTATTTCAAGCTTACTGTTGGCTTTGGGACCAAAATAGGCTGTTCTGAAAGACACAGTGACAGCAGTCACTAACTAGGACGTCCGGCAGACCACGAGATTCTGATGTGCCTCTGGGTCTGAATGTCGCCTTCAACGTTCCCGTCCTTGATCAGAGTTCAGAGGATGGATGCCTACCTTTGTTTGTAAGACTTACGTATGGTCGCTTTATTAGGAGTAAAACGTACAGTAAATAGTAATCTGAAGGAGATGTTCTTTCTGTCCGGTACAAAATGCGTGACCTTGTGCAGGTGATTCAATGTCTCTGTGTCTCAGTGCATCACCTATGAGTTGGGATCAGCGACAGGAAGTCAGAGGGGTGGTTCTGAGCAGCAACGAACTAATACCCAGCCCAGCACATGGCACTAGGATGTTCCCTTGCATATTACATTATCTTATGGACAAGTCCCAATTATCGATCCAATAAATCCTAGACGATGTTTTTATTGGTGACTTTCATAGAAGAAGACACAGATTGCGAATGCTATCTTCAATTTGTCTATTCGGTCAGGTTTGTCATATTTAGTGAAAATGAATTAACGGGCAACTAAAGTTAATGAAAATAAACTCTCAAATTGAATTGGGTCATAATTTAAAGCAGAGTGGAATCTTTGTCTTCGTGTTAAGATTTTAGATTCCACGGAAGTAATGTTGATAGTTGTGATCATATTATTGATGATAATAATAATAGATAATAGCAACAGAAAGGAAAATAAGCACTACTGTGAATATACTACATGTTACAACCTATTTAGAAATTTATATATGCTAATTTCAAAGCAGTCTTGAAAAATATGTACTTTAAGATGATGACAATTGCGTTTTCCTCAAAGGACCTTTGAAATAAGAGAGAAATAAATGATGTCAAAACAATAGCAGTAAACAGTAATTTTTTTAAAGCCGAACAGAATTAACGATAAATAAGTGAATTAATAACGATACCGATAATAAACACTGTTGCCAACGGCACGCTCTGAGTGTTTACCTTGCACCAGGCACTGGGCTAAATACTATTTTCAAATTGTCATCGAGATGTGTCAATTACACAGAAGGTGTACTTGATTCTGGAGAGAGAAACTAAACGTAGGATCCCATGAATTTTAGGCAGCGGGGGCGTCCTCTGGGCTTTGGGGCCAGGTCAGCGAACAAGCTCTGTGTTCACCAAGCAACGCTGGGATGAGTCTCTCAGCCTCCTTACTCTCTTAGTTTGGGTTCCCTTCAACACAGAACCCGAGACAAGGCTTTGGGTGCAGACTGCATCTTTGGGCAGTGATTCCGGAATTTGGGAGAGAGTGCTGAGCGTGAGCTCCTGAAAGTGAAAACGTAGAGTGAGCATTCTTCGGCCGGTTACTAGAATCAGAATTGAGCATCAGCCGTGCTGTGTGTGGGCTGCACAGAATCCTCTCAGAAGCGCCTCTTCAAGGAGGGGAGTCTGCAATCTTTATCTACAGACTCTCACGCCCCAGTGGTGGAGGGATCCCATGGGAGCGGTGTCTTCTTGCATTTCTGCTCTTCCCTGCATTTCTGAGATGGCGTCAGGAAAAGCAAGAGATGCTAAAATTTCTGCTTGAGGAGGAACGTGGTCAGAATGCATGGACCCGTCCACGAGGGCTGCATGAAGGTAGAAGAGACGGGACATGGAGCACCGCCAGCCTCCACTGGCTCTTGTAGGCTCTGCTCTCATCGTGCCCACATGAAGTCCCTTCTGTCACTGACTCTTCAAGGTGGTGGCTGGAAATGATCTCTAAAAAATAAATCTATTTAACATAAATAGATTTATTTACCCCTCATGTTAAATCTATTTAACATGAGGGGTAGTGAAACTAGTTATGGTACCATTGCAGGTGCCCCCGAGGCTACTATTGAGATTCAGCATCTCCTTCTTCCATCGTCCACCTTATATTTTCCTCACCCTCAGCGAGCAGCACTTAGGATGGTCTATGATACTTGCATGTTGGAGTAATCCAGACCATCGTCCCCATCAGATTTTGCCCTGGTTGGTGAAGTTTACTGCAACGGATTGGTCCCTGATATCATCAGGTACAGAAGCCCTGGAACAGGACTTTGAGTCTTCGAGAAACCTCCCTGAATCTATTATGTAGCAGCCACCTTACTTCCCCCACGAACATTGGATTGGTTACTTCAACCAGTACGATAACCCACTGTACTGATGGTCTACAACATGAAGAGTCCAAGGTGAGCAGATGGCAGTCATAACTGCAGGTTTGGGAACACCCTGACTGTGATCCTTGGTTGTGACAGGAAGTACAATGTTTGCAGGTGGGTCACTGGGAGTCATGAGAGGGGCCAGTCTTATTTTTACCCATAGATTCCTGAACCTATGAATTCTGTCTACTGAGAACAAATTACCATACGTCAATCACTGTTTCCAAGCGTGCATCATATCCGAAGGAGATAAGGTCCTCCCAACATTCTATCAGGCTGTTGCTCCCAGATGATGAAGAATGTAGTCAATCAATGGATCCCTTTTACATGTGTTGATCGTTGCTCTTTCTTCTCAATAAAATTAATCCCTTGGTCTGAGCCAGCGCAGAAAGAGTCTCATGTTTTTTAGTCAGGTAATTCTCTACACACTTGAAAATTACTTCTGGCAGAGATACTGGAGTTGGGAAAGGCATATTTATATTTCTACCTGCTCTTTCAGTAGGGACAAATTGCTGCCTTGTCAATCATTGGCGCTGACGTACCGAGCTATCAAATGGCAGCTGGACCCATGGGAGAGAGCTATATTGAGGATTTGGCGTCCATCTTTACTGCTAGCTGTCTGGGGATACAGCAGCAGAAGACACTGCATTAAATCTAATCAGAATCCACATCACTGGCCTCTCTGCTTAGCCTGCATCCCTGTCATTGTGGCTATGCCAATTGGGGCCCTTTATCCAAGCATGGAGTGTCTGGGGACACAGGAGTTGGTTGTCATGCCCTGGATGAATCATCATGCTTACCTGGTTATTCAGTGACTCTCCTGGTGTGCTTATTTTCTGGTGAGTGGAACATGAGACACAAACAACCATACTCTTTGTCCTCAGGTCTGTGTATTCATCTACCTGTGTCTTTCCAAGAACTCCTGGTTTTTGACTTTCAATTTTTCTCCTTACTGCTTCCTACCAGACAGTTAAGCCATTTATCACTATTTAGGAATCTATTTTTAATCTTATAGCTGAGCCATTTCTCTCTCCATAAGTTAGAGAAATTTCACTTTCTGGGTCTGCCTCTCTAGGACTATAGCTACTCCTCCTAACCGCAATGAATTCACCAAGGCCACGCCATCTTGAGAAGCTTCTGCGTACCACGGCCCTCCCCTGCCTTGCTCTGTGTCTATGATGTGCTCCTGTCCATCCTCACATCACCATATATAAATGCACCGTGTCTTTTATTCGTTTCCATTTTTGGCAGGAATGACGCAGGGAACACCCGTGCTTTTTTGTTTGTTTGTTTTCCCTTTTGCCACTGAACGATCAAACCCTGTTACTATTTTGGGGTGAGTTTGCCACAGAATTCTATTTGCAGGAGGCTATTTCCCACCTATTATAGAAGTCGGGGCAAAACAAGACTCTTATGGCACCCCAGCAGCAGCATAACTCAGGCTCGACCAAGCAGATGGCTCCACTGGAGTTTCGATATTGGCTTATTAGTGCAAAAGAAGGCATAGACTATGCACCCATGATTTTCTGCGGTTCATAAAATCGACAGAATGTTCCACAGCAGCTGAGGTAGCAGCGCTAGAGGCAGAGTCATGACCAGATTGTCCTGTAGGCACAAACGCGGCTCGGTTTTCTGCTACCATGTTCCTTTGGTTTCCGCCCATCCTCCAGGCCTTGTTCTCCGTCCTCCCTTGATTCTTTTGGTGACAACATATCCTTATAATAATTTTCTCTTCTGCCTACATTAGAGTCTTTGCCTTATTTACCACCAAAGCGCTTACGGAAATAGTGTCTAACCCAATTTATTCAGAGGCGAATGAATCCATCAAATTGGGAAGAAGAATAGGTATGGATTAAAAAAGCCATCACAATTTTGTGGGAAAAAAAGACTAGAGTTTGAGTTGGGAGATGTGAATAACGATAATAAAAATAAGTATTAACAGTATTGACTTCTCCTAGTCTATGGTTCTAAAATTTTTAATTCTTGGAATTTCGTTTTCCTAGATCTTGATCTGTATCTTCCTCATTATGTTGTGTGCTGGTAAATATTTAAAAACCGGTTCCAGAAAGGAAAGAACCCTAATTTGTAGCATTTTGCCGGTGTCCGTGGTGTAAATACTCCCATGATAGCCAGTCTCAAGCTATCACTGATTGCGGAATCAGGAGCAGATGCCCACAGTGTATCTCACGGTCCACATGGATCTCCAGCACAACAAAGCCTCTCGATAAAATCAATTCATTTTCTGTTTCAACACCTTCAACACCGGGGCCGAATAGGTGATCTCTAGGTTTCATCCTTACGGTAAAATAATACAATTTTAATTGTGAGCACAGGGTTGTGTAAAAGATTAGTTAAACATAGCACTGTCCCTTTGATCAAAATATTTGATAAGCTTTGTGGATCCACTGTAAACAGAATTAGCTGTAAATATTTTTGAATGCATGTATCATGACAAGAGAGGTGCTATGATTAAATTTTCATTTTTAAATAGAAAAAATGAAATCTGTTTAGACTTCAAAAATCCCATTTGCCAGTTTGTTGGAAGCCTGAGGAAACAATATTTTCAGTTGACAATGTGCATGGTGAGCAAGACCCCAGGAAGGAAGTCTGCACACTGGAAACGTTATACAAACCAAAAGACTAGCAATGCAAGCTGAAAACCTTATGCTTAACTCAGCTGACATCGGAAGGCTTGTCTGACATTCTGGGAAATATTTAAATCAGTTGAGAGATTATTTAGAGGAACTAAAATGAGTTTATTTAAACGTTTGAATTGTAATCTCTCGTTCTAATAAAATAATCTGTGGCAGCCTACCCAGCTCCATACTTCCCACCTTCCTTTCTGACACAACTCCATTCTTGACGACTTTAGGTAGCTAAGTGCTTGGGAAAGGTGGAGAAAAATCCTTCCACAAAACCCAGGGTTTGGAAGGGAGAGGTGTGGGATAAATGTGTATCTTGATTAGTTTAAGCCAACATTGGTCTTTTCCATCCCTATTGCCATCAATTAATGTGGAAATTATAAAAACATCTGGCCATTGTGTTGTGAGGAAAGTCTGTTAAAAGATTCTTGGATGGTTTTCTCTACCTTTAGAAAGGGATGGAGGAAAATACCACCCTTTTATAATCTCCGAAAGCTGTTTTCACGTGCTGCTTGGAATTGCGGCAGCCATCTTGGAAAAACAGGAGAACTTAGGCCGAGATGACAGTCCAACACGCTACAGGTGACAAGCAGAAAGAAACTTGATGAGTCACAGAGCCACTGTATTAACTAATCTTAGAAATGTCTGACTGTGAGCCCTTTTGTTATGTGACATAAGGAAGTTTCCTTCTAAATCACTTCTAAATTGTATAATCATCTACATGTGCATATTATACACCCACTGTCAATTACTCTTTATTTGACTTGACCTTTCTTTCAACATATATTTAGTATAAACGAGTCAATTGGATAGATATAGATGGAGGTTAGTGCTACAAAGAACATGAAACATGGCATTGGTTAGAGAAAACTAGGTGGGGATGTTCTACTTTATCAGACTGTTCAAAGTTTCCTAAAGGAGTTGGCATTAGTGCTGATATCTGGATAATGAGAAGCTTTCAGCTTATAGATCTTGGCAAAAGTATTCCAAGCAAGAGAAAAATAAAAGGCTTAAGGCATGAATAAGACTGGCATGTGCAAAGGGGAGGGAAAAAAGGCGACCTAGTGATCTGTGGTTATACATGGAAAGGCATTAGGTCCCACCCGAAATGGCCGAAACGTGTTTGCAAGATTTCAAAACACGAGCCCAAAGAAGAAGGGCCCTGAGAGACATGGAACAAACAAGGCGATTCTGGTATTTTCCCAGCTTACTTCCTTGAGAGAATTTCTGGGATGCGGTGTGGGAAGTGGGAACCAGGGCAGAGCTTGGTGGGCTCTACGAGTCGATGGGACAGAGCTGAGAGGCCGGGGAGCCCAAAGAATTAAGTGTTGACAAGACAAAAATACTAGAGAGGCAGGAACTGCACAGGAAGATGGCTTGGGAGGTTTGCAGAGATTTTCCCTTAAATACTCAGTTAAATACTGATCGGCATAGGCCCGTGAGGAAATAACTAGAAGCCAGGAAAAGAACCACCCTCAAGAACTAGAGCCCAGCATGACACAGTGTTGGGCGTTGTGCTCGTTTCTACCAGCCACACTGGAGTTGTGCTTGTTTCTACCGGTCACAGGGCATGAACTCAAGTACTCAGAGAGGTTTGCACCCATAACAAGGAATAATCACCCCACGCTGAACACTCCTGTTGTCCCCAAGAACACAAAACCTAAAGGATTAAGCTGCAATCAAGCAACTCTTAATTGTTTCTAAGAAAAAGTCTCAAAGATATTTATAGGAATACAAAAATATCCTGTGCCTACCAAGGTCAAAACCCCAGTTCCTGGCAGCCTACCAAAGCAGTGCCAGGCATGCAAAGGAGCACGGTTTCAATGTGAAGAGAAATCAATCAATTGGAACTGACCCCAATGAACACCAATATTAGAACTAGCAAACGAGAACATTACAACATTATTACAGCTGTTTCTTTATGTTTAAAAATAGAGAGGGGGGAAATATATAAAAGACCCGAATCAATTTCTAGACATGAAAATGAAATGGCTGAGGTAAAAATATAATAATTGAGAATAAAAGCAAATTAAATATTATGTTTTAAAAAAGAGTACAATCGAAGACACGGCAATAAGATGCTATTGAAATGAGGCATAGAAAAAAGTAGAATAAAAAAATGAGCAAAGCTTCAGCGAGCTGTGGGAAAACCTTTATTGGCCTAAAAAGTATGAGACATTGGAATTTCTGAATAGCAGGGGTGCATGCGTGCGCATGTATGTGCGTGCGTGTGTGTGTGTGCACATGCGTGTGTGTGCGTGTGTGGGAGAGAGAGAGAAAGACAGAGACAGAGACAAAGACAGAGACAGAGAGACAGAGAGAAATAGCCAAACATTTCCTATTTCGATGAAAAATATAAACCCAATAAATGTAATAAAACCCGAACACAAGAAATATGAAGAAAACTAAACCAAGGCCCATAATGAAATTCCTCAGAGCCGGTGATAAAGTGAAATAATTTAAAGGAAGACAGAGAAAAAAAGACACGTTGCATGGAAAGAAACTAGGATAACAGCAGTTTTCTCACTGAAAACAGCGTATGTGAGAAGGCTGTTGAAAAATGTCTTTAAAGGACTAAAAAAAATAAGCGGATAAAGAAACCTCTCAACCTAGAATTCTATACAAAGCCAAAAAATAGCATAGCATAGCAGGCATGGAAGAATACTACTCTTATTCCAAACCCGATGTATTATAATACATAAACCATATAACTCCAAAATTTCTAAAATAAATGATAGAATAAACCCTTTAGGTTATATGAAGACTTCTTAGATACAATGTTAAAAGTATAATTTTTTGAAGAACAATTTGATAAATTGGAATTAATGAAAAGTAAAATCTGCTTTTTGAAAGATATCGTTAAAGGAATAAGGTAAGCCAAAGGCTGGGAAAAAATATTTGTATAGTATGGATCTGATAAATAACTCGCATGTTAAATATACAAAGAACTCCTATACTTAATCATGTGAAAACAAACAATGCAATTAAAAAATCAGGCAAAATA